>NC_044586.1:49792815-50131386 GCF_901933205.1 Camarhynchus parvulus
TACTAAAAATTTTTTAATTCCCAGAGATATTTTACTATAAAATTCTGTGTTATCAACAGCAGTTTCCCCTTCAATGCTCCCCCCCCAAAGAGCTGTGTATGCCCACAAATGTCTCTGATTAAACTATGAAAATGTTATAACTAATTTTACATTTCATGAACACTTCTGAGGAAAATTTTTACTTGGGTCAAAGCATCACACATTTGAAATAGATAAATGTGGTATCAACTATTTTCCTTCAATAGAAAACTAAAGTATGAGATATAGTCAAAGGGAACACTTTTTTTGTCAGTATCATTTTCATTAGCACACTGGAATTGAGTTCAGGCAGGTCAGCCTGAATATATTCAGAAATTATGGAGGAGGTAATTATAACTATATGAATAGCAAGGTAGTATGAACAGATACAAAAGAGGTAGCCATGTAAAACTTTTAAATATAGTTAACAAGTTTATTCTCTACAGTGAGGATCAAATTTTCATAAATAAATTTGACTTCAAGTATTTTAAATTAATATTAGAAATGTACAACATTTAAAATTAATTAGCTGTTTGGTTTCCTTCAAAAGTTAAACCCTCCCCCCCCCGATTTTTTTTTTAATAACTTTTCAAATGGCTCTTCCATGTCTGTTTTCTGAAGAGAGGCGTCACTCCGGAAACTCAAGCATTTCCCTCCCCAGCCATGATGAGTACTAGTTCAGATGCAGATAACCAGTTGTTAAACATCTAAGTCAGGAAGTGCATTGTCCTTTTTCTCCTGCTCTTGTCATTTGCAACAATTGATCCAGGTGCTAGCAAGCTTAAGTCCTGGAGACTTGTATATAGTCTGTACAGATCTGTGCGGAAAAGGTGTTTGAAATTAATAACTAGAGCATGGTGAACAGCTGCACAAAGGAAAATTGCCTGGGTAGATCTCATTCATTATTTACAAGGCTCATAGATTTCTTGTATGTAGTGAACTGACCCCTGACCTTCATTCATTTATGCATTTTAAAAAACATCAGTATATCGACAATAAATAAATCAACTAATTGAATTTGTGTTAGTTCTCCACTCTCTAGGTCTAATCCAAACCTCAGGCAGCAATCACATCAAGTGGGAATTTTTTTGTTCACCATAGACTAAATGAAAATTTGTTCCCATTACATCAAATTTTGTCCATTATACTTGAAGTCATTATTTAGTTCCACCATTTTGTGGAATAGCTTCCCTCATCCTTTCAGATAGGTGAAAACATTTGCTTTATTAATTGCAAAGCAAATTAATTTGTTTTCATTTTATTTATCTTCACTAAAAATAAAATGGAATTTTAAATAGACATATGATCCAAACCCAAAACTCTTTCTATATCAAACAGAGACGATGTGATGCTTCAGCCTTTCAAAACTAATTTAAGAACAAAACTAAATATAGAATTCACAAAAATAAATAATTCATTACAAATTATTTGGGGTTTGAAAAATTGACATTTACAGAGAGAAAAAGATGTACTGAAAACCTTCTGACCTTTTTAAGTCCCCTTTGCTGCACTTACTGATGCATGTGTAATGAATGTATATGTCTAAGAAGAGGAAGAATTTTTTCTAGCTCATATTAGCACATTGACACTAAATTAGTGAACAGCAAATTCTTTGCTTTGCTTATCTTCCTCTTATGTAGAAACCCATGATACTCAGAGTTGTTTTATTTGTGAGTTTTCAGATGGTTATTTTGATGACATAGAAGTTTTGTGATTCTCACATATCCTAAGATTATTTTAATTTTGTTCTTCTTCTTTTTTCTTTTAAAACCACGATATTAGTTGATCTCTTCTAGTATTCCAAATGAAGTAAATATTCATCTTTCGCATCAAAATGTCAGTCAAATACAGAAAGGTCTTGAAGCTATGTTGGCCCTTTCAACCTTTCAACATTGACTCTGATTTACTTAAAAATTCAGTCCTAAGTAGTCAATATATTCACTAAAGCAGATGGATTCTTGGATTCTTACAGAAAAAAAAAAGATTTTTTTTCTCATGAATAAGCATTTTCTGTACAAAGATGTGCTGGTGAAATATTTCTTGTGTTATACATCCATAAACGTCTCTTCTTTTGAAAGAGATAAAAGATTAATAATTTTCATCTGTATAACATTGTAAAAAGCTACATGTGAAAGCAAACAAAAAGTGGATAAAATTGTGTGTAAAAACATAAGGTAAAGCATAAAAGCATAATAAGGTAAAGCATAAAAGCATAATAAGGTAAAGCTTAATGTACAAGTAGAAAAAGCAATAGCCATGTAATTTATAACTAGAAATGAATAATAAAATAAATCTGTTTAAGAAAATATCATTAATAAACGAATCCAAGCCTGCAATTGAATTCATGTTCTGTATCTGCATTTGCAGAATAAGAAACATAACTGTTTTCACTTATTTTCTGTTTTATTAAATAAAACATAGATATAAAGAATTTTTTTTTTCTGTGAGGGTGGTGAGGCACTGTAACAGGTTGCCCAGAGAAGTTCTGGATTCCCTGGAAGTGTTCAAAGCTGGGCTGTATTGGGCTTTAAGCAACCTGGTCTAGAGAAAGATGTCCCTGCCTGTGGCAGAATGGCTGGAACTAGATCACACTGAAGGTCCCTTTCAATCCAAACCATTCCATGGTTCTATGATTCTGTGACACATGCAGTGACACTGAAGACTTGGCTGTATGTCTTTACATTGAAGTCTTCAGTCATTGTTTTTTGCTGCTGTTCAAAGCAGGTTAAGTCCCTCTGACATTATCTACCACATTTTGTGAACATCAGCTGTTGACAGGGAGGACAGTTCTAAGCACACAATGTCTGCATTACCTCAAATTAACAGGAGCTTACTTTTACTCAAATTATAAAGAAAAAAAGCACACATTAACATAGAGAGAAAAAGGAAATTTTGGCTTGCATCTAAGGTATATGAAAGTTGTCAAATGCTGAATATTGTGTCTTGCCACTGACTACCTAGTTCCTGAAAAATGCAGACCACACGGACTGCAATGGTTTTTGTATTTCTTATATTGACAATACATGGTCCAAGTCTTGTAGATGTAGAGTTAAGTGATGCCAATAACATTGTGGTAAATAATAGTCTTGTTCACAAACCTTCCATGGTACCATAAGCACTGCTTATTATGTTACTACATTTGAAATAAATTAAGTTAAAGAAAAACATATTAAAACATTATCTCCAGTCAGCAAAAAAAGGATGGAGCTGAGTGTTCAAGTGTGAACAGAAGAAAGCAACAGCATCCAATTTGTAAAGATAACCAAAGTCCTCAGAGCCTATACTGAACCTCTGTTATTTTTCTTTGTGCTTTAAATAGCTTTCTACATATTGCAAGTTTAAGATCTATCAACTTTGTATTCCAGTATAGATGTCAAAATCAATACCTTTAAATATACTAATGAGTACTTATGGAAAAATTAAGGGGGTCAACACATACCATCTTTAACTTAATTTGTTACAGCAGAAGCTCTTTAAAAATATCTCTGTGATTGAGAACATGAACCTTCATTTCTGCATAAAGAAAAGCAATGAAGCTGTCATGGTTATTATAGTCCAATTTAAGGAGCAGTACCCTTGAAATGTTTTGAGTTACTGAATCTTTAATGAGATCAAATCTGTATCTAGGTCTTGATTATACTCACAGCATTTTTCTTGGATATGCAGATGTGAAAAAGAATCACACCAATTTTACTGTACTATGCTTAGAATGAAATCACAGACTTCTGTGTGAGGCATTTTCTGCACATTCATCAGTTCAGCAATTTAGAATCTGTCTAACAGTTATCTTCCAAGATGTAGTTGAGAGCAAACTATGACAATGATTGTTCTAAGAAGAATGATTTTCATTTCCTTCAGACAGATGGATGGATTCTTTGGCAGATGCTGAACATTTGTAGATGTCAGAAGCAGGCTTGTCAAAGCATTGTTTCAGAAAACCTTTTGGATTTTTTTTCCCTCTTCACAGAAACAAGAACTGCTGCATGTGTCTTCAAAGTGTCTCTGTAAAGCAGTGAGGTGACTCAATATTCCCCAACCCCTCCCCCGCCCCCCCATAATTAGGATAAATTAAGATATTGGTGAGATTAGATAGCAAATTTTAAATACAAAGTCAGATAAAAATACAAAGTCACATTTTATAGTAAGGTTGATTATATAGACACTATTGTGGTCAAGAATGTAGTCTCATGGGAGGGCAGATAAACCCTGTGTATTCTGATATATAGATATACAAAGAGCATGTCCTGATAGACATGAAAGAACATGTCCATGACTTGACCATTGTTTTTTCTGCGCAGTTTCCTGTTTTGTTGCTAGGTCATATTATGGATTAATAATTAGGTGGTTCACAAAAAAATTAAAAGTTTGTATTTGCATTCCTCTTTCCTATAGCATATTAATGCTGAGAAATTTTCTGCTACCTTTTCCAAAGAGAGCACCAGCTTGTATTATAATCCACAATTTAACAAGCTTGTTTGAACAAACCATCTTTGATTTCTTATCTAGGATTTCCTATTTTTAAGTTCTCTGCATATACCACTATGGACAACTATGTAATGCGGTGACAATGGTTTTATAACAAGCTAATGCTAAAGTTGAGTAAAGGTTATGACTTATTTGTTGATTTCTCCCAGCAAGCATTGACATTTGAACTGCAAAACCCAAGCCATACAGATGCTTATCTGTCAATTCAGTGAAAAGTATATCTAGCACCAGCTTTCTTCATGCTGAATATTCTTGAAAGAAATGTTCCACATAATATAGTTACATAGAAACAATATTTTGCAAATTTTTTTCACTAAGCATTTTGTTCACCCACTTACTATCACAGTCAGAAGTTGTTACGCAAAGCTGTGTCTAACGAAGTATTTAACAATTGATTTTCATTCAAATTTTTCCATTAACACATCACATATCATCTAGCAAATCAATTACGTACTGAGTTATGTTTAATGCTGGTATACCCCCATCCTCACATCAGATGAGCAGTGATGGCCCGTAAACTAGCTGCTGTGGTATAAATGAAGATTATGTGATGAGATTTACTATCAACTGAGCATGACCATACACCGTTGACACACTTTCATGTGTATCTAGAGGAAGACTGGCCTTGCAGGGTCGCATGCCTTATTAGCATTCCTAGAGCCACTGCTCTCTGCAGAAGGTCATCCTTCAGCAAACAAGGATTTCAGGAATAGTGATATTCACTTGTGCTTATAAAAAAAAAAAGAACTTTAATAATTAGGGTTATTAAATAGGGTATTAAATAGGAGAATTACTTGAATTTCTGGGTAGTTTATTCCTGTGAAGTTGAAAAATAATCGAGAAAAATGGGGCAGATTTTTTGACTGTGTCCATGGAAAATAATTAAATTAACATGTTTAAAGAAAGTCACAATGAAAGCTTAGCAAGAATTTTAAATTAATGCATTTTAGATATTTTCAGAAAAGAGATCTGAAGCCCTTGAGGAAAAACTGCTGTTAGCACCTTTCTCTTTTAAACTCAGTCTGCACTAAACATGATTTGTCACAGTAACGACTTCAACCATGAAGAGATTGCTTTTAAAAATATAAAACATCAAATGATCTTTCTAGTTTTTTAGATGGGAGTGACTTGAAGGCCAGAAAGGTTTTATACATTTGTTTTCAAGTTAAGACTATTTTATTTTTATTTATAAATTTGATCTTGAGTTCTGATTTATTCATCCACACTACTCTGCTGTGTTTGAAGTCCAGAAATGGTAAAACTGCTTATTGCAGATTGTAATATCCTATATGTCAGAGAGGTGGAAGGAATTTGAGACCAAATTTTCCCTTGAAACCTACCCAAAATTAAAAATAATTTATTATTCAAATATTTATTGATAATAAAAAAGGCCTCTTATGGCTTTTAGAAAGCATTAAAATTTCAAACTTATTTGCAAGAAAAGCACAGAATGTGCATGGAATTATAGTGTATTTTACACTTACAGAGAAAAGACATAAAAGACAAAAAAAGTGCCTCTTTTAACACTCAGGGACAGCCAGTTGATTTAATTTCTACCAAAACAATTTAAATAGTGTCTTGATGGGTAAAGTGTGTATCACTTAAACCAAGAAATTGAAATATTGATTAATAATTGAAAAGGATGGTATTATTTGGGTGGAAATGTAACCACCATTTTCAATACTCTCATGAAATCTGACTTGCACCAAGGGCTTTGTGATATATTCACAATTTAAAAATGCAGATATTAAAAATCCCTCATCAATGAATAATTTAAAATTTCATATACTATTCAAAAGCTTTTGTCAAATATGCAACTAATCACTAAATCAGTAAAACAGATGTATGGAAAAATCTTATTATGTCTGTGTCTGCAACTTTTTTTTATTATTCAGAATGATTCTTGCAACAAAATCTTCCATGGGAAATGTTAAGGTAGAATGCTCATTGGAAGAGATTTTCTCTCACCATGAAATCTTATTATCAAATAAGTCCTGTCATGTTATTTCTTGACCACACTTTAAACTCAGTGACACAGAAGTTACTCTGCTCCCTGCTTTGTTTTCATGTGCAAAGTAAGACAACAAAGGTGTTAGTTGTTTAGGGGGTTTTTCTCTGTCGGAATAAGGGAGAAATTCAAACGAATGATGCCATATCATTTTATAATGCCATTTTATTATAATAGTAAAAAAAATATAAAGATTGTTCACTGTATCTAAATAGAATGAACCAATGGGTAATTCTTGACATTTGACAGAGTGATCTCTAAGGTGTTTGCTGTTACTCCTTATAAAACAACCCTATAGTCACTAATATCTATAGAATGCTTTGCACATTAACATCCACTTCTAGAAGATGAGAAATCTAATGCTGATATTTCCTGACAGCAATACATGAGCTGGAGCCTATTGTTGAAAGGGACAAGGCATCAGTGTCAAGGTGACCCTGTTTGAGGCAAAGGGCCATCTTCATGAGAGTCTTCTAACCCCAAACATTCTGCCATACATGAACAGTTTTAATCAAAGTCCAGGGTATTCTGTAGAGCATCTGCCTTCTTAATTTTCCTTTCTTCTTCTACCTCACTTAACAACTATTCATGAACCATCACCCACTCCCACATCCTCATTGTTGGGCTGCTTATAGCCAGGCTTTTGTTCACAGGGCACTGCTTTTTCATCACTGACAAATTAGGGGTGAAAACCCACCTTCAAGGCCTTAAGACCAAATGTATCTACACTGGGTGAACAACAGCAACAACAGCAGGTTGCAGCCCAGCTGTTTTTCCTTCAGAAAAACTTTACCTCCTCTCTCCCACATCTTGCTCCCACCTGTCCAGTTGCAAGAACCTATGGGTGCTGCACTGGGGCTGTCTGGAGCAGCCCCTGTCTGGTTCTGTCTGGTCCAGCAAGAGTGGAGGAAGGGTGGACAGTGAGGTGAACATGAGCCAGCACAAGTCACCCTTTAGCAAAGCAGTCCAAGGGTGTGATGGGCTGCATAAGGAAGGGTCTGGGCAGTAAGGCTTGAAAGATTGCTTGGAGCTGAATCTGCTGAGGGATGCCAACAAGGGCTTCTCTAAATGTTTAAGTGGCAAAGACCAGGGAAATGATGAGCCCATTGCTGAACAGGGCAGGAGATATGTTGCCTTGGCTTCAGTGATAAGGCAGAAGTGAAAACTCACCTGCAAGGCCTTGGGAAGATACCAAAACCTCTTGCACAGCAGGCTTTCTGTCTTTGAGGCATCTGCTTTCCTGGCTGGGTGGCAAACAGTAAAGAGTTCCTTGGAACACGGGTGTCGCTGTGACATCACCCCAACCTTGCTGCTTTTCAGAAGCCACAGGCTCTGTCCCCTGGCACTCTGTCCAGGACTTCTGCAGGCACACATGCAAGGTAAGCAGGCTCCAGAAGGATCAGGGTCTTGCTCTTTAAGCTTTGGCTTATTAGAGAGCAGCAGCTGCAGGCACTGGAGCAAAGGCAGCCTCTTCCAATCTCCTTTCCCATCTGCCCAGGTGTGAGGGCCTGTGGGTCCTGCACAGGAGCTGTCCCAGAGCTGGGAATGCCGGGGGGGTGCTTGGGCTTTCCAGCACAGAAGGCTCTCTGCCTTTCCCTGCTGAGTCCTTCAGGTACCCTGTGCTAAACACAGTAATGTCTGGGAGACTTTATGAGGTCTTCAGAGGGTAGGACACAGCAGGTCTTTCCCCAGGGCCTCCTGACAACAGAGCCTGCCCCAGGGCTCTCAGCCATCTAGCTTGAGCTCTGGGGAGATGTGGACACCAGGCCTTCCCTTCCTGCTCTTGCTCCCTCTCTACCTCTTGCCAAGGAGCAGACCTCCAAAGGGTCTGTCCAACCTCCTTCCAGGTCCCAGTGGGAGCCTTTCCAACCTAGGATCACATGGGCTTCTTGCCTGCCTTTCCCTGATGCACAGACAGGTTTCCCCAGCACCTCAATGTTCAGTAATGGTTGCTAACCTGCGGGCAGTAAGGGCAGAAGGCAGGGGTGTGGGGCTGTCCTCGGGCCAGCTCACCCACAGGGCACCTGCTGCTGCTGCTGTTGCTGCTGCTGCTGCTGCTTTGAAGCCCAGAAAGTGACCCCTTCAGGAAACCCTTACCTTCCCTATCCCACAGCTTGCTTGGGCTCTCTTTGTCTTTCCCCTCTGAGCACCAGAGAAAGCCAGGCATCCAGGCACTTTGCGTATCTCCCTCTCCAGGACTGGGTGCGGGGCGCTGAGGAAGCCCTAGAGGAGAGATTCTGCTGCAAGGGGCAGCATGAGCCAGCTGCCACCAGCAGGGCCATCAGAAATGGCAGCAGCAGATGGCCTATGCCCCATCTGCCTGGGTCACCTTGAAAATGCCACCTATGTGGAGGTTTGTCAGCATCGCTTTTGCTTCATCTGTATCTGCGAATGGGCCAAACTGACAGAGACCTGCCCACTGTGCAAGCAGCCCTTCAAGCAGCTGCTGTGCGCTGTGACAGCGGACAACAACCACGAGGAACGTGTGGCTGGCTGCTCTGCCCGCCGCCAAAGGAAGGCAGACAGGATCCGGAGCGGATCCCCGCAGCGGCGCTACAACCCGAGTCGCAGGCGTGCTGACACCCAGCCCTACACAGGGAGAAGGGGACTGTGGGGACAGACTGAGCGCAGAGAGATCCAGTAGCTGTGGGGCCCTTGGATGCCACTTCTCAGCAGGCTTCTGCAGCCAGCACTTCTCATGAGGGATCACCACCGAGCACAAGGGAGCACCTGGCCAGCCCTGCTGCCACACCAAACAGCAGGTGCGGCAGCAGGGCTGCTGCAGCTCCTGCAACAGTTTGACCTCTTTCACTTGCAATAAACAGCCAGGTGCTTTCAATTTTGGGATGTGTATCATGATTTCAATCATTTTTAACTGCTGCAACAGAAGATGTTTCCCTTCTGCTTTCTCTGCTTTCAACTTCCAATTACCAGGGCAGGGGTGTCCAAATTCTATGCCCAGCAGCTGCTCCTGCTGGTGCTTCTGTATCCAAATGTTCCTGGCCACTCTTTAGGCCCTACTCTCAGCCCATCTCTGGAGCAGCAGCTGAAACTCCTCCCACCCAAGTCCCCATGGCTGTGGCTGGCAGGCAGGAGAGGGCTTGTTATGTTCTTCTGGCTGAATGCTCTCTGGGAATGGGAGTTCAGAATCAGTATTAAAGAGTCTGTATTGAAGGGAAGCCTGGATGGCCTATTTCCAGCAAGAAGTCAAGGGTAAATCTACATGAAGTAGCTTTGGCTACTTTCTCCACCATGGAAAGTAACACAGACACAGAAGTGCCCTGAATAGCAAGGTTTAAGAAAGGATCAATCCACAAACTATCCAAACTTAACTTTATCTATGAGTCATTTTCAAGGGATGGAAATATGCCAGCACTGACACAGAAACTAAACTGTAAACCACAAGAAGACACATTGCACAATCCTCTTGGTTTGGACCTATGAGAATTCCCAAGACATGGACAATTGCTCAGCGTTGGTGCTAACCTGGCCAACCCCAGTGACTGAATCTGAAGCAAGCTGTCCTTGTGGTTTTGGCTGGTCCAGAAACAGCCCAGCTCTTTCATTCTCCAAGCCAGGCATGTGCCAGAGCAGCTCTGCAGATGGGGTCCTGGGGGACAGCAAGCAGCAAAGGACCATATTCCATGTCTATCTGACATGGAGGTGATTGGTCAAAGGTTGGATTCAGTGACCTTGGAGGTCTTTTCCATCCTAAATGATTCTGTGATTCTGTGATTTCTACCAATTAGCAACTGATAGAAATAAGGTGGAAAAAGGGAACTTTTTTTCTGTTTACTAGTGGAAAGGTGATTTTCTTAGAAATATTGCAAGATAAATATTTCATCATTTTACTGTCTCCTTACCAGAGGGTCTGCCAGAGAGTAACAGGGAAGACATCCTCTTTCCTAAAAAAGCCATGTTTTATTATGCATGGATTTGAGAGAATCAGACTTGAAAATATGGAGAAATTACACTAAATGTATTTTTACTTTTGTCAGCAGAGAATGTCATACTAGTCTGAGGTTTCAGTGGTGTTACTGACAATTCAAACCTCAGTAGTGATTTGGACTTGTTATAAATTATAGAACCACACATACAATAGCCCAGATATTTGATGTTATTGCCGAGTTCTGTTAACACATATCTCACCCTCTAAGTTTACTGACTAACACATAGTTGGAAGTGGATTTAATCAAACATTCATTTCTTATAAAAGAAATCTCCTAACAAAAAGCAATTTTACCAAAATCTTTAACAAGCAAGTACTAAGGTCTAGAAAAGAATATCTTATCAGCCCACCACTGTTTTTTACTGTCAGAGCTGAGACTATATAAGCTTATTATACAGACAGAATATTTCTTAAAAAGTTGTTTCTAACAATTAAAATTTGGTATTATCACCAGAAAAACCCCGCAAATAAATAAACTAACCCCCAAAAAATTATGTTTCTTAAAACAGCATTAACCTGAAATGGGTTGCATTTGATATTTTTTTTGTGACTATAGAAAGGAAGAGGAAAAAGAATTTTAATTACACCTCAATGTTCATACTTGAACCTACACAGAAAAGAGTAGAATTCCTGTGATACAATCAACATACTGTGATGACATGCTATGCCTTGGTAAGAATGTTCAAATAACTTCTTTACACAAATGATCATGAAGAGTACAGGTATTTTTGTGTACAAGTCTCAATAGGCAACAGATTGACTAACAGTTAAAATGCTGTTAACAGTTATATGAAGGAGCTTTTAGACACATTTTTCTCACCTTTTAATTTTTTTTTAATTCATAAAACAAAGCAAAATCTTTAGAGCTGAGAGGGTTTCACAGTTGCAACACACCAGGAAAAAAATCAAATTATACAAATCTGTTAATAGAATCGCACAGTAGCTCAGGTTGGAATGCTTTTTAAAATATTATCTGCTCCAACCTTTGTGGGAAAGGGAGACTAGAAGTTCTCTTGTAGCACCCGCTGAGGAGGTTGTTCCAATGAATGATTGTTCTTCCTATAAAAAAGCCTCTTTCAATGCAACTTGGACTCATTGCCTTTGTCTTGTCTGCATGGGTCCTTGTGAAGATAGACCCTTCTCTTTGTAGCTGTCCTTTGAGTCCTGGAACACTGTGCTGACGTTCCTCATGAGCCTTCGCCATTGAGATGAGATCTAGGTCCTTCAGTGTTTCCTCATGGGTCAGGTTCTCCAGCTCTGATTATCTTTTTGACTTTCCTTTGGACACTCTCCAGCCTGTCTGCATTCTTCTTCAATTGTGAAAGCCAGAACTGAGTACAATACTTCAGATGAGGCCTGACAAGATCTGAGTGGAAAGATAACAAACTCTGCTAGTAGTGTCCCTGTGAATGCAGCCTGGGAGATGCTTTTCTGACCTGACCCATAAATTTAGGCCCCCAAAAAAATCCACCAAATAGCAATCAAATAATTGTTTTCTTTTCTTTCTCTAATGTTAAAAAACAGATATCAGTTTTAGTCCAGCTACTTTTCTTATTATGCTAACTTCTTTTATTCCTTTCATTTATCTGAGATACTAAAACTATAAATAAGAGTTCCATCCTTATGCTAAAAGTTCTAGGCAGGTCTTCTGTATTATGATTATTCTTACAATATTAAACCTGGCTGGAACAACTGTGACTAAAAGTAATTTTATAAAAGCCAAAATGTGTCCTGAGAGGAACATTGGTTTCAATGAATTTTTCAAAGGAAGCTTTTCTGCAGTCAAGAGCTTCCTGGTCACCTCTAATAAGAAAGAGTGAGGAAAAGAGATTAATTAAAAACCTCAGGTATTATTTGGGGAAAAAAAACCCAATTTTTGACAGAATTCCAGTGTCAGAAGAACATATTTGGCCATTCCAAAGGTGAATAAAAACAAAGTTTAAGGTTTTAAAAGTTCTTTTTCTGCCAAGCTCTCTGCCACATGTGATGACACTGAGAACCCTCATTTCCAGAACACCAGTTCATGGTTCAGTGAAATCAGTCTTTTATGCCATGGGTTGTCTTGAGATACAAAGAGCTATCTATACTTTGATACCCATAAACAAAAATTATAAAATAACAGAGTGAGTACAGAAATGAACTATGAATTTCATATTAAGGGTTATTTATATGCTGTCTGTTAGCAAGGAAAACAGCATAATTATCCACAGCCATTGCTCCATTCTGGAGTTCACTTCAAGCTCTAATGCAAAAAAAAAAAAAAGCCCAAAAAACTCAGAAAAACAAAAGGCAAATCTTCACAGGCTAATATTTATTTCTGCTGTTACTGAGCAAAGTGATATGATTTAACAATTCTGAGAAAATATTCAGAAGAATATTTCACTTTAATATTATAATAAATGCTTTTGTAGATGCTTTGATGTACAGATTCTCATGGAGACTACAGGTGTAGGGGATTTGATGGGCTGCAACTAAGCAAACTGAGGGAATTGAATACAGTCCTTGCCAAAGCATTCCATAATTTTTGAAAGAACATGTCTGTGCTAACCGAAGAAAGGCAAATACATCCTTATAAAATGGGCAAACTCACCAATCTGGGAAATCAGAGATCATTCTGTTTTATGCAGTCCAGTACTAAATTGCCTCTGATTAACCTGATTGTCTTCTATGATAAACAGGTTGGAAATGTGATTGAAGAGAGAGAAGTGGATATAATTTACCTTATGTGATGGAAGGGAAAGCAAGGAGTATCATTTACCCCAACTTTGTTACTCTTGCTCCTGGCTCCTATAATATTGTTGTTCTATGTTAGGAAGGCCCAGTCAAGGTTTAGATTGATAGAGCAGAGGCTACACAACCCATCTGTTTGGATGACTGGGCTCAGAGGGTAGTGGTTAATGAGTTGTCCTCTATTCAGAGACCAGTAGCAAGTGGTGTAATGCAGAAATCTACCTGTGGGACCAGTCTTGTGCAAGAACTTTGTAATTGATGAGGTGACAGAGTGCAGTCTCATCCAGCTTGCAAATGACTCCACTCTGGGGTGACTAGCCCATATGCTCGAGGGTAAGGCAAAGGGACCTACACAGGCTGGAAGAATGGGCCACAAGGTTTCTCACAAAATACAAGCACAAATTAAAAATGCTACAACTGGGCAGGAAGAGCTCCTTGAGGTGACACAAACAGAGACTGGTGAGCAGCTTTGGCAGACAGCAAGCAGTGCATGAGCAAGCAGTGCTCTAGCACCAAGGAGAGCCAGCAGTCCCCTAAGCTCCACTCTTAGGAGTTGAGACAACACATGGAGGGACAGATGCTGAGTTTTGGTCAGTCCAGTGCCAGTAATACACTATTAAACAGGAAGAAGCTCGAAGATAGAGCAAAATCTAAATGTCTTTTACTTATAAAGATTCATAAAAGGGCAAAGTGTAATCTGCACAACATGGCTGGTCAGTCAGCATGCAGGATAATACCACATGCTATGCTTGACTAACTCTTATTATCCTATACTCGCTGCTTTATAGTGAGAGTGTAAAGCCCCCAGATTGATAAGGGTAAAATTGTTCCATAAAATTATATTACTGTAAAAGCTAACTTTGTCTGGGAAATGGCACTAACGGGATTAATGATATAACAGCAGTGAGAAATTCTTTGTGCTTTATTTCTAGCAGGAAACTGGGGCTTGATTAATTCTTGTGGCGCCACTGCACAGACTCCCTAACACTACTATATCATGGAAACTTTGCAGAGCTCTCCTCCAGCATGGAGTCTGCAGCAGGATCTGCAGGGAGTCAGCCAGCACAGCTAGCACATGTAATCCTGCAGGGAAGGGAGAAGGAAGGCAGGAAGGAAGGAAGGGAAGGAAGGAAGGAAGGAAGGAAGGAAGGGAGAAAGGGAAGAAGGAAGGAAGGAAGGAAGGAAGGAAGGAAGGAAGGAAGGAAGGAAGGAAGGAAGGAAGGAAGGAAGGAAGGAAGGAAGGAAGGAAGGAAGGAAGGAAGGAAGGAAGGAAGGAAGGAAGGAAGGAAGGGAAGAAGGAAGGAAGGAAGGAAGGAAGGAAGGAAGGAAGGAAGGAAGGAAGGAAGGAAGGAAGGAAGGATCCTTCTGTACATACTATTTTCAAGGCCCATCCTTTGAACTAAAATTATTTTGATGTGAGTATGGGGAGTAAGGAGGAGGACTAGTCCTAAGGAAAATGTGTACTTCCAATGTAGCTCAACTTTTTGGAAGACAATAAGAAATTAAACAAAACAAAAACAATCTGAAAACATATTATAGTGTAATTATGCTAATGCATAACTTCAAAGACCTGTTTGTAAGTTCATGTGGAATGGTTATAAAGTGTGCAAAAATAAATGGGAAGTTAGCTGCTTCTCTCTCTTTTCTGAGAATATGCTTGTTTCATTATCAACTTTCTTCCCTCCACAGCACATTTTATAGCCAAAGTGCCATTGCATTAAGAATTTTAGCCTCATTTGCATAATGCTAATAGCAGAAAGGCAGGTTTGCTTAACTATCCATACAGGAATGGGATTGCTGCAGCTCTGAAAGAAATGGATCCACTTGTTAAAAAAAAAAAAAAAAGAGAAAGTAGCTGATACTAGACTGTCAGCCAGAAACTGATTTTGCTGCTAATGCAAACACTTTTATTATCTCAACTAAGCAGACATGTGTCATTAATCCAAAAGAAAACATTCCAACAATCCTGTACCTCATGATGATGATGCTTTCATTGTGCAGTGGGATGGGGGGGTATTACTGAAATAACATAACAGGACTTCAGCTCACAGGATTAAAAAAAAATAGGACATAATATGGCATTTTATTTTTTCCTTCTTAAAGAGAAAATAAAACATCTTCAGTGGCCCCCAAACAAAATTTCAAACACTTGACACTTAAGATGAAGCCAGAAGTACAGCATGCCTACAATATCTTTATTGCTGTGAGTGAGAACTCAAGGCACAGAGAGAGGCAAATATCTTCTTAATATTATTGTAAAGAGATTTTTTCATCAGAATGAAATGGTTAAAACAATCCTAACTGCATTAATTGACATAAGCTCTGTATCTTGAATGTTAAGGAGAATTTTAATCTTTTGAGGTTGCATAGATTAGATTCTCTTTACACATCCAAAGAAATACACAAAATTGTCCTTTAACAAAATTATGAAAGAGTTCTATATACAAGAAAATACATCAAAAATTTTCTAGATATTTTCTGACTTTATGGTAACAAATTAATCCATATTCTAAAGAACAAAAGAGAAATTTAACCATATTAGGCAGCTTCTTACCTATAAAAAGAATATATAATTTTAAAATCTGCTACATAGTTTTTAGCAAGTTTTTAGCAACTTCATGTTCGCAAACAAAAATGGGATTGATGTCGATAAGTTAGTATGAAACTCTATAAAACTTAAAAAAAAATATATATACCATCAAGAAAATAATAATCATCCTGCAAAGGATGTCATTTAAGTTTTCTTCATTTTCTCTGGTTGGTGTTTGCAGTTTCTAATAACATTAAAAAAAACAAAAAAAAAAACCAAAAAAAAACCCAAAACAACAACAACAACAACAACAAAAAACCCAAAAAACCCAAAACAAAACAACAAAAAAAACCAAAAAACAACAACAACAAAAAAACCAAATCAAAGCCCCAGCACTGGTTCTCAGGAGAGGTAGTCTACAGAAAAGAAAATATTTTTAGCTGTATATGTATAATATGAAAGCATATAGGATCATCTTCAGCTGCAAAAAAAGAAATTTATCCTACTGTTGGTCATAAAAGAAGCCTCTTGCTTTGTTAAAGATGTTTAATAATTCTGGAAAGATTTTAAAGTTTATTGAAATATGTAAATTGCAAAGAATGTTTACTGCTAAATTATGCAATAAATTACACGTCATGGGTCTAAGCAAGGAAATATATGCAAGGGCTGATATCAAACAAAAACCAAGCACTAACTGCACTTTGTGGTGAGACTTCAGAAATATGATATAGAAGATTAGGAAAGAAAAATTACAAAAGACACTTATCTCCAACGAATTTCACAAAAGAAGGAAAAATAAAGTATCTTAATTAATATTTTTAATAGAGGACAGGGAGTTCTTGATCAAAAAAATTAGATAAATTCAAAAATTACAAGAGGAAGGAAAATAGGTTCTAATAGCAGCATGTGGCCAAACCTGTCAGAATTAAAGGCATTTGCAGTGGTTAGTTATTGAACTATGTTCAGTTGTTTATGCAAGAAAAATATGACCAAATGCATTTCAAGCAGACATTCTTGTGGAACTAGGCATGTAAAGTGCTTGTAAAGTGTCAATTCAGACTGTCTTTTCCTATTAAGCATGTCAAAATCAGTTAATTATATTTGGTAACATTGTTTTTCAACTTGCCTGTCATTTAATCTATTTTTTTAATCACTTAGATAAATTTTTCCATCAAAAGGTAAATTTTCATTTCTTGACGCAAATTTTGCTCATGTAATTCTTGTTAGTCAGCACAAATATTCAATAAAAATTTATATAAGGTCTATCGTACATTGAATACAAATAAAATGTACAGAGAACAAAAAATGGAAATGTCCAAGTTCCTACAATGAAAGAAAGAGGAAAAGATATCCTGATTTTGTGGTTGTTTTAGATCTTTAGAAATACAAAAATGTCTTGTTACCCTACTGACTTTGGGCATACATGAGAAAACTAGGAACAGAAATGGGATGTAACTTAGCTATCTGGAAACTTCACAGTGCAAAACAGATCAATGCATCAGTGTCAAGATTTTCATGGAAAAAAAAAGAATCCTTCAAAACTGATGCCCAAAATGTCTGGCTTATGTGTGGGAAGCTCAAATTTGATATTGGCAAAAAGTAATCCTGTCATGTTGAAACTATGATTGGTTGCTCAAAATCATACAGGACTCATATTTTATGGTATTAATTTGCTTTCAGAAGTGAACCAAAGATCACTGTTTTCTTTAAATAAGCTTTTCTTTAAATATTTTTTCTGAATATATATATATTTAGACCACTGCTCCACAGATAGGCAGCTAAGGAATTCTGTAGTTTGCTGCCCTCACTAGTGTTTCTGTGCTGCAGATGTTAGTTCTTGCAGAGAGAAATTATATTCAGTTTATATCCTGTAATCCTTCCATGCTGAAGTGTTGTATTGATTTATTCATGTTCCACCATTAACAGGTAATCAAAAAACTATGTACTAATGAGGAAAATGAAAAATATAAACTGAACTATTGTATACTTGCAACATTGATACAGACTCGCAAATTTCTAAACATCCTTTGGTAACCAATCTCAAATGGCTGGCTTGCACACACAGACGCACATGCACACAGGGAGGTTTGCATGTAGCCAGCAGCACCCACCTGCCTCACCCACCCCTCTTCCTCCTCAGGGTCCCCAGGGTTTCTCTGCATTGTGTTACTGCAGTGGGCCAGCTGGGACAACAGATAAACCTTTTTACTTACAATAGTTATTTAATATTTACTAGATTTACCTCTAACTTTCAGGACTCTTATGTATTTTATATTAATCTCTGCCAGACAAATTGTTTTGAGACTGCATGCAGTTATAATGGGTCTCTCAGCATGAGAGTTTAGCTTGGACACTTCTGTAAAATAAAAACATATGGTTTCAAGGACCTTAACATAAAGAACTGATTTCAGTCTGCATTTTCAACACTTTCACTAAGAGCTTTATGATTTGAGCTATTTAGAAAGAAAAGCAGATATTCTTTCACTTATACTGTGAAAAAAAATTATAATATCCTACTGAATTCCGTGCAGAGAACAATATCCAAGACATGCTTGGGGAATTACTGCATAAATTAATTCTCTTGAATGTGCACAGGAGCAGGACCTAGTGACTATGTGACTGATCTGCCAAGAGCTACTATAGTGCCAATGAAACTTTGTTCCTTGAGAATTAGACAGTATATGCGATACTTTGGCAATGCAATGAAATTCTTCTTAAAATTAGTTTTACAACAGATACTAGGAGTTTTGTTTTATTTGTTTTCTATTTCATTTTTTCTATTTCAACCTCTTTATCATCTAGGAAACCTTCTTGACAATACCACGTGTTTAGAACATCTAATTAATTTTGATTTCTGTAAATACAGTAGAAATGTCCCTTATACTTTTGAGAGACAATACAGTTATCTCAAAGAGCGACAAAAAGACATAAATAATAAAATAAAATAAAATAAAATAAAATAAAATAAAATAAAATAAAATAAAATAAAATAAAATAAAATAAAATAAAATAAAATAAAATAATTTTGTTTGTTTGTCTGTTTGCTTATTTTCATTAAGGCCCATCTCCAGAGGCTGTTATTTCAGTATAGTGTACTTGGGAGTTTAGTAGCTATCTATTTGCATTGCTTTGATTCTTATAACTGAGATTGGCAGTAATATTCTTAAAAGATATTTATCTGTAGTTGAGAGCCCAATAACTGTGCAGTTTAAAGTGTTATAAAATATACTTTCATTTCTGTTTAGATCAAAGATCATATATTTGCTAAGTGATTTCTGCTTCGTTAGGATATGAGACACCAAGCAATAAGAACTGAGGTAGAATCAGCATATTCACAAAGATGCCAGAGATGTTGTTTCTCAGGAGCTGGATATGGACAAACAGCATTAGGGAAGACTCAGGAATAAGCAGTTATTATGTTTGCCTTCTGAAAACAAGCAAGTTTTTGTTCTTTCCTGCAGGTGTTTTCTTACTTCAAGCCATATTTCCATACATAGCCCAACCCACTTACATTTCATTTTCAGATTGTAAACCCACCTAGCTTTGCATGAATTTACTGTATTCGTATTCACTCATTCAAACCATGCAAGATTACCCATAACAACTTATGTTTTAAAAAACAGAAAAGTTATTACAACATGCAGATTAAAAAAATTGTTTTGATGCAATTACAAAATTTGCATTATAGGTAGCCTACAGTAACAGATTGTAATGGTGTCCTGGAATGACAATGAAGCGGAAAACTCTTTTTCCCATTACCTATTTTACTGTGAGGTAAGTGCACATAGTTCCTACAGTGTGGCTGATGTATTCTGAGCTTCTACATTTCTTGATGACAATTATTTTGTGTGCCCATTCCTTTACTGACACTTGGAAAACAGTCAGTGCGATTCTGTCTACTTCTGCCAAAAATGAAGAGAACAGGCTGCTTCTGAGTGAGGACTTTCTTGTTAATTATGGAACTGTTGCCTTTGAGACTTTCTGACACAGCTGTTGGCACAAGAAATGAAGTTAAAAATGGGTAAGGAAAAGAGAAATGTGGCACTGACAGTGGCACATCACTTCTTCAATATGTGGCTCATTGACCAAGAAAAGGATTCCTAGATATTTTTTTTCTACTCTAAATTATTTTAACTTTCTAGTCTAACTCATTTTTTTCTTGACCTCATTCTCACTCATTAGAGTTAGCTGTGAAGATCTTGTAAATAGTTCTGCAATGCCAAATAACACTTACGCTATGTTGCTTGTAGATGGCCAGAAAAACACCAGATGGTTGATTGTGGTCATTCCTGTTGGGTATTATATCATACCTGAACTGTCTTTGTACAAAGATGCCTTAAATTCTTCTTGCCTCATTACTGTTTTATTGGATAAAAAGATGTTTCACTTCTGATAACCCCAGACAGAAGTTCAAGAAATTCAAATAAATCAAGTAATGAATGGAAGTCTTCTGGATCTAACTGCAAAATACCTGAACTTTAACTCAGTCAATTTGCTTCATCCCACTTAAAGTTTTAAAAGCATCCTGTTACCTTGTAGCAGTGTTTATGTCTTGACAAGCAGAATCCTCAGACATTAACTCAGTCCTCTCCTTTTTCATAACTTTGCTAAATAAAATTTCCATCATCAAAACAATTAGCTAACTATCTAAGAAACAATTAGAAACATTCACTTCAGAAAAGAAAATCTGGAATCCAACACTAAAAGGAATATATTAAATCCTGAAAATACTCAACATTTTCCACCTAGAATAATCCTCCATAATCCCATTACATAAAGAGCACTTCTTACCTACAATTTTTGGGATGAATAATGTAAAAACAAGTTTCAAGCCAAGTGGATTAGAAAGATAAACTTATCTTAAAGTCCCACTGATTTTCAAATTATTATCCTAGAACAAAGTCTCCTATCTTGACTCAGATGTACCAGATTGTTCTTATATTTCCAGCAATAACTGTCAGTGACTTATTACAGGGGAAGACAGAGTAGGGGTGAAGGATCACACATCTTATGTTACCTATTTATGAATATTTCTACCTGTTTTATTTGCCTGGCCATTATTATTCCATACATCAGCATTGAAAACTCTTCATATTTATGTTTCTCTGCCTCTCCCTTTGTTCTTCATTTTTTAAGGGAGCATCCCTGCACTAATGATTCTAAGACAAGGTTATGGTTGTTAACAATATTTTCTTTAATTTATTGAATTGATCGTTTCTCAAGTTGGTTAAAAAGCAACTGCATAGAGAAAAAAGATAACTCTTTAAATATGCTTATTTGAAAACAAAGATCTCTTATGTATATTTTCATTTTAAAACAAGTGCTACTTTAATGGTTTTCCAAGTTTTTTTTCCCAGGAATTTAAAGTACGCACTTAAGATAATTTTTCATAGATTTTGAGGAATAAATTGTTCTCTCTTCAGGTTAAGTAATTTCTGTCAAGCTATTAAGCACATAGGTTTATGGTTTTTATTTTTACAAAAACTTATAGCAAAGCACCAAAATCACCAAATCACTCTGGAGGACAACAGGTAGCTCCTCTCTAAGTCTGAATACCAAAGTGCACAGTGATCAATAGCAAGGAAAGCATGTCTGAACTCTTTTAGTAAAATTCCAGTTTCTAAGCATCAGTTGGTGCACATGAATCTGGCCAGCCTAAATGCAAATTGTACTTGAAGGAGAGAAGGTAGTATAATTCAGAAAATTGAAAATCTGTGTTCTCAGCTGTGCAAGACTACAAACCATGCCTCCTTGCTAAAATGTGCTTCACAAAGATATTTTGTTGATGATAGAGAGTCCTTATGGCGAACTTACTGACCTTTCCATTGGGAATAATACAATGAATAGACTTTCAGCTCTCCACAACTTGCCTTGCTTAATGCCATCAAGTGCGATATGTTTAACTGGTTCATAACCTGTATTGTATGAAAGTTTTTATCTGTACTTGGCTCCCCTGCTAAGATATCCACACCAAGAAGATTATCTCTAAAAGATCCTCAATTAAAATTTTGGTCTTGACTGTTCAACAACACTTCAACACAAGATTTACAGTTTGGAAATTGGCATTAGACATTAATGGCAGACGGATCTAATACATATGCTCTGATTTTGATTCTGAAGCCAAGATTTAATATTTTTTCAAGCAAGAGAAACATACAAAATATTTTAGGGTTCTCTTAAAAACTCTTGAGTACTTTGGTGATACAAACAGCAGCAGTGACCAGATGATATAGGACTGCCTGGAAAAAATGGTTTACTTGTTTATTTCTGTTCTTATGTAAATAATTTAGAATTTCAAAATAAAAAAAATATGAAAAAATATGGAGCTGGTGAAGAGGAAGAGAAAATTGCTTGAGACCAAACAATTTTCTTTTCTCTGTTGAATATAATATGATAGGAAAAAAAGAAAATTTTGCCTTATTATTGTATCAGACAAAAAAATGCAAAATAAAAGGATAAACTGATGGTAATATTGTTCCAAAGGGCTGAAAAAAGGTTGGTTGATTTTTTTTCCTTTCTCTTGATAGTGCTTTTGATTGGTTTTGCTTTCTGAAAGATACAATCTCAAAATCTCTACACTTATGTGAGTGTTTTGTGAGAATCATCACTTTCTGACAGGAAAAGAATTCTCTCTGACCTGCTCTTTGGGTAATTTTTGCCCCAGTCATGTCTATCATCCTTGCAGTGGTTTTCACTCTCTCATGCCGTCTCTTATCTATCTTGTCTCTGTTCAGCCTGAGTATTCCCTGTTGGGAGGGCTCATGTTTTGAATCTCTTGGATGATGGATATTTTCAGAGCATCAACAGTGAAAAACCTTCACTTAGATCAGTCATACACCTCTGGGTACACATCTGTGTTGTCAGACTCTGCTGCTTCTTTTCTCAACATTTGACCATAATACAACTTTTTACCTCATATTATAGTTATAGTGGGCAGTGACTCACAGCAGAGGGATTTCCCCTCCTGCAGCTATTATTTTTCACTGCTCTTGATGCTTAGTGACGGTTTATCTGCACTCAACTCTTTTTTTCACAGAATACTTAGAGCCAGTATACAAAGGGACTGTCTGAATAGCAGTTTTTGAGGAAAAACATTTATTTATGCACAGTTCTGTTGTTAATTAAATGCAAAAATTTATGTAGTTCTAAGTTTTCTGAAGAATAAAAAAATAACCAAGAATAAAATTCCCATACATTTTGGGTTGCACTATCAGGGAAATTTTGTGAAGTCCTTGTTTAGGGTAGGTAACTCAGAGTTTTCTTAGTTGCCATGTTATCAAGGCCATGACACAGTTTTCTCCTGTTCTCACAGTGTTTGCTGAAAATATTTTACCTTTTCATACAACAGAGTAATGTTCTTTCTGGTAGCATTCAGATGCAGTATTGTGCTGATTTATTGAAACATCTCCTGAATTTAAATGCTTACTTATGTCATTAAGGAAATGAGTTTATGATAAACTAAGGTGCTTGTGACATGGATCATCGTGCTAATGATCAATATCACAGTCTTGTAGAAATTGCTGGTCCTGAAGAAGGCATTTATAGATGCCAATTACAAGCTATTAAGTTGTCATTTCAAGCTAGTTTATTGCAAATTCATTAATATTAGCTGTTTCAGACATTTTTGCGTGAAAGAAATAAAATAATTTCAAAAACTCATATACTGAATCATGAGTGAAGTAAAATATGTGCAACATGATTTTAAACAAAACCTACATGTTTTTAACTGATGGTTAAAAAACATTTTGTATAAAAGTCATGAGGTGTATGCAACATAGCTAACAAGAATACACAAGATAGGCTTTATTAAGTTTGTGGCGATAAAAATATCAGCTTTTAAATTCAGGATTTCTTTCCCTTTCAAAAGTCTAATTAGCATGCTTTGGTTCTTTGGAGAAAGGTCACGTTCTGACAAAAGCCAGTTGTCAGAATAGGTAATGGAAGCATCTGTGACAGCAGAGTTTAGTATATGTGGCCATTTCCACAATGTCTAATAAATTAATTTACAGAGTGAATTCAAAGAGAATGTGGTGGATTAATGAACTTTATAAACTTGGGAAATACTTTTATAAGGTCATCATATGATGCTATTTTTCCTTCTGTTACAACAGATATAAAATAACACGGTTCAAATTCACTCACATAGAACTAGCTACATTAATAACAATGAGGCATATTGTTCCAAATATTTAATTTCTTTTATCTTCAGAATTATGCAATATGACCATAAGCAGAAGACAGAGACTGCTTTCCAATTTGGACAGAATTAATACTTATTGTTTCAAGCAATGAAAATTTATATTTTAAGTCAGAAAATTTTTCTATTCAGTCACAGCAGGGCATAGAACAAAGTGGTGACTGAATTTCAAAAAAATGGTCCTCCTTTTAAATTATAATCTTTTTATTTAAGACTAACTTTTAAATTTTAAAATCCATCCATCATCTATCAAAATATATATATATATTTCTTTTTTTTTTTTACTACTTAAATGCAACTATTATCCAGGCAAGTCACTCATCCACCTGTTAGCTGAGATAACAGTAGTCTCCAAAAAGCAGTTATTTATTGACTGGTTGTGTCTTTGCAATATTAAGATTAAAGACCCCAGGAATATTTTAACTGTTTATATCTGACGTATAAGAAAAAAACCAAACACACTCAGTGCAGGCTGAGACTTGATAATGCTTTGATTTTGAAGAACAGACACTGTCAGTAAACAATTGTTGACTAATCAGGGTGGTACCATGTTGCATTTTTGTCTCCAAGCTAGTTTTCAGGTTGATTTTTCAATTTTGTGGAATGCCTGTATGGCTTATGGCTTGCTATGCCCTATCTCTATTAGACCAATGTTTCCATCTACACATGCTACATACTGGCATGTCTTGACATTAGTGCCTCTCAAAAGTCCTTTGTAAGGTCTTTTATTTCTCAAAGCTGGATTTCTATCTACTTCAGAAATCTTCAAACTCACTTTCTGACATGGCTAATTTGGCCTGAAGTTTTGTCTGCAATTTCCCCAAAACCTAAGTTGCGTTTTTGTAGCTGGTTTTATTGATTGCATTTTTAAACATCTTAGGATAATTGGATATCTAAAGTGCTATCTAATAAATTATTGTATAGCATTTGAAAATTCAAATTAGGTACTAGAGCAGTTTTTTGGGGTTTTATAATGCTACCTCCATTTTTTCTGCTGGGTTTTTGTTTGTTTGTGGGGTTAATTTTGGGTTTTGTTTGGTTTGGGTTGGG
The DNA here is from genome assembly GCF_901933205.1 of Camarhynchus parvulus. Lineage (NCBI taxonomy): Eukaryota > Metazoa > Chordata > Aves > Passeriformes > Thraupidae > Camarhynchus > Camarhynchus parvulus. Next base: position 49,817,783 of record NC_044586.1, read on the forward strand.
TTTTTTTGTTTTGTTTCTGATTTTGTTTGGGGTTTTTTGTTTGTTTTGGTTTTTGCTGTTGTTTGTTTGTTTTGTAGTTGTTTGGTTGGTTGGCTTGGTTTGGTTTGGTTTGGTTTTGTTTTTTTTTTTTTGTGCAGTATTAATTCCTCAAATTCCTATTTCTGGCTAAACAGCAAATACCTGCTTCAAATTTTTTGTGACAGGTAAGTATAGAAACATGCACAAGACTACAGATTACAGAACAAGTACAAATTCCCATTGCCATAGGCTTGGCTGAGAACACAAATCTGTCAGAGATTGAAATGGACTTTGCAGCACAGACTTTGGAAATCTTTTCATGCTCATTGCTTTCTCTTTTATTTTCTCCTAATTCTATGATTTCTCCATATTCTTCCATTGTCAATTTTACTGTGCAGAATAGCAATAAAAGAGTATTTAATGAAATTTCATAAGTCTTCAGAGGTGATGCATCAGCAACCTGGCTTACTCTACTACAAATACTGACCCCAAAATAAAGAGAGTAAAAGCTAAAATTAAAAAACGCAGCTATTCAACTTTAGTCCTATTAAAGATACCATTGTTCTTCCTATCTTCAATACAAATAGTACCATTTCATTAAGCAATTCAAGTGTAAGACTGTATTAGTGATCAATTTAAAGAACCATTTATGATAGACTCCCCCATCTAAATTCTTTCTTCTCATACTCTTGTTTTTATAAAAGACCAAAAGGTTTAAGAAAGATTTTGCCCAATAATAACAGACGTGATCCTTGCAGTTTAAACTGAATCTTTTACTGTGTTGGCTGCCTAAATGCAGGAAATAATTCTGAGGCTTAATTGTTTCTGTTGATCAGTAAAGGATTATGAAAATATCTTAATGATATTTGCTAAATATAATGCAAAATTTTATAACCAGTTATAAGTAATAAATAAAGAATAAATCAGTTCTACTTTTAAAGAGGTCATAAAACAAACTGCAGTTGTAGCTTGCTATATCGGAATATTAAGTAGATAAAGCTAAAATAGGTAAGAATTAGGAGGAAAGTTCTGTTTTACGAAGTCACAAGAACTCACAAAGGTTTGAAGACATTTACATGGGTACTTTATACACTTAAGTGTGCTTTGAGCTTATACTAGCTCTAGCAACGGGCTCTACTTATGAAAAATAACAAAACAAACAAACAAAACAAACCCAAAATATGTTGTTGCAGAGTCATAGAATGGTTTGGGTTCAAAGGGACCTTCAAAGGCCTGTTCCCCTGCCCTGGGCAGGGACTTCTCTAGATCAGATTGCTCAAAGCCCTGCCCAACCCTGAACACTTCCAGCGACAGAGCACCCTCCACTTCTCTGCGCAATCTGTTCCAGTGTCTTTTCACCCTCCTCATAGATAATGCTTTCTTTATATCCATTCTAAACCTGTTCTCTTCTAAGTTTAAGACCATTTCCTCTTGTCCTGTCATAATGGGCCTTGGTAAAAAGTCTTATGGTTTTAATATTAGCCTTCTTTAAGTACTGAAAGGCCATAATAAGATCTTCCTGGATTCCCTTCTTGTCCAGGCTGAGCAGCTCCAACTATCTCAGCCTTACTTAAAAGAACTGTTCCATCTCTCTGAATCATTTCCCTTCACTTCGACTCTCTAATCATTCATTCCCTCTTGTACAAGTATATATTTTGAATGCACTGTGTTTCTAATAAAACATCTTTTGAAGAGAGCTCCTCACCATCACAAACTTCCACCATGCTTTTCCAGTCAGGAGCTTCTGAACTAGAAAAAAATATTTCGGTAGCAATCATCTGTTCTGGATTGCATTTGGTTTACTATTAGTTCTTTTCTAGTGATAAGTCTGAAAAAAATGTGGAGTCAATTTTCTTACATTTATTGATTTATAAGACAGTTGTGGTTTATAGATGGTTATTAGTAACTGAGGAGAGAAAGTAGATATTCTTTTTTTTTGTAATAAGAAAAGGCTATTAATTGTCTGTGTGAAGGAGACTGTCCTAGGTTGATGTTATGATGCTTGTATCCCCAGTCATTGTTCTATGTATGCTGGATATTATGCTCTGTACCTTCAAGACTGGCTCTGAAGAGCAAAGTTTTGTTCTGTTTTGTTATCAGCCTGCTCACTCCCCCAACGGTGGGTGGGACACAGAGATGGGAGCAGTACATAGGACAGCTTTTGATTTTTGCTCTTGCTTTTGCTTTGCTCTTGCTCCTGCTTTGCTTTTGCTTTTGCTTCTGCTTGTTAGTTAGTTTAACTAGGCAGTCCAAATTTTCCCTGGACTGTTTTTCTTTCCTTTTCTTGGAACCACTTGAACCTGCTCTGGACTGGGACCTGGGAACACCGAGAGTTTGCACCTTGTGGCTGCCGGAGCTACCCCAGCACTGGAGGGACTGATAACAGAGCGACCACTCCCAGGGGAGACTTTCTGAATTTGTCATCTTTTTCAGAGTGGTAAAAGAGTATTGTCATCTGGTATTGTTCATTTTGTGAGCTGGGGGGTTCTGTGCCAGTTAAATAAACAGGTTCTTTCCACTTCTCTCTGAGGAATCCTTCCTGAACTGGTTGTGGGGAGGAGCCTGTGTGGGTTTGCTTTCTGGAGGGGCCCCCTTTGGAGATTTTCTCCCAAATTTGCTCTAAACCAGAACAGAGACCAGTGCAGCACAAATAAGAGAAAGAAATAGAAAACACAAGCCAGCTTCTAAGAAATCTTGAAAACCTGGGAGTAAACCCTTTAAGAATCATAAGCATATCTTTACAAACATATGGTAGTAGATTTCTGAGGTGTTTTGACTAACTGAAGTGCAATGTTTGTTTGAAGGACCTTTGCTACATTCTGAAGTAATATAAGAAGAATGTCTTTGACAGCTGGGATATATGCCTGTCTGTCACACAAACAACATAACACAGAAAAACTGCTAGGTTAAATGGAGTTGTGACATAAGAAAGGCTGTGATGAAAGGAGAAAGGGCAATTTTAGATTATTGTCAGACATGGAAGTGAGATAAGTTAACACAGTCAGGAATACAGTCTAGGTTGAAGCAACGTAGTGTGGAAATACCATGTGAGAATAAATCAGAGCAGAGTGTGTGGATATTGCAATTGAATGAGAAGCTAAATAAATAATTTGGGCTTTACGTGTTCCAGTACCCAGAGGAAACTCTCTAGAATCAATGATCAGTGATAAGTCATTTGGAAAATTCACACATAAACACAATAAATTCAGATTTATATAGGGCAAAAACATTTTAGTGGTGATGACATTTACATTTTATCCAAAATGTTAATGTCTTATTTGATGAAAGTCTAAAACTGAAAAGTAGTTTAAAGTAGATTCTGGTTTTAGAGTTAGCCTTATGTTAACATTATGTTCCTCAATATAAAGAATGGAAAGCCATAGAAAATGAGGATATAATGAGGATATGAAATATGTCTTCATTAAGTTCATTACTGTTGCTGCTAAAATAATTTCTTGTGCAGAGGAGGGGAGATAAATCTTTCGTGCTGAAATTTGAATAGTCTAGATAAAACAATTTCTTTCTATTGGGCATTATCTTTGTGTGTTTTAAACAAAATTAGCTTTCATATGGCCTAATTAAAAATCACTGAAAATCAGGAAGCAAGGATACTTCTTTTACTACAACTGGGTTAAAAAGTGCATATTGTCAAAGGGGTTCACTTTGCTTTCTTTTGGCACTATTACTCTTTATATAATAAAATTTACTCCCTCTGTAATTTAGATTTAGCAGGAATTGTGATAAAGTACATTCCATTTTTTCATCACTGTATAGCAAGAAAGTAGGACTCAGAATCTCATGAGTAAGGAATTAGATTGCGTCAGATATTAAACCAAGTCTTGCTAAAAACTTAGTGATTTAGGGGAAACCACCCAGTGATGTACATCCCACTTAATGATTACTATCAAAAAGTAAGGCCTCTAATCAAGCTTGTCTAGAGTTAATGAAAAGAGAAAAGCACCTGAAAAAGGGGGTTCATTATTTCTATATCAAATCTTGCCATTTTTTATCCTCAACTTTAGTTCAAAGAAGTTAAATAAGAATGATATTTCCCCCCATTTTCTAGTTTCATCTGCTTTTGCTAGTTAAGAATTTTAAACTTTGTGGAGAGATAAGTGTCAGCATCTTGTCAATGCTTTATACTATATATCAAAAATTAACTGGTAAATATGCAGATTTCATAAAGTAACTGTACCCCCAGTTTTTCACAGCATCAATTTAACAGATTAGGAAAATACAAAAATCCTCTTTCAAAAATTGCAGGGTATGATTGATTAATTTGAGCAATAGCATCAAGCAATTCAATTGCATTGCATGTTTACCATAAAGCATTCTATGGTCTGCTGCATGATGTGATAAAAAGTTTATAATAATCAGAATATAATGTATTCTGAATTAATAGTTTTCTAAATTGTAGCAAAAAACCAAAACAGTTTATCTAACATTTTTAGTATTGACAATGGAATTACTAAACTTGTTAAGGACTTGTCAGTCCTTAACAAACCTCTTTTAAAAATGTAGATTTCATTTCTTCCTACATCTTGCAGTCTACTAGGCATCAATATATAGCATCAACCAGCACACTCTGCATGAGCTGTGCTGCTTCCTTTGACACCAGTAGTTTATAATTGTGACTTGTTCCTTTACATGGTGCTTAAACAGTTAAAGAAAAAGTGGCTTTTTAGTGTGTTGCTCACAAGGCAGCCCAAAAGTTCAAAAGATAACAAGAACTTCTTGCTATCAAGAAATTAGAAAACGTATTTGCAAATATGTTTCTAATGGCAGTTGTCAGAAGCAATTAGTTTCAAATACATTTCACAGTTTAATCATGCTGTGAAATGTTTCTGAACTTTAAGGATTCAGACTTAATAATATGATACAGTTTTCTATTAAAGAGCATGAAAAATACTGGAGGAAGATTAATTGCCAGAGATTAAACTAGTATACGGTATTTAGGTCTCATTCATTAGTTTATAAACTCTGACTTCTCAAAAGAGAATCAAGTGGTCATATAATCACCCCAAGTCTTGGAATTTTGATTTAGCTTTAATTTATTGGAAGACTTCTAAAATGTTCTTTATTTAGGTTTTCTTTTGAAGATTCAGATGGATCTTGAGTCAACTAGTTAATGATCAAACAAAAATTACCATCTATATCAGTGTTCATGATGAGGATTCTATGACACAATGATTCCCCTTATTGATTTGTCCTTATTCAGCATCCTGGCTGTTAAGAGTCATAAAGAATAAATCCTGAAGAAGCATATAGATTGTCTGAGTTTCAGGAGAGGAAAAATGTGTTTACATTTGAAAAATGTAATTCAGGAAAGCTGCTTACAGTGAATGAAGACAAAGAGTGATGTTGGAGATGGGAGATATTCTGAGATGAATGTGTAAACTGAGAAAGGGTGTATTTTAAACAGTCAGGTAGTGGAATGGGCCTAGTATTGATAGGAACAGACACAAAAATAAGAGAAGAAAAGAAAAATAAAAGGAGAAATGAAAATGCATCTCATACTTAGAGTCAGGCTGTAAAGATAACCTGCACAGAAAATAGTAATAACCAAGAGTTATATGACATGTATGGCTTAACTGTAATATACAGGTTTAATGTGGATGCATGGGACAGTGTTCCCCAAGAGACTAAAGAAGATTTCTTCTTGCCTTTTATTGATTCAAACAGTCAGGTCATGATGGCAGTGGTTTCTTTAGAGGACTTTTTTTCCCTTCTTTCAGAGCTTGGGGACTGAAAAGATGAAAATTACTGCTGTAATATTTAATGGCAGCATAAAAAACTGAGAGATTATTGAACCACACAAGAGATTCCAATGAAGGCCCATTACAGTGATTTAGGATTGGGGCATCAATTATGTAAGGGAAAGTTGTGAGAACTGGAGTTGTTTAGCATAGAAAAGAGAAGGTTTAGGGGCATCTCATAAATATGTACTAATGTCTGAAGGGCAGGTGTGATGAAGACGGAGCCAGGCTCTTTTCAGTGTTGCCCAGTGATGGACAAGAGCTGATGGGCACAAAACAGCATGTTCCTTATGAACACCAGGAAAAAGGTTTTTACTGTAAGAGTGACTGAGAACTGGCATAATTTGCCCAGCAGAGTTGTGGATGGAGTCTCCATCCTTAGAGATACATGAAAGCCATCTGGACATGGTCTTGAGCAACTAGCTGCAGGTGACCTTGCTGAAGCAGAGGGGTTGGACCACATGGTGTCCAGAGATCCCTCTCAATTTCAAACATTCTTTGGTTCTCTGATTGTGTGATACAGGTTAATTCACATAAAATCACCTTTTTTTTTCCACTCAGGAGCATCAGTACCATAAAGCATTTTTAACTCTTAGTATATTTTGATTCACCTTTTTGGACTCCAGGTGCCAAAGCAGTCGTATCACTCCCCTCCTCAACAAGAACAGGGGGAGAAGACATAGCGAAAAAGATTGTGGATTGTGATGACGATGGGGAGCTCATTTACTAATCACCATCACAGGCAACATAGACTTGGCATGGGGAAATTAGTTTAATTTATTGCAAATTAAACAGAGCAGGATAATGAGAAAGAGGAAAAAAAACCATCTTTCACACACCCCTCCCTTATTTCCAGACTCAGCTTCACTCCCCACTTCTCCCCCTCCTTTCCCCAAGCAGCCCAGGGGAATAGGGAATGGTGGTTGCAGTCTGTTCCTCACACATTGTCTCTGCTGCTTCTTCCCTTTCACACTCCTCCCTTGCTCTAGGATGGTGTGCCTCCCATAGAATATCACTTCACAAACTTCTTCAGTGTGGGTTCCTAAAAAACTTGGTCCATTGTAGTTCCTTTCCATGGGGTGCAGTCCCTCAGGAGCAGACTGCTCCAGCTTTGCTCCACCACAGGACCACATTTCCTTACAGAAAACACATTTCTGTGTGGGCTCTTCTCCATGGGGTCCTTGCTACAGTGCAGGCTCTTCACAGGCCACAGTTCCTTCAAGGCTTTATCTAACTGCTCCAATGTGGGTCCGTTCACAGGCTGCAGGTGAATTTGTCCTTCCCTGTGGGCCTGCAGAGATATCCTGTGTCACAATCTTTCAATGGAGTATGCAGGAAAAGCTTTGCTTTGGTGCCTGGAGGAGCTCCTTGCCCTCCTACTTCACTGACCTTGGTGCCTTCAGAGCTGTTTCTCACATTTTCTCACACCTCTCCCCCAGTTGCTGCTGTGCAGCAGATTTACCTTTTCTTAAATGAGTTGTCATAGAGATTGCTACCAGCATCACTGGTGGGCTCATCTTTGGCCAACAGCAGGTCCATATTGAAGCCAATTGGAACTGTCTCTGTTGGACATGGGGGCAGCTTCTGGTGTCTTCTCACTGAAGTCACACCTGAAGACCCTCCACTACCTAAACCTTGCCATGTAAGCCCATACACATATATGAAAATTTATAGAATACAAAGCTGCATTCAGGGGCCACAAAATGCACAAAAAGACATAAGATGAACTCCATCATGCAGAATTAAGGATTTTGTTCTATTCATGTCACCAAAAGAAAGGAAGTTAATAGAACTAATCATGGCAATTACTTAAAATGGACAAAATGTTTGATGCTGGAATATGGATGTCTAGCAAGTAACTCATTTGAGAACCAGCAGTGGTAATGTACTTGAGCTCCAAGGGAATTTATCTACTTGGTCCACAGTTTCTTCTCCTTTTTCCAGCTAGTCTGATGTTTTGCACATCTGCTAAGAGCTGATTTACTTGCTGATGCTTACGAAGGCAACAATGGGAAAGTAATTCCAACAGAAAAATAAAATGGGAAGAAGGTAGGATAGAGAAAGAGGCTGATCCAAGATGCTGTAAAAGAAACAAATTTTGTGTTTGCTTTGGAACAGATATAAGCCTTTTTGTTTTGATTTGCAGAACTATTGAAAAATGATTAAAAATGTAATCTCAGGGACTTCTTAAAGAGCCTAGAAATATTCCACTGCAAACCAAAATTTATCTTCCTAGAGAGAAAGCTAGTTAAAAATTGAAATAACATGTCAGGATGGATTGATTAGAAATATACTTTATAAATAGAAAGGATTTGAACCAACTTTTGGAATCCATTTTTGAATTTCTTTGTGCAATGCAGGTGGCTAGGAAAGCTAACTCACAAGCTTTTTTGAATTCCGCTGTGTGTTGTCTTGCCTTTTGAACCCAGTCATACTAACAATATTTGCAGATGTCTCCAAAATTTGTGGTTAAGCAATACCATTTTAGGGCTTCAGCTGGTCAAATGCAGCTATTGGGGGATCTTTGATGTATAATTTAGCTTTGATTTTTTTATTTACTTGGATTTTTTTTTTGTTTCACATCTTCTGGAAGAGTGAATATATCATGCACCTAGAAATATACTGTTGAAAAGGTGACACTAGAAGGTGCCTTCCTTCAGATTTCTAGCACATGTATCCTGCTAAAATTGGATTCAAAAGAGCACTGAGATCAAAGAAGGTGCAAAAGAAGCACTAGTATGCACCATATCCACGTTTTCTCAGACTCAGGATTTCTAACAGTCTACTGAGTTACATTACTGATTATATCACATACTGAAAAGGTAGACAGAAGACATGGGTAAATTAACTTATATCTTCATGTACAATTAATATAAAACCTCCTTCCTGGCAAAGTTCTTTCCATAAAAGCAACTGGAACAACTCAATAGGAGTCATTTATCTCTGTTTGTGACTTTAAAATTTCACCAAGTTAGTCCCCGATGTGGCCAGTTCCGTCACACTGACAGGATTGATGGGACAAGTCAAGGGCAGTACTCATTTACCTAGGAAACATAATCTAGAATATAAATGTAAACAATTTATCTGCCATAAAAAATCTACATCATCCTTCAACTTCATATTTCCTTAGGCACTCTAAGCCCTTGGTGGCCTGTTATGGACGTATGGGTTCATTTTTCACCTTAGCAGAGTTCTCTCAATTTGTTTGTGTGTAAATACACAAGTGTTGAAAGCACAGGTGGTACCATTACACCCTCTGGTATTAACTTTGTTCCTGTATTTGGATCTGCTGTCACATATTGAATGACTTCTCCAGGATTGTATTAACAAGAGCTTTCATTTCCTCCTGAAAGTATATTTATACTAGTACTTCATACATTTTAAAATATTTTTCCCTCATCTTTTAAGAAAAAATGTTTATTTTCCTGCCTGTGTAGCTCTAAATCTAATGTAAGGACATACCAGAGTTCCCTAAAGAAGGTTGCAATTCAGATCTTCTAACTTTATCTAGAAGGTGATTGATGCCGCTCTAAAACAGAGATGCCTGTGATGGGGAATTATTTTTTTCCTGTATCTAAAGCCTAGAAAGTTTTCTAGACTATACACTAAGTTTTAGCTGCCTAAAGCTGGATAAGATTAATCTTTTGAACGGTTGTTTTCCCTGTATTGTCTTGTAATCCATCCCTGGTGGCTGGTTGCTGCCAGTATGGCACAAATGTCTTGATATTTTTGCTCTGTTTATATATATTATCTTAGAATGTTTGCCTTTGTCTTCATTATCAAAGTATTTCTTTGAAATACGAATTCTTGCCATAGGGGAATAATAGTCCAGGATTCCTATATCTTCTCTATCTGTGAGGTATATTCTTCTAGGAGAGAATTTCATCTCTTTAAAGAAAGAACTTAGTAATATTCAGAAGGCTATTCTTGTTGATGTTAAATTACTCCCACAATTTTCAAAACAAAAAAAAAAGATATTTGTATATATAATACATATGTTTAACATTTGTTGGATTGTTTATTCAATTTAAAAGATTTGAAACAGTAGGTTATAGGTGCCATTCATGTTGACATTATACAGGTAAAATAAGTAATACTTCACAATTGAAAAAGAGAGGGAGAACCTTCAGGTTTAATCACATGCTATTTAACTTGAAATCTACGCAATATTTTGGGGTAATGGCTCATTCTTGTCCCTAAATTCTCATCTCAAATTCCTTTTTTCAATCCTGTCTGCAAGAAAAAGATGAGGATCAGAGAAAGTATGTTAGTAAACTTCATCTCACTCTAGGGGAAACCAATACAGCAAATTGACCTGAGAGTGATTTCCAAATGTTTTAAGCAGAAACAAGTGATTTGGAGTAGTTAGCACTGATTTACAAAGGGGAAGTCATGCTTGACCAGCCTGGAAGTTTTCTGTAACAAAATTATTAATTTGGTCAAAGAGGAAGGAGTAGGAGACAGTGTTTATCTTGATATCAGACAGGGTTTTGATACCTTTTTCTGTAACATCCTCATCATGGACAAAGTGAGGAAGTACAAGCTAGAGTAGTGTACAGTCAGATGGACTGAAAACTGGCTGAACTGCCAGTCTGACAGTGTTGTGATCAGGAGCACAAAGCCCAGGTGGAGGCAAGAGACTAACAATGTGTTGTTACTGGCTCCAGTCATATTTGAAGTCTTCATTAATTACCCTTCCCTTCGATCAGCACACAGAACACCCAGAGAAGCTTTTTGAACAGTATAACTGGGATGAATGGCTGAGAGGCCAGATGGTTCTGCTGCTTCAGAGCGACCCTAACAGGCTGGAGAATTGGGCTGGCATGAACCTTGTGAAGCAGAACAAAGTCCTGCAGCTGCAGAGGGATTGGACTAGACAATCTCCAGAGGACCTTTCCAGCCTCCAAAATTTTGTGAATCTGGGATACTTCTAGGCTATTTTCTGAGTGGGGTATTTGTCAAAGCATATAAACATGGCCAGGATTTTTAAAAAATACATATATTTTCAGTTTTCACAGCAATCAAAAGAGATTTAAGTAGTTAAAGATCAATGTAGCAGTGGAGAGCAATGAATAGAATATTTTTTAGCTTTGGACTATATGATTTGGAATAGCCCTCCCTAGCATGGCTTCAGTGCCCAGATACAATCATGTGCTAGTGCAGTCAGGCTGCTTTTAGTCCCAGGATAGTCAGTATAAGCACATTAGTCTGCAATAAATTTCCGCTACTGCGACAAGCTCTCATATTGCAGGAGTTGTCTGTGCCAAAAGCATGGACACCAGGACATGGCAACCAAGCTAAAATATATCATCCATTTGAATTGGTGAAAACTTCTATTACTAATTTCAGAAGGGTCAATATATTAATCATAAAGGCAAACTACCACACATTAGAAGTGAAGACTTTTAAAGACATTATTTTCCATTGTTTCCTGAACACATTAATTAATCTCATCTCACAGACAAAAGTTCACATTCTGCACATTATTATATTTCAGAATCACAGAATATGCTGAGTTGGAAGGGACCCACAAGGATGATTGATCCAGCTCCTGTCCTGCACAGCACCAGCCTCAAGAATCACACCATGTGCTGAGAGCATTGTCAAACACTTCCTGAATTCTGTCAGGCTGGTGCTGTGACCACTGCCCTGGGGAGCTGTTCCAGTGCGCAACCACCCTCTGGGTGAAGAACCTTTTTCTAATATTCAACCTAAAGCTCCCTGACAGAACTTCAGGCCGTTCCCTGAGGTCCTACCACCTGATCCCCACAAAAAGATGCACATCTGTCCCTCCTCTTCCCCTCACATGGAAGTTATAGACTGCAATGAGATTTCCCCACAGTTTCTTCTCTGAGGACACCAAGTGACCTCAGCCACTCCTTGCATGCTTCCCCTCAAGGTCCTTCATCATCTTTACTGCCCTGATTTGGATGCTCTCCAGGAGTTTACATCTTTACTTTGTGGTCCAAAAGTGTCACAGGATTCTAAGTGAGGCCACCCAAGCTCAGAGCAGAGCAGGACAATCCCCTCCCTTGCCCAGCTGGCAATGCTGTGCCTGATGCACCCCAGGACAGGGTTGGCCCTCCTGGCTGACTGAGATTTAAATTTCTGTCAACCAGGACCCCTGTGTCTCTTTTGGCAGTACCACTTTCCAGCATCTCTGAGGCAAGCCCTTTGCTTTGCAATAAGTATCATCACTTGTTATTTCTTTTCTTAAAACTACTGGTGATGAAAGATTATTTTAAAGAGTGGATTATAAATAAAAAGTTACTCCTAAAACAGGTCAGTCCATCCATCAGAAAAGGTCAGTTCAACAATCTGGAATTTTTTCATTTTTTTAGAAACTGTGTCCTTCAGATTAATATTTTTAATGAAATAAATGGCTTTGTGGTTTTTAAAAGAAGTGAAAAGTCTCCATTACAGAATATATTGAAAAAAGCTGCTTTGCTTCAAAATTTTTCAATTTAGTACTTTCCATAGTTTAGTCTGAGGTTCTGTTGCATTTTATTTGCAACAGAAAGTCACATAAATGAAGAAGAAAATAGGCATTTCTATAAGTGAAATTAAAACAAAAACAAAAACAAAAACAAAAACAAAAATAAAAACAAAAAAAAAAAACCACCCCAACTTAAAAATAAGAACAAAATCTTAGTGCCAGAGCTCCATTATTTTCAGCTTGGCCAAGGAAAATATTTAATAGATTTTGAAATGAACATTTTTAGGAAAGCTTTAAAGAGAAAAGCTTGTAGAGTAACTGCTTGAATATACTCCTTTGAAACCTTCATCATCTAGTCCACTTCTTTGTTTAGGTTTAGAGGTAGTTACATTATCTCAAAACAAGATATCTTTGAACTGTATGTATTGGATTTTACACATTAGGTCACACCAAAATTTCAGTTAATGTAATATCTTCTTTTCATCTGTAAAATCAGACAGTGATACTTCTCTGGCGCAACCTCACAGCTTTAAGCTGTCCAAATACTTGAGTCAGAATTGATACCCTTGTGCTTAATAGCCCTTGATGTATTTGTCTTTCTTGAATTCATCTAATTTACATCACTTCCTTATCTACATCTATCTTCGGAATCACAATGACTTCATAAATATCTTGTCAAAATTCTTCAGTGTCATGGTGACCTTAAAAATATTCAATCATAATCGTTGGTGTCAAAAAACACAACCTCATAAATATTTTATCAAAATCTCCTTATCATTCACTGTCAAAACAACATTATTATTTACCACATTCACACTCTAGTCCAATAAATTGCCATATGACAAAACCTTGGTTTTGTCTAATAGAATGAGTAAATTTGCTGTGGTTGGATTTACAATTTTCTCCCCCTATCTCTCCCTTTCTTAAATGTGTTCTCAAGTTAACTCATTTAGATTAAAAATCGTAATATTTATTAAAGGATATTATGATAAAATTACATACTCAACATGGACATTGAAGTAACATATCTCCCAGTATGTGATAGGGTTCTGCTGTTCAGTCCCCCTGAAGGTGTCTTCTCCAGAATGAACAAGCCCAGCCTCCTCAGCCTCTCCTCATGGGACAAGCACTCCAACATCAAGCCCTTATGGTGCCCCTACACAGAACTCTGCCCAGTTAACCATTTGCTTGATATTAGGAGCTCAAAACTGGATGCAATGCTGGAGACACTGCCCAAAGTGTGCTGAGTAGAGGAGTATAATCTAGTCCTTGGTTCAGCTTATTGTCTGCCAGAGCCCTGGGAATGTTTTGCAGAGCTGCTCCCCAGTCAGTCCAGACACAGCCTGTACATGATGCAACAAACACCTCCTCCCCTGGTCCAGTGATTTGCATCTGACCTTCCTGAATTTCATGAGCTTCTTATTAGCCTTTTCCTGCATGCCCTTCTGGGTGCCATCACTACTCTCCCACATACCAGACCCTTCCTCAAATTTTGTGCCATCAGCAGATCTGTTGAGCATGCTCCATCACCTCCTCCACTGATCAAGATGCTAAGCAGGACAGTTGCCAGGACAGGCCCCTGCATTACTGCATACTGTTACTGGCCTTCAGGTAGATTGTGACCAATGAACCATCACCCCCTGAGCACACTCATCTAACCAGTTTTTACACATGTAGCTGTTCACCCACACTGACAGTCGTGCTCTAACTTGGATACAAGAATATTGTGTGAGCCAGTGTTGAAACCATTGCTGAAGTTAAGGTGAATGGCATCTCCTGCATCTCTTGAAGGCAGGTGCGACATTTGCTTTCCCAAGTTACCTTTGGACTTTGCTGATCTTCATGACCTTTTCCAAACTGTCAGAAAGTAGCCTTGCAAGAATCATTTCTCTCAGCTTCCCTGAATACAGCATGTGGATTGGTATGGGTCAAATAACTGATCTTAATCCAATGCTGTGTATTCTCCTCCTTGAACTCTGCTTCTAAGTAAATACAGAAGCCTCGGACACCTTGTTGGTGAGATGACGAAGGATGCAAGGAGTAGATGAGGCTTACAGTGCTTACTGTCACTGTGTGTGCTCTGATGCTGCCTTGCTTTCATCTTGAAATTAAAATGGACTCTTGAAATCTGTTACATCTGAGATGACCTTCTCTGGATTACCTAATGTTGAGTCACATTTCAAATTATTTAACACCTATTGAGAGTACATAGGTTCATAACAAAAAAGAACAGATTTTCATCTCTAATTCTGGGTATTCCTAATTTATTTAGGACTGAAGTTTATTCAGACTCTTTAAAACTTACAGATTAATAATGAAATATAGCTTTTATTAGGAGAGAATTAATCTTCTTTCATAGCAGAATTTTTCTGTGAAGGCTCTACTGTAATTTATTTTCTTGCGAAAAAACTTTTTAAGCAGCAATTAAAAATTCAGTTATGTTCACTTGGCCTTTAGTGTTTTGTATCTACAAAATCTGTTTTCTCATATGATTTCTTCTGAGTGCAATATTGCAACAATTTGTTCCACTCATGTCAGCAGCCCCAGTATAGAACAAATTTCTTCAATGATACCTTCCCCATTAATTTCGCGGTTAGGAGAGAGATACTGGTTGTCTTGAAAGATAACACTTAAAAATACCTCTCAACATTCATCCAGCTTTAATACTGAAGCAATTTGAAAGATGAAAAATGTTTGCTTGATAAGTTCTCATTAGGCAGCGGAGACTGTATAAACATGTTGACATGCTTCATTATAACTTTGCCTGTTTAATTCTTTTATGTATTAGCAGATGCTGGTACTAAGTAATCTAGAAGCCTATTGGAGAACTGGGAATCACTAACCATTATTTACTGTACTTTGTGATACTTTCTTATAGTTTTCAGGGTTCTCTGTGCTATCCAGATTGGTAAACTCAGTTTTCCAGTGACTTTTCCAGTCACCTTGGTAACTTGTCATTCTTTGGGTTTTTTTCAGACAACCAAGGTCTTGTGCTGTAGTTCAGCAGAGACTGATAATGTCCACACTGCAGCCCACAAGATTATTTTTTTTACAGTAAGAGATTCTGTAATCAGAAAACTGTGGAATATTCTCAAGTACATGTGAAATCACAACTTCATGTTGGATTTTGAGATTTAGCCCCTCAGCCTCCGACTTCGTAGGTGTAACTGTTCTCTGCTGTGTACTCACTGTGTACCCTCATAGAGGGGGGAGCAAGAATATAAAGTACCCTTCTAGCCTAAGCCTGTACCTAAATAAACCCTTTTCAGAAGCGTGGAGCCCTGCCACTACAGCGATTCACCAGAAGGGCTGACTTACAATAAAGTCTCTCCACCAGTTTTTGTGTATTTAGAATTATTATCGCTTCCCATGGGATTGGCTTTAAAGATCCCTAGAAGAAAACTCAGAAGTGGATCTTCTGGAAGAAGTTTCCCTAAATTATTTGTGGGATCTTCCACTGAGATGATGGATGTCAACTTTTCCCTTTTAGTCATTTCCAGTTTACTTGTTTAGAGACAGTTTAGAGCTATAAAGGCTTTTACGGATGCAGGGCATCGAGCTGTCAGCTCAATCTGAGCAAAAGGAAACCTGTAAGCAAGATGGAAGGAAAAGGGATTGGATCTAGGGTTGGATCAATAAAAGCAAATCAATGTTGCACCTGGGATGAGCTTCCTCATCTGCTGGGTTGGGCTTCCCAGCCCATATGTTAATGGAGACTGGGGTTGGGTTAAGTAAGCAGAAGGCTTTGGAACCTCAGGTTAAAGCAAATAAGTAAAAAGCAGAGTCATTTATACAAATGCATGAAATGAAAAACAAATAAGGACTAAAAGAAATAAAAAGCAAGCAAACAAAAAAAAAAAACAAAAAACAAAAAAAAAAACCACAACAAACCCAGTATGTCATTAGAAATAGTAAGACAAAAAAAATTGAGAGGTGCATGAAATAATGTTAATTATGTTGGAAGGTTCTTCCTTTAACTGAGCTTGTACTTTAGTAAATATGTCTAACAACCAATCTAAGATTGTCTGTCCGCAGTTTAAGCCTGCTACTGTTTTACTGTTCTCCAATTAATGAGTTTTCTAGAGACATCACTGTAAGCATTTCCAAGGACAGTTATCACATCTCCTGTCAGTTATAATTTTGGTAGTACATTCTTGATTTTCTTATACTTTCTACTTCAAAGGTTTTATATTCTAAAACCATTAACTCTTTTTCCTCCTGTACAGGAATGCTAGTTGCTGATTCAGTGTAAAGTTTCACTTAGAGATGAAATAGAGCGTGATAATTATTTCTGTACTTTATATTCTATTAATACTAACCATTGTGGCAGGACCTTTTTCTCCAGTAGTTACAGAATTAATTCACATTCAGTCCTTAATCCACTTTCATTTCTATCAGCTGTAACAACTGCATTTTCTTCATGAACCACTATCCCACTATCATTAATTTATTGAAGAAAATGTAAAGGAAAAGAGAATGATTGATATACAACTTCTTGTTCAGGAAATGAGCAGCAACAGACATTTTTTAAGGAGCAGGACCACTAACCTTTGCTGCAATGGATCAGTATGTTATAAATGCTTTCAGTCCACTACTAACTGATGTGTAGCCATACTATTGTCAGTAGAACATGGGAAGTTGGCCTCACTGCTCCTTACTCAGTTAATCAAGGTATGAATGTCAATCATTGTCCAAACTTCCCATCTTCTCTGAGTGGTATAGTTATGTTCAGTTCAAAATAAGACATTGTTGTGTTTAATCCTAGATTAGCCATACAAAGCAAATGAAGAGTCCTAACCTGTTTCCCCACATAGCTAATTTTGTCCCAAAATTAGGCACAGCCTAGCTTCAAAAATATGGGCAAGTATTAGTTGAGTTGTGCTGGAATTTAGCCTCCCCAAGAAAGCTGAGATTAATGTGTAACTCCAAAATGAAATGTGAATAAATTGTTTGCAGCTGTGTGAAACAAATAGGTGACAATGAAATACAAGCAGATTCTGAGTCCATAGGCAATACAGCTATTTATTGACTATAATAACCTCCAGCATTCTTTCTAGCAAAGGGAAAATTACTATGAATATTTTTAATTTAACTTTACAACCACATGAACCAAAAAAGAAAGTTTAATTCAGGAATCCATATAACCACTAATTAGCTTTCTTGTGCAGAGACAGGACTTTAAATTCATAGTTAATTAGCTATTTCATGATTTCATAATGTTTCTGTGTTTATTAGGCACATAAACAAGCCTTTTTATTAGAAATTGATGTGTGTTGAAATAGTTGCATAATAGAAGTAAACTATACTAGATAAGTGAGGATCTGAATCACAGGTACAGCTAACCCATGTATGCAGATGTGCCTTCATAGAACTAATTCATTTACCATTTAATTCTTCATGGTTGTTAGAAAAACAAATAATGTCACAAAGAAGCCAATGAATGGAATCACTGTTAATGTAACAAAAAATGGTTAAAAATGTAGAAGACACAAACAAAAAATGAATACTTAAGCACTCAGTGATTGAAAGGTCATATTTTGAATGCAAATTCATATCATGTTTTAAATGAAACCCAAATTATTTTCCATTTACAAGTCTCCATTGAAAGGACTGAGTGTATTTGTTGATCTGCTTCCAAACATTCATTAAATGGTTATATCCTGAATAATCTCTAGTTATTTGGTCCTCCCTATATCACAAGTATTGCAGTTTACTAGTCCTTCCAATGCACATTACTAGGATTAGGCCACTGATGAAATGCACATTAGATGTTCTTTTCCTCGTATTTCGCACCAAGTAACTGCCAGACAAACATCGGAGCTAATTGTGGTAGCAGAGACAAGAACCATTACTCTGCTCTGCTAAATGACCACACAAAGGTAGAAAATTATATTTCTGCTGATGCCTGTTCCTCTCAGTCTGTAGATCATAATCATAGAGTAGTTTGAGTTGGAAGGAACCTTTTAAATGTCCCAGTCTAACTCCCCTGAACAGAGTTGAACAGAGACATCTTTAACTAGATCAGATTCACAGAGCCCCATCTGACCTGGCCCTGAGCATTTCCTAGGCTGGAGCACCTGTCTCTTTTCTGGCCAACCTGTGTCAATGCTTCACCATCCTCATTACGAAAAACAATATGTAATCTAAACTGACCCTCCTTCTGTTTAAAACCATTACTCCTTGTCCTATCACACCACGGTCTGCTAAAAAGTTTGTCTCCCTATGTCTTATAGGTCCCCGTCAGGTACTGAAAGGCCACAGTAAGGTCTGTCTGGAGCCATCTACTTCTCCAGGCTGAACAACCCCAACTCTCAGCCTTTCCTCATGGGAGAGGTTTTACTCCTGTCTAAACAGTACAACAATTTTAGCAAGAGGGCCGCACAGCTTGTTCTATTATTATAAAGTTTTAGGATGCTCTCTTCTCACCAAGACATGAGGGTGAGAAGGACTAGGAATCCAACTGTTTGAGCTCTTGAAGAAAGCTGAACTGAATCTGGTACTTATAAAAAGAGTAGGAAGAAGGTGCTGACAAAATTTCTTCTAGTAATGTTTTAGAAACAAAACAGTAGCTTTGATTAGACCTTTGTAAATATAGCTACTAGAAAAGTTGTCCATTTTTGTACAATGTTATTACTGTCAAATAGATGTAAGATATCATTTCAACTCCAAAAAAAGTGGGGAGTGTTGCTACATCCTGTGCTTTATTTGGACCTTATAATATCCAAGGCCTTTATTGGATTTGTGTGCAGTTACATATTTCTCAGAAACAAGCACAGTTATTTTAACAATAAGCTTAGAAATCTTTTGCACAACTAGCAACTGACTAAAGAAAACATGAGGTAGCTGTAAGGATAGAGTTGTGATGTCTATATGTAGGGTTTTCTCACAGCTACAGAGAAATAAAAATTATTCTTAACACCAGCGTAACAGACCACAGCAAATGGGCAGCCCAGATTGACCCGGTCTATTAGACAGAGCTGTAATACTCAAAATTCACATACAGTACAGTCCTACATGCACAAGAACAGGTGCTCTTTGTGCTGTTTGAAATAGCTCAAAGAACACTTAAAGTTACATCCTACAGGCAGCTGAATTTACCTTTTTTTTCTTTGATGAAACAGGTGTTTTCCTCCCAGTGTGAGAATGTCTTTAATGACACAGAGCTATCATAACATCGCATTTTCTTTTCTATTAAAGGAAGTGTATTGCAAAGCCAGGCGGCAGAATCAGTGGCTGAGCCCACACCTGCTGCTCTTGTCAGGCAGCAAATTTCCTTGCATGAAGAAGTTCAGACATTCACAATACAAAGCTAAGGGTAGAGGGAGAGTGTTCAATCACACGGCAACTTGTTTTGAAGATTAAACTGAATATGCACCCTTTCTGCTGCAATGACTGCTATAAGCGGTCTGGTTAAGACATCCAAAGACATCTACTATCTTAACACCTGCTATTGCACTGATAGTTAGCATAGGAAGAAACAAAGAAATAAATATTGCAGTCGCTGCTGTGCAAATACTGTGTGGCATAGTATTTGGCACACTGCACATGCCGAGGGTGCAAGGATCACTCACAGGTACCCAGGAGAGGAAAAGCCAGCCAGTCCCGCAGGGTAGGTGAGGGTACTGGGTGGCAGGAGGTCTCCCCGGAGCCATGGCTGTTCCCAGGGAAGGCTTTCCTGTGGCTGAGGCTCCATGCTGTGCTGGCACAGCCGTGGGGGCAGCTGCCGGCACAGGGATCCTGCCTGTGATCAGCGCCTCAGCGGCGTGTTCGAGCCGCGCCTTCCTACTTGTGTGCAGCTCAGATAAAAGTGTTATCCAAACAAGATAACAGGATCACACAAGTGTACAGAAATCCAGATTTCGGAGTGCTACGATATATTTGAAAGGTCCTGGATAACTAAACTTGACAGCTGCCTGCAGCATCTTTATCTGCCCTTTCTTCAATAGTTGCCACTTCCTTTTTTCCCCCTCCTTTTTACTGCTTCAAGATGTGACATTTCCTTTGGTCATTTTTCACACATTTTTATGTTTTAGTTTGGGTGAAAAATCAGAAACCTAGCAGCTGTAAGATAAAATAATTAACCTTCATATTAGAAAAGAACCTTTATAAAACTTACAAAATAAATATTTCTAAGATCTGTGTCATATATAGGCATCATTGTATGAGATAATAGATTCATTGGCCCTTCTTTGATAGTTGAATGGCAGTTCTGCCCAAATATCTGATATTATCTGATATGTATTCCTGTTTACTACTCACTAGCCATTTATAGATACATTATTCTTATTTAGAGTATCTCCTGCCTATTTTCCATATTCATGTACTATGAACGTACATTTCATGTGATATGTGTATAAGTTCAACTGATTCAGGCCAGCAAAACACAACTTTTTAAGAGAACAGGAAATTCACAAATAATGAGCATTTGATGCAAAGAAAAATGGAAGTTTGTGACATAAAACATACAAAGAAGACAGAGTACAACAACCCCTGTGCCTATTTTCTAGGTCAGATATTACCCTAGTACAGTTCAGAAGCAATATAATCACTAGTAGCCTATGTTTGCCTGGATTTCCTTTGAAGTTTATAGATTTTTTTAAACTTGAATATTGGTGTCAGTTCCTGGGAGGATGAATTAGAACTCAGACAGAAGAAACATTGCTGTCTGAATCCTTTCACAGAAGCATATCACCAGTAAACCAAATGATTTAGATGTTTGATAGCAATTGGTACATTGATGGAATCACAAATTTTGGGCTTGCTGTGTTGGTAATGCCAGAGAACAATAAAATGGTTAAAAAAAAAAGGTTGCCATGTATGAAGAATCATAGAACTAACCAGCATTGATGTATTAAAAGTGTTTAGAACAGAAACATTTCAATAAGGTTGAAAGAGATTGTGTCTATGCACGTGACAGCAATGTCCATAATCTTTCTCATTTTTTCAAAATAAGTCCCTTTACAATTTCACTGAGCTGCTCATGCTTTTCATCTGTGTTCATAGCTGAATAGGAGAAACAGTGCCCCTGGCCAGTTTTTATGTAGTGCTTTAGCTGTTATAACATTAATTTCAAATATAGCTTTTCCAGGGTAAGAGGATTAAAACATACATATTTTACTTTTCTGGGTAGACTTAATCACCAGTGGCAAACCGTTCTATGTGATAGAACCCTTCCAATCTCCTGTTGACTGTAGGCCATGGTCCAGAAATAATGTAATGAGTCCCAAAAAATATTCTAGAGGAAAAGTGTTCTAAATTTAATGACTAGGGCATTGAAAGGAGAGTTTAATTTTTCCTTCTTCCAAATGAAACCTTGGGCACCGGTCAACAGCTGGCATTGTGTCCAGGCGCCCAAGAAGGCTGATGGCATCTTGACCTGTATGAGAAATATACCAGCAGGACCAGGGTAATGATTGTCCCCCTGTATTCAGCACTGCTGAGGTCACACCTGGAATCCTGCATCCAGTTCTGGACCCCTCACTACAGAAAAGGCATTGAGGGCCTGGAGCATGTCCAGAGAAGGGCAACAGAACTGGTAGAGGGCCTGGAGAGCAAATCTTATAAGGAATGGCTGAGGGAGCTGGGATTGTTTAGCCTGGAGGAAAGGAGGCTCAAATGGGCCTTATTTCACTACAACTACCAGAAAGGAGGTTGTAGCCAGTCAGCCTCTTCTGCTCCCCAGGGAAGTGGTCACAGCACCAGCCTGACAGAGTTGAAGAAGTGTTTGGGCAATGCTCTCGGGCACATGGGGTGACTTGAGGATGGTGCTGTGCAGGAGCAGGAGCTGAACTTTGATGATCCTTATGTGTCTCTTTCAATTTAGCATATTCTGTGATTCTGTGATTCATTACCTGGATAACACTAACAAACATGAAAATAGTTTAGTTCCTGTACATATGAAATGGAAAAAAAATATTGCAAAGAACCTTGTAATATTTATGAACTTTCTTTCATCACCTTGAATTACCAAATGCCTGCAGGAAACTCTTAGCAATATTACCTCTGAATTATAGCTTGTAGTAATATATACTTTGCAATAAATTTACATAGTTTTTTTGGTTGGGTGATTTGGTTTGGTTTTTATGAGCACATGAATACATTATAGTGTTTTCAAGATCTTGTGTTTGTGCAGTAGACCTCTGTGATGAGTTAGGTAGCTATCTCCAAGTATAATGTGTAGCTGTAAGATAAAATACACATGAGAACACAGACAGATGCAGCACAATGCTTACATATATGTTCAGATCTACACTAGCTAGAAAGAATTTGAGCTGTCATTGTTCAACTGTATGAGTTAACATAAATAAGCCATGAACCTGGTAGTAAAGGTGCTTATTTAGAAAAGCGTTTTAATATTAAGCATGGCTGTCTTATTCAAAGGCAAAGAATGCACAAGAGTTTTTTAAAAGGAGTGATAATCAGTTTTCCAGGGCAGCATTGCCATGAACTTGCACGTATTGATCTCAATACTGTGTCTTTAATATCCCTTAACAGTATAATAAGCAAAGCCACAATTAAGCCAGACAAGCCACAGGAGAACAGCACCTATGTAATAGCCTGAGCTTTCTCTCATTGCATTTCTCAACAAATCCAGGCTGATGTGGTTCTGAACATGAAAAGGACTCTCTCTGGGGGCAGAAAGTTGAAAAAATAGTCAAGATGTTTTCACAGAAATCTTGGAATGCTTGACATTGGCAGGCACCTCTAGAGATGCTCTAGTCCAGCCTGCCTGTTCAGAGTGGAAGACTGACTCTTCACAGACTGCTGAGACATCCATCCAGTTAAGTTTTGGATAGATGTAAGAAAGGAGATTCCTAAATCCAAAGTCAAAAAAAAAAAACAAAACACGTCTATGTAACCATTATGTTTGACCACCCTCATTTAAAGTTTTCTTACTCATTGCCTCCTGTTCTTTTACTGGATACTACTGAGAGAAGTCTGACTACACCTTCTTTGCTACCCTCTAATCAGGCATCCCTGCAGATGTCACTTTCACTGTTGTTGTCACCCCCCCCACCCACCTTGCCCCCATCTTCTTGAGGATAAACAGCTCTATTTTAAGAACTTTAGCTGCTCCTCTAGTTTAATTATTTCTTTTTTGTACAATATTTATCTGTGAAACTCTTTTTATTGCCTCAAAACTTAATATTAGTTATCTCTACTGAAGACCAAATATAAAGCCAAATGGCAAGGTAAAGAAAAATCCTCTTCTGACATCCACTGACACAATTATTTTCTATATGTGCACTCACATCACACACTTAGGAGATATGTGGTAGTTTTACTTCCTCTGCAAAAGGTAGAAAACAAGAGATTGCTATTGAACAAAATTTTCTTCATCTGTAGAGTTAAGGTTTCCTTCCATTCTTGTGTGTCCACATGAACTATTGCTCTACTTTCAAAACCTCTTGATTTTGAGTAAACATTTCTATATTTTTAACTTTCAGTTGTGAAATCAATATAGCCTATTTGTCCACCTCAATTTAACAAGCTCAGTAATCCTTCAAACTAATCCCAGTGAAATTGCTTCTGTTTTAGCAATGAATTAAAAAAGAGGGAAGGAAAAAAAAAATCATTCTGCATGCTCAGATCATATCAGGTCTAGCATCACAGTGAAGCTAGGCAGCTGCTGTCAAAAGCATTGGCAGAAATAATGACTGCTAAAAATCTCAGTCCCAGACTGAATTTGTGCCATTTTAATTTCACCACTAGACATGAAGTTATTCCATATTACTGCTATGAGAAACGTTTTTGTCAGAAATACTGATAGGAGGAATAAAATGTTTTGTTAATTTAATCTTGCATTTATATAAAGACACGCAATATATAGTTTTTATTGAGAGCCTTTACTTATGGATGAGTTTTTAAAAGAGAAAGCATTGTGATAAATTATTAAGATAACGTTAGAGAGCAGAAAATGAGTCTCAAAGTTTGGCATGTAGCAATAGCAATTCAGAACTCCGAATCCCTACAAAAATAAATATATCTTAAGTTAAGCAGTTAGTCTCTATATAGTAAGCAGGTATTAATGTCACAAAAAGAATAAAAATGTTGACATCAAGTCAAGAAGTATTAGATTCCTATGGAGTCTAACTTCATTGTAAAGTATGTGAAAAATTGTAGAGTCAAGTTATTACTCCCTCTTAACATAAATTTTTAGTTTGCAGTATTGCAACTTACAGTATAAGTGAAGAAAAATTGCCAAGACCTCAGAATGATTATATCCACCTGAGGATGTGCTGGGGAGAATTGCCCCAGCTTTTCATTTTCTTCCTGTATGAGTCTCCCATGCACTTCTTCTTCTTTCAAACTGATTGTTTTGGATCAGAGTCAAATCCCGTCATGCTGCCTGTAAATCTGTGACTAGAAGTTCTAATTCAGGTCAAGGTGCATCAGTCAGACATTCAGAGATAGCCTGTTATTTTTCAGAAATACTGTGAAAGTAATGTGCCACTGCAGTGTGATATAGTAGGTTAAAAACCCCTTTCAAATACCTCCCTGTAACAAGCAAATATAACTACGTCTTGTCTTTCCCAAATGGAACTGCCTGGATACTCATCAAGAAATCAGATATTTCTTTAATACTGTAAGTTTTCATGAACTGTTTTTCCCTGTCTCCACAATCCATTTGGGTGTAAAAGAGCAGAAGCCCCTTTGCCAGTTAAGAAACAGACCCAAGAGTTCTGGCTCTCAGTATCTTCCCCAGGCTGCCAGACTACAGCTCCTGCAGTTCCTATCTCTCCTTCAGAAGCCAGGAAGATCTGTCTGCTCCTAATGGCAGGTCAAGCAGTGGTTAGCTCAGTCTTCTGGCAACCTAGATTCCTCTTTTAATTTTGATTTAATGCATTATTCACCACCTCCCTTTTCTCTGACTTGTGTAATGCTGTTACTGAAAAAGTGCCCGAGTACATTTCAGCAGGATGAATTGGACCTCAGAACAGAAAGAGGGCGGGATTCACGTACACTTGGCACTAAGTAGCCCCTCTCTAGAGGGGTAGCTGAAGACCAGCTGAAGACAGAGAGTACTTTTTTTATTAGTTTTTAAAAAACACAAATAAAGAGAGAATTACATGAGTGTCTGTGCAGTCAACCTTTAGTCATTATATATTTTTGTTTAAATTACAAGGTACAGGAAGAGATATTGAGGTACATATCGAGAAATGAAATTTAAAATTAAGACAAAGAGAGTAGAGATTGGTAAAATTATTTTTCCCTCTTCAGAGGAGATACTCTTGAATACAGTAAACTACATGAGTATTTTCACTCTCAGATCGGTGAGGAAAAAAACAAAGAGTAACTGGTTTTCACTGAACAAATGCAGTTTTACTTGTAGAAATATGTAGCAGGAACATAGTTTCATAACATTTTTCAATGGGAAAAATCTGAGTTTTTTATTTAAGTAATATTTTTACTATTTTTATTGAGATATTTCCATTACATAAATATGAAAAAATAAAGGCAAAATTAGCATTAGGCATGTAGGGGGTTTTCTTTTCCTATTTTATGATATCATGTGTATTTAACTTTCTCAGAAAATTTTGACTTTGTCTTCATGGTCAATTTTCAGTTTATCTGGGGAAGGGTTGGGTGTTTTCCAAATGTTTGGGGTTTTTACAAAAGGAGAATGTTCATTCCTGCCTGTCTTTCTAAACTGATTGGTATAATATGGAAGCAGAATAAGAGGAATGGATGAGCATTTATATTAGTGAACAAGTTGTAAATATTCCCAAACACAATTAAACTTATTTTTAAAAATGTAGACAAAACCACAGTAGCATTTTCCTAGCTTCACTCTCCATACTTGTAAATAACTAAGACTAGAGCTGTAGTTGAAAAGTATTTTCTTTCCAGCAGAGGGATTGTAAGAGCTAAATGTAAATGTGTTAAGAGAATTATCTCCATGCAAATAGAGCTGATCAGATTTAAAAATAACCATAAAGGTAATGGAATTAAAACATTTAGAGAGTAGGTTAAGTTCTTGGTTTTATACCCTTAGAAAATATAGCAAATAATGTAACAATAATGAGGACATTCAGAGACATTCCTGTGTGCTATTATGGGAGGAAAAGGGAAGCTCTGTAATTTTTACTGAGGATATTACCATGATAATGCCAAGGGTCAGTGTTTTGTGTTGTAAACTGATTGTCACATACACTGTAAAATGGGCAGAATTACACAAGTGATATTGCAGTGATTCACCTAAATTTTAAGTGAGCAAATTTTTTTACACAAACATGATCATTAAGTACCAACAGTATGATTATAAGTCAGTAGGGCAGTGCAGACTGCTTCGTTCATGAGCATGACCTGGAGGTCGAAGGAAGCGATTCTCCCCCTCTACTCTGCTCTTGTGAGACCCCACCCAGAGTATTTTAAGCAGTTCTGGTGTCCCCAGATAACAAGGACATAGAACTGCTGGAATGTCCAGAAAAGAACTGAAGCACCACAACTGTTCTGCTTGGAGAAAAGAAACTTGTGTGGAGACCTCACAGCAGCCTTTCAGTATTCAAAAGGGTCCTATGGGGAGGCAGAGAGGGACTCTGTCAGGAACTGTGTGATAGGACAAGAAATAAAGGGTACAAAATGAAAGAGGGGAAATTTAGGCTGGATATTAGGAAGAATTTCTTTACTGTGCAGGTGGTGAGACACCAGAACAGGTTGCCCAGAGCTGCGGCTGCCCCATCCAAGGTAATGCTCAAGGCCAGTTAGGAAAAGGCCCTGAGCAACCTGGTCTAGTGGGATGTGTCCCTGTCCACGGCAAGGGTGTTGGAACTAGATGATCTTTAAGGTCCCTTCTAACCCTTACCATTCTATGATTCCATTATTTATTTCAGTAGATGCTTCTAGAAGATTGTGCTTCTTTTTTCCTTCTTGGAATATCTTCCTTCTTGGTGGTATCTCAAGCAGAAGCTAAAGTCTCTTTGTTCAAAAAGGATAATGAGTGTAAAATGCTTTTCCTTTCCTTCATACTTCTAGAAAATTCTATTCTCTTTTACGTCATCATGAATGCAGACCTTTCAGTGCTCAGCAGAATGAAATTATTTTTTAAAAGGGTAAACATTTTAATTCAGCTAGGGTTTTGTATTCACATAGCTTGTCATTATCTTCACGTTGCTAGTTATGAAAAGGCTTTTTCTTCTATATAGAGTGATGTGAAATCACTCTTTACAAAGGAAGAAATGTGGGGGATCTTATTCAATACTTATGACTATTTCTTTCATACCATAGTATGCTGAGATAAATTCTCACATGCTCGATACCTCTAGACAGTAGGGATCCAAGGCCTCTGGATTTATTCAGACTACTTAGGAACCTGCTGAAAAGAGAAAAGGGAAAAAAGAGAAGGACACTTTTATTCTCACAGGGAGAGAAAAGAGCATTTCGTTGTATTGTACCTCAATCAAGAATACTGCATCCAGCTGAGCCTAATCAAAAGGAGATAAACACATGGCAGTGTTTGTGTGCAGAATATACACACACTCCAAGACACCCTATGAGGCTTAAGGCTTACTGTCAGACTTTCTCCCCTCTGCAGCATATTATTTTTTAAAATCCATTTTATCTCATACAGATTCTGTTGGTGATTTTTTAATTTGTTTTTTTTAAAAACACAATGCATCTGCTCATGTTTCAGAGACCCTTTAAAGAGTCAAGGCTTTCTTTCTGTCTCAGAGATGAAGCACCAGGATGACAGTGAGAAGACAGTTATTTCTTTGCCTATCTCTGATGTTGATTGAGTGTGTTACCACGGAGGATTCAACTTCTTTCTCTAAGGCTCAGTTTCTAACATCAAAAACTGAATAAATACCAAATCTTCAACATGGATATTGGTAGATATTTATGTGTGATATTGAAAAGAACATGAAAACACAAGTAGGTTATAAGACTGCCTCCTGCAGTTTCTGGTGATGGGCAATGCTCAATGACAGGAAACGGCTAGGCCTGTTTTAAAGGGGATGGAAATCTGGTTTTAATACTCCACAGTTGCTTTCCTTTGATTCTATGGATTTACACAGTCCATGTATTAACTCCTGTAGGGTTTTAGCATCGACAATATTCTGTATTGAAGATACGTTGAATGAAGAAATTGTTTATATACTACCATCTTCTCTTGTTGGATGTTATTCAGTTCTTAAAATATGCATTTCTCAAGCATTTACTTTATGACATACATGAGTTTATATGTCTTTTCATACTCCTTCATTTGCCCCTTATCTGGTCTGGAAAGCTATAATGTATTCAATAATTCTTTCTACTGTTTAATAGTTTTAAACATTTTTCATGACACACCTGTTCAAGTGAAAGGCAGATTTCCTTGAGCTCTTTGTTGGATCAATTGATCAGCATGGCAAGGAAGACAAGACTCTTGTGCTCAACCAGCCTGTCAGCACCCTATTACATAGACTCCACTGAACAGCCCATTTTATTGAAGGGTGGTTCAACTAATTTACTCAGGGTCATGCACCTGCGCTTTTATTTGGAATATTGTCAGTTTTGTCAACTCTGTTATCTGCTACTGGCTGCTGCTAGTGCCTTTAAAGGGCTCACATCAAGCAATGTATGGAATTACACTTTTTATTAACAAACACATTGATAGTAGAAGACTGTGATGGGCTGTTCAGAGATTTCAAAAACAATCTTGAAGTGATATACAGACAAGCTCCTATCACCAATGAAAGCTAGCTTGAGATAATCAGTCAGTGTGAACAGGATAAGGTTCTTACCCAATAAATGTCCCAAGGAGAGAGAACAGAAGTTCAGGTTGTTGACCAGTCCCAGAAGTTATGATGGAACATTCCTCCCCACATGTCTTTGAGGGAGAGGAAAAGGTAACCTCAAAGTTGATGTCAGTTCATGTTTAGATGGAGTTTGACTGACTTTAGCAGGGGCCTGTAAAGTATTATGCATTCTTGAGTTAATGAAGCAAAATTCAGTTTTTGATTGTCATCTAAATCATTCTCCGACTTAGTTCCCATTAGCTGCATTTTTTTAGATGGAGCATATAACTACAACACCTCTGTGTTGCTCAATCCTTTACTTAATATCTGTACTGTTCCTGCTCTTTGGGTGTGCAGACAGTTTGTCCCTGGTGAACTATAGCCAAGACATACACTCCTTGCTGACCTTTGTTTTTTGGTCTTCTCCCCATACACATCCAGACCTTTTTTAGTTCCACTATAATGTTTCTGCTAGCAAGAATTATACAAAATAGTCCAATGTGCATATACCACACATTTCAACAGAAAAAGGGCATAATGAAATTTCCTATTTTGCTCGCCATTTTTTCATAATAATAATTCATAGAATTACATTTGTTTTCTTGACTGGTCTTGCTCTGACCTGATATTTTCATGGAGCTGTGTGTTATGACACAGAAATCTCATTTCTCAGTAATGATTGTTACCTGTCAACCCATCACTGTTCACACAAAGATTTGTCATTATTTTTATTAATCATGTTCAAGTTCCAGGTGTGTCTGATCTATAATCTCTGCCAAGATCCTGAGATTCTTCTATGCCCGGTGACTTTCTTAATTCTAATATGGATTTTATTGTATAAGTTATCCCACAGTGACTTCTCCTGGAGCTATATTACTCTGTATAAGCAATCCACCAAAGGAAGGATTTAAATATTCTAGGCAACTCCTCTGTGTTACCTTGGGAATAGCTAATTATTTGTACAAAATGAAACAGTCCCAAAGAAAACAAGACAGACTGAAAGGATGCTAAATTTCATAGAATTTTTCTATATTCAGGAAAAATATATTTGTGGAAAAGTCCCCCAAAGGTTTCTCCACTGGCTATTAAGGACATTTCTTTTATGTGTTCTTGTTCACCCACTCGGCTCAGCTCAGTGAACAGAGCATTCAACCAAGCATTTATGGGGGTAACACAAGGATTCCAACAAGAGCCTCCATCATTTCAGGCAAATTCCCTAGTTAATATGAACTGGTAGTTCCAGCATTTTAAGGAAAGTCTATTTCTTTTTCTGATTTGGACAATACACGCTTTACTGAATCCAAGGAACTTTTGGATAAAGTTACGGGATAATAAGTTAAGAAGCCATACTCACAAAAAAGTGAGTATGCAATAGTTAGGAAGCAAATGAGCGTAAAAAAAAAAACTCCTCTGGAATTAAAAGGGAAATAAATAACTATATAACTATGAAAAGTGAAAGGATTAAGAAAAAAAGAAGCTTTAAATTCTGTTTGAAATTTTAAGATTACTTGCAGCCAGCAATATGGCAAAATCTGGATTTTTTTGTTTTCATTTATGTGTTTTATACTGCAGTCACAAGAAAGCCTTTGTAGTAAATGCAGCCTTGTCCCAGGGCATTGGGCACCTCCATGGGTACAAGGCTGGGGTGTTGTCCTACAGGTGGTTGTGGCTCAGCAGGAGCAGGAGGAACATGGGTGCACCACAGCAGAAGCTGGACATGGAGCTTTGGCAGGATACTCAATAGAAGACACCTTCCCAGCCAGCATCCATCCCATGGCCCCAGGGAGCATTTCCTGGGTGACCACTGGGAAGAAGTAACCCTCGACTGCACTGGCTCTTAACTGACAGAGACCCTTATCAGCTGAACCTCCAGAAGCCCCTGGGGATGCTCTCATGGCCCTTTCAATACCTTCTGCTCCAAAACGTCCTAAGTAGATACCAGAGATCACTGTCATTGCATTTGATATGGACTGTAATGTATGCAAAATACTCTGAGATTATCCGCAATGTGAAGCTCATTAAACATCATGGACAATAGCTATTGGGCATTGACAGAGTTTAGGCATGGACCTGTTTAAAACTGTGCAAACTGAAGCATATCTTGACAGCCTTATAAACAGGACTTCAGGTGTGAATAAAATGTTAATGTTAAAAATGTAAAGGATGAAAGATTTTAGCTGGTTTAGAAAGAAGCAGTAGGTTAGAGAGAAAAGGGATTAATGGCATAACTGAGAAATTAGTACTAGAATTCTATTTCAGTAATTTGAGGTATTTTGTTCATCTCCCAGACCACATTATGTTGGAAACTGATGAAAAAGATGAGCTACAGTTAACCTTCCAGGTAACATCTTATCTGGAAGATCAGTCTCTTCCCACAACACTATTTACACATTTTGTGAAGTTTTTGAATAAACTGTCGGACCAGTGCTGGGAATAGGGGACTTTAATCTGAACACCTACACATGAAGTTTTGCTTCTTTGGTAGTTTTGTGTCACTGGCAAAATTGTGTTCTTTGTTATGGGATGACGGCTTTCATGGGCTTGAGAAAAAAATTCTATATGTCCCACCATTCAATTGTACAGTAGCTGGTATTTTCTGAGAAGAAGGAGTGCTGTCAGACTGGAAAGAGTGCTGAGCTATGGTTGCTCAGCATCCTTGAGAGGTTCATACCTCTTTTATTATAGGAAATGTCTTCCCATAATTTCAATTTAGATGGAATTTATCTTGCCCAGATTGTGTGATTCTTCTGTCAGTGTGCAAAAATATTTTGAAAAGAAATGTGGTTGTATTTGTGTACCAGCAGCATGCCTCTGTATCCCTGAATCAGACCACTCACCACCTTTTCAGACCCTCTTTTTCTTTCTGAGGCCAGTTCTCAAGAGGTCTTATTTTTAACACTGTCTTTCTTTCGAGAAGCCCAAACCCTGACATTTCCAACTTAATTAGTGTATATGCGCATGCATAGCTTCCTAATTGGTGTTTCTCTCTCATGTCTCTATTAATTGTAGGATTTGGGATGTGTCACTTTTCCTTAGTTCAAGTGTTATTCGAATTTGTGACCAGTCCACCCTGGTTGCAGCTAGCTAGTTTCTGCTTGAAAATGCAAAAGCTCAACTCCAGACATTCACCCATACACACACACACACACACCAAATTATCTGCTGCCTGTTAGCATTTACATTTTAAGCTGTTTTTAATCACCTGCAACAGATTTAGACAGTTGCTTCTATACTAATCATGCCAGAGTGCCTTTGATGGCAATAGACAGAAAAAGACCTTTTTGGGGTATCTTATCTACTTTTAAAGTGCCATTTGAAGATGTCATGGACTGACTGATGGAAATGCCAGTTGTCTTCATCTGTAAAGTAAAGGAAACACTGGGGGCTGACCTACAGCAATCTTGATCAGGTACGTTCTATTTTTCACAGCTGACTACAATGTAAAGATGCAAATATTTTTCTGCCTAGTTTAAAAAGCCACAAGGTTGGATTTAAGCTGGTCTGATCAGGTGTGAGCACCAAGCAGCACTGTGGGTGCAAAAAGAATGCTGAGGTAGAAAACAGAGTTCATGGGTGCCTCAGGCTTCTTTACAGACAGGAGAGATTTTTCTGGATCTCAGTTTTACTTCTAAACATGTAAGAGCCTTACTTAATCACTAGCCCTTAAATGGATTTTTGGAACTGGCTTGCCTGTTGGCTTTGTCTTTGGGTTCTTTTTTTCCTGGATGTTTTTTTCTAGTTCAGTACTTGAAAAAAAAAAGAGACAGCAAACTTGAACCAAGACAATCCTCACCTATGCTATTCTCTTTCAATAGGCCCTGGACTCATGATGGTGTATTCATGCATAACTATTAAGTTTGAGGGGTTTTTTCTTCTAAACTTTCAAACTGATACAGCAAATAATTTGTATTATATTTTAAGTACACAATGGAACATAGTGAACTGCAGAGTAAAAAAAAAATCCTTTTAGAACAATAAACTTGTTCAAATAATTTTGTGCACGTCTTTGGTATTTTTATATCTAAAGAGATAAGAAAGCCTACGCTCCAGTACAGGTATTTTGTTATTCCTTTTGACATTCATGTCCATTAAAGCAGCTTAAAATTAGACTGAACTTTTCTTTTGGCTTTAGGGAATGGCATATGCACATTTTATTTTCCTGTTCTTCTTTGGCAACTACTCCAATGTCTATTTATTTAAAATTCAACGTGCACTTACTAATTAGTGCCAGAAGATCTGTAATCTTAATAGGTCATAACAGGTCACAGATGTCATACTGTTTTATATGCACCTAGGAATACCTAAAAATGAGATTATTGGGGGGGATTACATGTCAGATTTGGTAACAGACAAAGTTGTTTAAACTTGTGACTTAAAAATTAGAATATGTCACATGAAAGTCCTGTGTGCATCCAGAACTCTAAGGGATTGAGGTGTCAAAGAGTAGACCCAAGGGAATATTTTACTACTCTATTTTCTTTGGCAAATGTAGTAAATAGACTTCAGTATATGTAAATAGGCATTTTGTATACGATATTTTATTCTCTGAATGTCTTTTGTATGGCATAACTTTTGAATATAGTAAACTAGAAGAAACAGACTCAAAATTATATACTGCTCTTTGTTCTAATTGTTGTAAATTTTATCATTTGGGAAGGAGGAATGAGAAAACATAGTGTTATGCAATTTTTGTACTGTAGAAATATATTAATCTGCATGTCTTACTGGCATAAGTTGCCATGTCTCTGTCTTTGCAAATATTTGAGTTCATTTACGGGAAGCAGTGGGAGAGTCTAGCTTTTACTTTAGCACTCATGGGGCAAAATATGTACTCCAAGTCAGCTGAAGGTGGTCATGGAAAACGACAGTATTATCTCCCCAAAGACTCTATTTCACATGCTTAATGCAGTCATGAGTCCGGGAGATGGGAAATTTGTGAACTTGAGAACAGATGCGCCTCAGGCACAGTGACACGTGCCAAAGCTATGGCTTCAGCTTTCTTCTTCCCTGCTCTTTTTTTTTTTTTAAATGAATGGCTCTCATGCCAAGGAAGGGAAGCTATAGCATTTTCTGTGGGCTGCAGTGAGTTCCTGAGAAGTGAGCATATCAAAACTGTAGTTTTTCAAAACTTTACAATCTAAAGACAGATTTTATGTGTCTTCACTTCGTGAAGGTGACCTGTCTCTCAAGTTGTCCTGGCACCACCTCAAAGATATGGCTGTTCAAAGACCTCTGCATGTGTTTTTACATGGGTAACACTAGATTCCTCCAGGGTTTATTGTTAAAGTACTTATCATGGTGGCTGAAATGTTTCAGAATTGTACTCTGACTCTAGATCTGTAGACCATTAAAAAACTCTACACACCAGAGACAACTTTATGTTGCCATTTTGCAGAATCTTAGAAGGGATGAGCTGTGTTCGGTCATCCAGAAAATATTTCTTCCAAAGCAGGAATTCTTTTCCCACTAAATTTTCCGATTCTAACTGTACTCTACATCCTCTCCTGTTTTAAATGTTTCAAGAGAGAGTTTCTACTTATATTCTAATCTGTGTCACATTGTTACCTCAGTGCAATATAGCAGTCTGCAGTGAAGAGAAATGCCATAGATGATTAAAAGATAGTGTTCTTTAATGGGAGACAATAAACTAATTTTTTCTAATTCACTATTGGGTATATTGGCTCAGTGTAATGTTTTCAAATGATCAAATGTAGTTTTTAAAGAAAAAAAATAAAAGCAGATTTTTATGCTTATTTTTAAGAAGTATATTTAATAAAAAGCAGATTTTTATGTTTGTTTTTAAGAAGTATATTTAATAAAAACCTTGCATGAATCTGGAGATAATGAGTTTTTGTCTTTTCATACTATTAATTTTTACAGAAAGCACCTAAATCCGCCAGAATTACTTTTTGTGCCATATAAATAACGACATTCTCAAACATTAAAAACCTAGATAATCTACTCTATTATCTAATGGAAAAAGCATCAAAGGGAAAATCAAGAGATATAGACAGCAAAAGGCAAATATTTAGAAAGAAAAAGATGGAAATGTATCTAGGAAAGCTTGTGATATTTTTTGGCTTGTTTTAAAAAATGAAAACCCTTTGGAAACATGTTACTGATAACTATTTCACTACACCATACTTTGGCACAGAAATAGGTGCAGAGACTGTTTATTACAGTAAACTGCTGCCTGAGATGTTCAGCATTCCTGAACTAAAAATTTGCAATTTCTTTCTTTTCACTTTAACTCTGTAATGTAGATTTGTTCAGTTGATGCTTTTATTCACCATGTACGAATATAAGAAATAAATTAGTTTAAAAATATAAATGCTCTTATTATCCTTTAGGAGATATTAAACTAAATTATGTCCCCAGCTATGTACGTGTAACTGGCTTTAGCTCAGCACTAATGGTCAAAATTATGCCTGTGCAAATAAAAGATTTTGGCTCAGTCACTTCAAAGAAATGGGATTGATAAAATTAGCAATGTCTTTATAACTAACTAAAATTGCTTTTACATGCTGCTAATGTATTTATCTACCACAATAGCTGCAATCTACCAGTGCTTCAATGGCTGTCTTCCTATTTTTGAATTTACAACATTGATCTGAATCTATACTTCCAGTCCTTCCTGAAAACTAGGTGTTAGAAACCTATAGCAACGATTTCACTCACTTTTAGATCTATTCCTGGAAATTAATACCTTAAATTGTTGTAATCTTTATATTAATGTCAAGTATTTGAAATCAATTCCAATGATGTCATTGAAAACTTTGACCTGATTTAACTTTATGCTGTATCACCACAGCTATTTTTTCCCTGCTAAGCTTCAGTTTGAATTACAGTTCCTATAACAATACTATATTCATTAAGCTTTGTTCCTTTTAACAGGGCAAGGCAATATTTTGCAGTTATTGGTCAAAATTTTGTTAAGAATCTGTAACTATTCTATGGACAAGTGTTCTGACAGACTGCACTAAGCTATCAAGAACATACTAGCAGATATTCTCTGAAATGCTGGGCTGATAATTTGGCTTCATAAAATTGCTGTTGGCTCAATAAGACAGTCATAAAACTGGAATTGTCTTCATTTCCTCTATGATTTCAAAGTTAGCATTTTCATTTCATCTATTATCTCACAAGTGAGTATTTGGTATAAGGATAACAAATTTTCTTTGAGTTATTTCTCGATGGTCTTTTTTGCCCAGAAACTTTAAAGACATTACTCTTGGTCATATGCATGATTTCCTGATATGGTTTATGATATAGATTGGCTGAATATTAGTTTGTAACTATTTTTAAAATTTTAGTCTTTAGCTGCAGAATTCTATATGCTTGAGGATGTAATTGGATTGAGTGTCATATGTTTATGAAATATATTGAAGAAGTAAATAGTAAATAATAGTAAAATACTTCAATTTTCCCCACTTTTCTAATATATTAGAGATGGAAAAATCTCCTACAAGAATCATTAATCAGTTGACTTTTAGTTTATATCTCATGCAGAATACAGAGGCAAATGTGATTATATTGTTTATAAGTCTGCCACTGTAGACTGCTTGCTAAACAGAGCATAAAATTAAAACTTATATTTCTTGTTTTAAAATTGCTTTTTAGAAAGATTTTTATTAGTATTTATTGCACTGGGATAACTATTTTCAAATATAAAAATCATCATGGTCTTTATTTAATGTATTACATTCAGCCAGTTCCTTACAGAGGACCTACAAGGAAGCCTTGGGCCCCTTAGACCTCTGTCAGACTACATTTCCTACAGACAATAACCAGCCAGTTAAAATTATTTTAGTATGGCTTTGTCTTTCATTCTGAGATGTTCTCATCGAATATAGCTAAATGCCTAATTCAAATGGTTTTGATTTGCTCACAGTAAAAAAACCACACTGCTCCTCTGACCAATGCTTTGAACAGATCACTAAGACACCTGCCAGAAATACTTGACCTTGTGAATCATGTGTGGGCAATTAACTTCTTCAACCTCTTCACATGAGGTGAACTAGTAACGACCATTATTGTCGTGTGTACTTTAGGATTATATTTGCATGGTCTTTACCTGCATGTGGCATCTCCATCTACAAAGATACAATCCTTAGATGTCCCTTCCCTCTTTTTCTGTCTGTCTCCCTCAGGCAATTTCATGAAGCATTGACTAGTCTCTTTTTCTCTGGAAATCTTCCTTTTCTCCATAAGGACAGGAATTTTAGTAAAAGAGAGTAGGAAGACATAAACATAAGGATAATGAATAAAACTTATATTACATGTTCCCAGATCCTCATATGTTGAATAATCAGTTTCCCGGAAGAGGACAGTTTAATTGACTGTCCTTTACATTGAGATGAAAAAATGCTTGACCTCCTTACACAATTAAAGTTATCTTTCAGTAGTAAAAAGTATTAATATTTTATTATACTAATTATATTTTATTGCTTTAATTAGCTTTCAAAAATAATTTTATTCTATGGCAGCGAGTGACACAGATTCCTCTTTACTGTGATGAAATGCATTGCTTAAGTCATTATATATATTTTCCTTTCGCTTTACCCTCCCTGTGTTGCTTAAGCAGGTTTAAAAATACAGGCCTGTGTGCGATCATCTCTTCTCCATCCATTTTATTTCTCAATCATGCCCTGAATGTTTTTTGGTTTTTTTTTAAATCATGGTTTCATCATGCCTTTTTTATAAGGTCTGATCTGCACTGATACTGTAGTGACATAATGTCCTTGTTTTGGCCAAGACAGGGTTAATTTTTGCAGTAGCCAAGAGGGAGAAATAGCTGGGACCCTGATGTTCCATACCACCCCATATCATCTCTATGCAGGGGAAAGGGACTCTCCATAAGGAAGGGGTTCCTTTTTGTCTTGAAAGTGCTGGGGAGACCATCTGCTATTTGTTCATTGTCATGGGCTCTGAGGTGGGCATTTCTGCATGTGAAGCACTCCCTTTTTGTACACTTCCCTTATTTATATTGTTGCTGATACTACTCCTTTTCTTATCTCACTGCTCTTTCCAGTACATTTTTCTTATCTCAGCCCAAAATATTCACCTTCTGTGCCTCCAGTTCTGAGGTCCGTCCTGCCAGTGGGAAAGGGGTTGGGAACGGGAAGGGAGACAGACCTGGTGTGTTTTGGGAGAGCCTTGGTGGGGGCACTGAGCTGGGGAATACCATTCCTAAACCA
The DNA here is from genome assembly GCF_901933205.1 of Camarhynchus parvulus. NCBI lineage: Eukaryota > Metazoa > Chordata > Aves > Passeriformes > Thraupidae > Camarhynchus > Camarhynchus parvulus. The sequence continues at coordinate 49,855,908 of NC_044586.1, forward strand.
TGACACCTTGCTAAACTGGTTTAGAAGGGGCTGTTGAAAACTGTGTGTACCTATATTACAGATTACATTTAATTTTTTTCCCACCACTTCCATTTAATGGAGGTTTCATGAAATATAGTGCAAGCCCTCAATAAGGCAACTACAGAGATAAATTCACCCAACAATTTACCTGTTGTGTCAAAACATTTTATTTATTTTGTGTCACAATGTTTTCTCCCTTCCTTCTTTCCTCCATCCCTCCTTTCCTCATAATGGTTTAGAATAAGGATGTTTTCTTACGGCTTGAAAAGAGACAAAAATTATGCTGGGTGTGTATCTCCTATATTCTTGATATTCCAGATCTCCAACATAAATATGTGTATGCTGACTCTTTTGGTTGTGCCAAAGCGTTTTGAACTGATTTAAACATTGAGATCTTAGGGTTTCTTGATGTGGATAATTCTGATGGGAAAAAAATCTCTTAATTTTGGCATGCCTACAAGAATAATAACCTCTGTCAGGAAGGCATGGTTGAACAGCTGTCAGTGTGTTGAGGAAAGTAATCTTTTCTTTCAACCCAACAGCAGCCAAGACAGCTTGTCAGAGTGTAATTCAAAACAATAGACAATTTCTGAATAAAGAAACTCCAGACAACTGAAAGTAGAAGTAATTAACTTCATTCTGGAGGAATCATCCTTTGTTAGCACTAGAGATTCTTTCAATTCAGATCATGGACTATTGCCTTAAGATTTTAAAAACATGGTGATTAAATTGAACCCTACTAATATTACCATGCTCTTTCAAGTAATGGATAAAGAAATAAGAAGCATGACAATAGTAGATTCACTCAGTCAAATACTCTGGCCCTGATACTGACCAATATTGAACACTTGGCAAGAGAGCTTAACAGATAAGCTTGCAGTAACGATTTAGATTCTAGCCACCCATGATTCAAAGAGTTGTATTTATCTTGGTGTTTAGCCTTCAGTGGAATTCTGTTCTATTATGAATAATTCCCTTCTGAGTCCATTTGTGTTTTTGGCATTCATCAACATCCCAAGGCAAAGAATTCCATACATACCTACTTTTATATTAGTCTGCACCAAATAGTTTCCTTTGATGAACTCTTAATCACTGTGAGAAATTGTGAATAATCACTGTATATTCACTTCTCCTTGTTAACTGTGATTTTTGTGTCATTACCATTTGATTCTATGATTCATCCTTTTTTCAAAGTAAAGAATGTTAATTAATTTCTCTAATATATAAATTGATCCACAGCAGTGATAAGGCTTTTATCACTTTTCCCATGCCTTTTTCTATTTCTGACAAATATTTCAGTGGGAAGCAGCAGAACTGAACAAAGCATTTAAGATGCAGATAGTCTAGAGATTTACACAATGTCATGTTTTCTGCTTTATAGCCTATTTTATTGTTAATAATTCCTGATCTCATCTCAAAATTTTTCCACAGAATGTTGTTCAGTTTTTCATTAAAAAATCAAAAATTAGTCAAAGAAAACCCTTCTTAACTGTAATAGTTCTATTTAGATTACATCACAAAGTGACATACTTAGGATTGCTTTGTGTCTTACTTGATTTTTTTCCCCTCATGTGCACTACTCACATTTCAACTATGACTTTATTTCCCACTCTTACAATATTGTGAGCTCAGTTACAATTAAATCTTTGTACCATCTCTTTATGGTCAGTCTTTTTCTTTAGACATCTGGATGTTTTTGTGCCATTGTTATTCACGCTTCACTAATGATACCCTCCCCACATTATTTATAAATCTATTGAACACTATAAATATCATAGAAGGGTGGGATTTATTCCCTGTAATTGTACAATGACAAATATTGTCCTAGATTTATGTTATCTTTTTAAATCTACTCGCAATTATCTGAGAAGTTTTACTTCCCAGTTTATAGTATGACTAACATTAAATTAAATTTGAAGGGTATAATTCATAGATTAAGAAAGAGAGATTCACAGAAGTATATGAGAGAAGTGTGACATTAAACATTACAGTCAATGAAGACAAAATCCTACAGTCTGAAAATACTTTTCATTTTATCCTAAACTAAACATTTGTATATGGTTCCACAATATTTGGATCATTTATGTTTGCAATATCATTGTGTCCTTCAAAAAAATTTGAGAAATTTGAGGCAAAATAAAATTTCTTTTTAAATGACCCATCTTGAATCTTCATTGTTGTAAAGTACTTTTTATCAGATTTATTAATCTTTCAGCTTCTTTTATTCTTTATTATGCTTTGTACTAATTTCCCTAATATAGAAGATTAGTCTATATTTTTCCAGTCCTGGAAAAAGAAATATTATATTTAACACATTTTGTTCTACTGAAATTAATTTGATTAAGTGATAAGTTATGACATTAGTAACTTGACTTCTTTTTTAGTCTTCTGGGCAGTGGATGAATACTTGACAATTTCTTATGGTTCATCTAAAAGTTTTTCTAATGATATGTTAGTCTGCAACAACTTTAATTTTCCTCACTAAAAGAAAATGTCCAGGACAAACCTCCCATAGCTCTTATGCAGCGGACACCAATGCAAATAATACTTTTATTTTTCCTATTCTTATTTTTTCCATCTCTTTTGAACATTCTTATTCCAACTTTCTCATCTGTTGACCTTACAGAATTTTTGGCAGTGCTCCTGTTTAACTAATACTTTTAATGTATTTAGCAAGGTGTTTTTCAAAATATTTATTGATTTGCTTTTTAATAATTTTATACTGACATCTGTATGAGCCAGCAGAGAGAGCAGGAGTACAATTGCATCCTTGCTTTTGTCAGAACTAGTGTGGCCAGCAGCACCAGAGCAGTGATTGTCCCTCCTGCGCTCAGCACTGGTGAGGTCATGCTCCAGTGCTGTGTCCAGTTCTGGCCTCTCACTACAAGGACCTGGAGGTGCTGGAGTGAGTCACAGAAAGGCAACAGAGCTGACAGAGGGGCTGGAGCACAAATCCTGCCAAGAGCAGCTAAGGGAGGCTGCAGCTGAGGTTGCTTGGCCTGGAGAAGAGGAGGCTCAGGGGAGGCATTATCACTCCCTACCACTACCTGAGAGGAGGCTGTAACAGAGGGAAGGTGCTCTCTGAAAGGGAATTTTGTGTGACCATAAACAATAAAACAGAACAAGCAGGAGTTTGTCAGAAAACTTGCTCTGACTTGTTATCTGCCTGAGATTTCCATTTTTCCTTTCTGATGTCTCTAACAAGTAGAAAAACCAAGTATAAAAGGAGACTTCCCTCGAAGATCAGAGGGAGATACAGAACTGCATTTTCAGATCCACAAGTCATCCTGTATTAAAGGAAACATGATTGGTCCACGTGAGGGCTAAGAACTAGCTCAGGGTATAGAGAAGGGCAAACAGATAAGGAATGTCACACAGCATTAAGGAGTGTTGATTAGGTTAATGGCAGCCTTTGCAGATGAAAAAGTAAACTGATGACATGCCATGCCAGCATAGCCTGAGACGAGAAATCAGGCAGTTAAAAGGGACTAAAACAATGAGGAGAAAACACTTCAGCAAATGTAACTGTGCTTATTATCATGATTCCCTGTCAGATGAACTCTTCAGTGAGCTTCAGATCAGGAGCTTAACAATTTTAAAATATATACAGTCCCTCAGAAATCCAGGAATCTTGGTAACATCCATCCTAACAATCATGTGAAAATTTTCAAAGCAAATAGGTTTAGGTATACCAAGGTTCTAATAGTCATAAAATAATTTTAAGTTCTTTATATTTAAATGCAATCAGTGAGTCCAGTTTGTCTGGGTTTCTTCTTTAAAAAGGAAAACTCACGTGCTGGTGTATATGAATGTGCTTCCAGAAAGGAGACAAAGGCCCAAAGTTCAGTGAATGAATGGTGTTATTGCAGTGATTCTGTAGTTCTGTGTGTTGTTTATTACATGTGTCATGTGTACTTCATTGTAAGGAAAAAAGGTGAACATTTTCTTCTCTTTTCCATGACAAACGCTGGTTTAGAAGTGTCATTTGTGCTGTTCAAAAAGGCAACAGACAAGAATTCAACATTCAAAGGCAACATTTGACAGGAATTCATTTTTACAAATCAGGATGTAACTTTTGCATAAGCGGAAGATACTTCTTAAATAACCTTTTGGCTAATTATAAATTTACACTTTGAGAAAAAACATAAATAAATATTATGTAACACCTCTAAGTCCTGAAAAACAGACAAATGAAAACTGGAACTTTGTTCTTTAATTCAATGTAACTTCCTAATTAAACTTTCCTTGAGTAATATGGTATATGCAATTGTCCTTGCAGTATCAATTCTGAATGCTATGCTAACAAAAAAAGAAGCAAAATAATGCAGCTTACTGGTAATTAACTAGCCCTAAAAATAATTTGATTTTTTTAATAAATAACTGTTCAAAACAAAATACAGTCAAAATGTTCCCATTTGGGTTCTTTTTATTAGCATTTTAATACTTCTCTTCCCCCAAGAAACAGTGATCACACCCATGGAAACCAGTTTGATGTATAGAACAGTACATTAAGTGTAGAGTCCCATATTTTCTTGGCCAGCTCTGGTGAGACATCAATCCTGCCTCTGTTGTCCCTGTAATATCTATTCTCAAAATAAGTGTCAGGAATCATAACTTTCCCACAGAAACTCAGTTTTAGCAAAGCAAAATGTGTCTCCAGTCTGTGAAATGAAGGAAAATTTCAACTCATTCCAATTAGCAAATATTACATGCAACTTCTACATATTCCTCTGTCTGAATAGGCCAATTAAATGTCAATATTAAATTCAAATATACCTACAGAGTCATGAACTTCTCATATCATGTTACTGTTATATGAAAGTGAATGCAGCTCTAACAGTTTATATGTGATTGTTTCCTAGATTTATCCAGAATGTCTTAAACTTTCTTTGGAAAAAACCCAAGTTTGAATTCTGGGTTGTTTTATTTGTGTACTTCATAAAAGCAAACTAGTAAATCAAACAAGATAGCGAGCAGATAATAATTATAGATAGACAATAGGTAATAGATATCAGACAATAAAAGAAAGCAGGAATATTTAGTCTGAAACAGGTGTCAATTAAGATCAGACCTCTACTCTGTTGACATAGGTCCTTCATCCTATACATCCGAAACCATCTGGTGCAAAAAAAAAGGAGTTGATTCTTGCAAACTCTCTCAGAAAAGTAGAATATTTACCTGAAAATCATTCTGGCACTCCCTACAGAGAATACACTATGAACACAGGAGCCGATAGCTCTTTGGTACTTCAGAACATATTTTATATCTTTTATTATGAAGTATTCTGGAAATTATTCAGACACCAAGGCTCCTTTCACCTATTTCACTCACATGAAAATGGTTCCCTTTTTTTAAAAATTTTTTTTTGCTTCCTTTTTCTATTGCCTTTTGTGTCTTTCATTTGCAGATCATTTTACATAATGTATTGTTGTCAGTTCTGATAGCTGAGCTTACAAGAACAAATCTTATGCTTGGTATTTTGTGTCCAGTACCTCAGTGAATCTTTTCTATTGGGTGGTAGATTCTGCTCCTATGTGACAAGAAGCCTTACGTTACTTCTCCTTTGTTATTACACTGCATACTAATTCACTCTTATGTTCTTTCCTAGGTAGTTTCTTGGCAAAATCTCTCATCATAAATTTATTGTCAGAAACAACACACTGGCCTATGGCTTTTGGTAAATGACAGAAAATTGTACTCTGTATCACAATGGCTTGCAAATGTATTTGTAAACAATTGGATTTTCTTGTGTGGCATGTTACTGGATACAACAACACCATTTTTCTATCTGAAACTCAATGCTGGATCAATCTTTCACAGTAGCAAAGAATCAACACTAGACTAGAGCAAATGCAAAAGCATATTTAGTGGAACTTTCATCTTATCATCTTAAAGAATCTGTACTTCCACGACTTTATAAGCCCAACTTTAAATCAAGTTTATTTAACAGTAATGGTACTGTAACAATAGTACACTACAGTCAAAATTTTTCAGCTAGTATATTTATTTTGAATACAAATTAAATGCACTGAAAGAGTTTGCAAGTGAAAACAGGTGACTATTATCTATGAATACTGTTTAATTGTATTACCTTTTTCTATTTTAATAATTGTTTCTGTCTATGTAATCCATCCAAAATATTATTTTGAAGTAATTCGAACTATTATTTATCTGCTGAATACACAGATAATTTACAGCCATATTTAAGAAATATTTCATAAAACCAGCTTTTTCCAGACACCTGGTTGTCCATTTATTCCAGAACCTTGATACTCGGTTTTAGAGAACCCTGGTCTGTGATTTCTTTCACTAACCTCCCTTTCTCTTTTTCCTTCTCTCCATGTGGTTTTATACAGTGTGCCAGCTTGAGCAATGGATAACGTAAAGCTTTCGCAATTTCCAAAACTGCTGTCAAAAGAGGCAATTATTAATGATTCCTTTTTCAAAGTCTTAAAGTCCTAGAAGTTGCAAGTAATTGTACTCTTGCTTGTGGAAGATAATGTTCATCTGTGATTGAAGCCTTAGGAGAACTAAGGAGTAATTTAAAATCACACATTAGCTGCTTAAGTCAATATCATGCAAAGGAAGCAATCTTTGCTGAGGATGGATATGAAACTGATCTGATTTGCCACGTTGTGATTGGTTTTGATTTGGAGGGGGAAGAGGGGGGTGAGGTTCTCACCTTTTAATTCAATTACTATTCTATAACTTGATTATAAAAGGTTTTTCCACATTCTTATCAGTCAGGAAGAACTTCAACCATGCAGTGAAGGTGTGAACATGTGAATTTCAATAATATAAGACTGCAAAATGCTAATGATAAACTGTTTGCATGATTTCAGGCATATCAAGTTTAATAAAAGTTTCATTAGCGTTAAACAAAGTGATTACATCTAGGGAAATGGTCATGCAACAAAAGTAATTATGTGCACTCAAAACACCAAAGCAGGTTCTGAATTACACTTGGAAGGAATTAAATCAAGTAAATAGTCTAACAAAGACAAAACAAAAGTACCAGCAGAATACCTTTCCTTTCCTGGAATTTATAAAAGGCCTGTCTTCATTGGTCAAGCCTTCAGTCTTATCAGGCTTCAAACCTGGACTCCCACAATAGATTTTTATTTAAGGGCTATTTGGGGCATTGGATAAATTTCAGGTGGATTTTTGTTTCGACTGTTTTTGATTGGTTGGTTGATTTGTTTTTTTCTCTACAACATCCTTTTTGTGCAGATTTTGAAGGAGCTGGAGAGAAGAATAAAACATACATAAATAAGGTTCAGTATCTGCCTGAGTGTGGTATTTTATTTTGTGGATGTCAGCAAACTCGCTAGGACATAAATTCATTGGTTTGATGATGCTATCCATTCTATATTTTGTGTCAGCTAGTGTATTATCTACCTTCAAACCAAGCATGAGTACATCAATACTACTCATTGAGAGGCATGCTTTTTCCCATTGAAGCTAAATGTTACTTTGGCACATATTTTACAATATTTGCGTATTTAATTATTTTTTATTTACAACACTGCTTAAATTTTTACTGGACTAATCTTTTGTAAAGATCAGATCTACAGACTACCTACTGCTCTACTACTAGCTTTTTGTTGTTTTTTTCTTATACACAAGGTGAATTACTCTGTGAATTATGTAGTGTAGCAGACAAAGCTGAAAGAACTGCTCTTCTCATTGATTGCATCAACCTGAAATGCATTATGAATTCTAGATTAAGAATGTGAATTGTTGACCAGTTCCTTTCAAACAGTAAAATGAACCTCTTGAAACTCAAAGCACCAAAGAATAAATGCTGGCAGAGTATAGTGCTGTTTATAACAGCACTAAATTATCTTCTTTTTTAAAGGCTGGTTAAGTGATCCATATTCTATATTCTTGAAGTGTTTTAGATTTACTGAAGAATAACATTAATATCCATTTTCTGCCTTTTCTACCTTTTTTTTCTTTTTAATGTAATGAATATAAAAGCAGTACATCTTCCCATGCCACTGACATGTGTTTAACTAATGCCAGGGCTTAGCAAAAGTAGATACTAGTGGGAGCCTTGATTGCACTTAGACTGCCTAGACATATCTCTTGAATACCAGATTGAATACCAGTGCTTTCTAATTAGAATGATTTTCATTAATACTCTCTACATTTTAAGCATTGTAGTGTATCCCATTATTCTCCAAATCATCTGTGTCATTAGCATTTCAATTTATGCTGAAATTATTTTTATAACAGGCAAGAAAAAATATTGTAGAAGTTCTTTACACAAATCACACTCTTTAATAGACATAATTTCTGGGTTTTTTTTTTAAAGAATATGTGTAAAGAGCTTTTCCTGTTGGCTTGACTAGCAGGTGTATGATTCTTATGCCAGTGATCAAATGGATGTTGGATCTCATGAAAACTGGATACGATCAAACCAGAAACACATCAGAAAAGCAAGACATACCTAATGATCTCTCTATGAAGGCTCTACTCACTTATCTAGGAACATTTTTGGTCCTTAAGGATTAACTCTTTAGGATTTACAGAAATAAATCTAAATAATAAATAGAGATGATTGATCTATATATTCCATTTAGACGCCTGAGACATGGGTGTGTATGCTAGTTCTCTGGTCACCCTTTATATTTAGTAAAGAGAACCAGAAACCTCTAGAGAGTGAGCAACCTCATCTTACAATGGATGTTGTCCAAAATGTTTTGGGTTTTTTTTGACTGAAAATTAAATTCAGAATGTGTTGCTTCAAATCTGGAGTTATGTGTGGAAATATAAGATTAGATGGGATTAATTCATTCAAAATTATCAGAAAAGATGTTCAGAATTGGGGGTTTTTTTGTGTGCATATTGTAAGTTTCCCCTCTGAATGTTTTGGGGAAAAAACTCTCCACAGAGAGTCAAATCTTTTTATTTGTCCCACTATAGACTCACAAATGTATACTCAGGAGAAATTTATAGTGGTTAAATTTTAATGAACTAATTACTGTTACAATTCTTCCCTCTTTAGAAACATAGTTTCCAGACCATTACTTGACAGATAATTACACAATACCACTTTCCTTGTATTCTGAGATATAACTTAACAAGCTTGCAAAAAGAAATCACCAAAACTACTTTGAGGAATTTTGTTATTACTGCAATTTTCTTGCAAAAATGTCAATTCCAAAATATCTTCTTTTTGCAGGATACATAGCTTAAAAATAATTTTGTTATTTTAAATTTCATTTTTCATTTCAAATAACTTTTCCTTTTTAAACATAAGTTATAGTAGCAATCACAAAAGACTATAACAGACATACATCCTAGTGAATGCACTGGATGCACAGATTAACAAGAAAAGTTTACATTGCAGTCTTGAGACATTTTTCCCATTTCTTGCTTCTCAATACATATCCATATTTTGGCATTATCCTAGTTCTTTAATTTGGAATAAAATGTTATATTTTTTTCTTAGTGTCAGCTAATTCAAAGTGGCATTTTATGCAAAACCTTGGTGGCATTTTAAAGTGAATTTACCATTCAGTATGCAAATTCTTTCTCTACTACATCAATCATGAGGAACATTTGATGATTCTTTGTAAACAAAGGAGTAAACTATCACTTACCAAAGGCTTTGCCTAAGATAAATAACATGCTTGAGTAACATGGAAAAAGAATACAGTATTCACATAAAAAATTTCATCCACACAGTAATTACACTGTTCTTCCATAAATATGTGGTGATTCCAGGCTGGAAGACTTAATAGTCTTGCTTTGTAAAAACTTTGTAAAAAAAAAAGAAAACTGAAGTCCTCATGTCTAAAATAGAAATTAGAAATGTTAAGATGATGTTCTTTACTTATCCAGAAGAGTTTTAATATTCTAAATTTGATTTCTGAACCTGGGTGATACATTTAAAAGTATTTTTACATTAAATATCCAATATATGACATAAATTAAAGTCATTAGATTGTCTGTAAGGGGATCTAAAATTCCGTTCAAAATAATTCCATGTAGGGAAATTTCAAAACTCAGTAACAACAACCACCATGCTTCCCATCCAATTACTCTGTGTTCACTGACTGTCTTAATTTGCTCAGACATGAATATATTTAGTTTAAATATTTTATTAAAAGCCCAGTAAATGTTTAACATTTTTCATTCTGTAGATCTTGTGTATTTGATTTCTCAGGAAATCAAATCTTTAGAGAGAAGAGTCTATACAGAAGGAAGATAGAGACAGGTGAATACACAAAGTGCACCCTGCAGGTTTTGCTCTGGTTGAACCCTTTTTCCAGTCAGATGGCTGAGCAGAATCTTGTTTTTCTTGGTTGTGTTGTGCACCCTTGTGCCACTGACCAGTGGAGCACAGAGACACCACATTGCACTTGCCTACACAGAATGTGTTTGCTACCTGTGCTCTCCTTCAAAACTGATATCAGCTGGCAGCTGGTACTGCCTTTCTTTGCAAAGAGAGCACACAAAGTCGATAACTCTGTGCAACCTAAAGGAAATAATATTAACTGAAAAAATTCCTTCCATTTTCCAACTGTTGATCTTCCAAAATGCTAAAGGGGTCATATATCTTTTCATATTACAATATTTTCACTTTTACTGTAGGCCTGAAAGAATTAAGGCATAAGCAAAGAAACAAATATCATTCCTGAATTCATAATTTTTTATAATTTTTAGAAGCATGATAGGAGTAAAATATCTTTCACAATTTTCTGAACTTCAGGGGAGGGTCAAGATCAATTCTTCATTGTAATGACTATTTTTTCTCGTTTTAATTATTCTGTAAGGACTTACATGACAGTAATTTGCTCTCATTCCTTTCTCCTTGATTGTCTGTAAAATGAAGATTGATTACTGTAGATCAAGCAATTTTTTTAAAGGAGTGATACAATAAGAATTAATATGACTAAAAAAAAATCAGTGCTTAAAGAAAAGTTCCGTATTACATACTGATGCTGTCTGAAGGAGATGAGATAATTTTTCTGATGGAATTATTGCCATATCTTTCTATAAAAATTTTGTTAAAATATGGCATATTGATTCCAATAGATGAAATGTGAAACCAAACATTGTAAGAAGCAAATATATGTATAGAAGGGAATTTTTATCATGGGGTTTTTCTGCAGTTTGTTCCTATATTAACAATATATTTGTTCATTCTCTCTTAATCTTTTTGCTGAACTACTTTCTCTGTTTTAATAAGTTTCTTTTAATCATTTGTAGTAAATTTCAATTTGCTACATTTCTTGTAATAATTTGTAGTAAATAGAAGTAACTACTTCAACACTCATTGAAAAGGAAAACTATGTCTGAAAGTTTTAAAACCATGGACTTAGAAGAAACTAAATTTCTTACAAGCATGGGGAAAGAAAAACTCTATACAATGAAAATTTTGATATGAAATAATGTAACCACTCTCTCAACTGACCTCCACTCATTACATCAAATAAAGAAACTATTGTCTTTTTATTTGGGACAATAAAGGAACTGCTCTAAACTCTATAAAATGAATGCCACTGTATATGGTTACATTTTCATGAGGATCAGGTAAATTAAAATAAACTTGTTTTCAGAGAGGCAAGAAAACAGTGCATTCAGTACCTCACAGAGAAATCATAGGACTATTTTCTAGGCAACTCCAAAGCTGCTACACTGTTTCCTTGGGGATCTGCCAAGAAACCAAATGCTAAAAGCTGGAACGGATTTGTGCAGCTTAACATATGGCCTTTATCACAGCCAATAAAGGCTTCTGTGTGATCTCAGGTGCTTCCCCTTCTTAAAAAAAACAAAAGAGGAATTGAAGGGAACCATGACAAACAAAGACTGGTTTATTTAATTATGGCTTAAGGCTATTGAAAAACAACTCTGAAGGTGACCTCTAAGCACTCAGTGGAAATGATCTGCAAAATCTGCACTCAAATATTTTTCATTCACTTTAGCAAAAGTAAAACCATTTCTGCTTATATGCAAAACTCAATGATTATTGCAATATTGTAATTTATCAACAAAATATTATATAGTTGCTCCCTCCAAGGCCAAAATTATCAGTCTTTTTTTGTTACAGATAGTTTACTAAACCTTCTTGTTCTAAAAGCCATGTGACATATCTTGTATTTAAAGAAGCTTATCAGTTAATTCTGCATAAAAGAGTCCTTCAAATTGTTTTCATTAATTCTGTGGTTCAGTATTATATTTCTATTGTATGTACCAACTATACCTTTTCAGCTACACACTGAAAACATGAAGAACTTCCAAAAACACTCTTCTCAAATGTGTTCCATTTTTCAGCTCTTAGTCATTATTTTCATAGCAAATCAAGATTATTTTTAATTGAAAGAACTCAGAGAAAATATAATGGGAATATTTAGAAATACATGAAAATTAATGTAAAATGTTTCTGCTGCTGAAATTTCTTTACAAGAACTTAGATGGGCAGAAATTGAGAGCAAACTACTGTTTGTTCCTGTTTATTCTCACAATCCTTCATGTTTCCCACAAACTTATTTGTTCTGACTAGTTCAGAAAATACTGTGCATCAAGCAGCAAGGGAAAAACAGCAAGGTAGATTTACTGCATCACTTTACCTTCTGTCCTTTGTTTCTTGTTTCTTCTTTGGCTGTGCTTTCTCAAGGGGACAAAATTCCTACCAAAATAATAAAAGAAAATTATTATGTTTCTTATTCAGCATTACTGAAAACAGATGTCTGTAGTTGTCTGATTGCACTTTTGGTAGTTTTAAAAGTACTTGAAACTTTTTATTTTTTTCCCATCATCATCAGTAAATTCACATTTTGCTGGGCCATAGCTTTTGTTTAACATTCAAGAACAATGAACTGTACAAGTTCACCTACCTATGTCAATGGGTTTTAAACTAACCTATGACGTTAGCCATGGAAATACAGGCTTTTAAAAGTCGTTATCCTAGATTATCTGTTTTTATCTAAAACTGTGATATTTAGTTCATGTCAACCTTGGATATAAACGCTTTCTTCTCAGAGGACTGTGAAGATGCTGTGTTAAACATGTAGTAGCCTTGGATGATGAAGTATTCTGCTGCAGTATATGACCCGTATGTGAAGGAATACTAAAGAGACCTTAAACTTCCTATTGATAAGAAAACGGAAAAAAAAGAGAATGAAACATACAATGAAATGTGATTTATCTTCAAACAAACAATACATATGCACTACAAAAAAGATATTTTTCTATATAGTGTTTAAAATGTCCTGAAAAAAATACAGCCAAATTACTGGAGCTACAGTGCATGAGAACAGCTATAAATCAACTTCTCTACTGTATATCAATTTATATTTAGTAGTAACTTCTAACTCACTGTGGATTTTATAGACACTTTTATGATATATTCACACTGCAACAACAAAACAGTGCTGTTCCTCTACATAATAACTAAGGAAGAAATGAAAGTGATTAATTTGCCCCATGGCAGAAGATATCACTAATTTATATCTTAGATACCCCATGTGAATCTATTTTATTTTATTTTTCTTATGGTCATATTAATCAGTGGAATAGAGCAAGAATCAGGATAAAATGATAAAAAGAGAGATCAGTTCAATGTTTAAATATTTTCCTTAGCTCTATTAAAATGAATGTTCATTGTATGTTAAATATTTTATACATGCTAAATTGTGAGGAAATTAATTTAACCATTTTATCTTATGAGTCCATATTTTATGCCTGTAGAAAAATACTCTGCCTGTAATGCAGTAAAACAACTCAAACAATGCCCTATTTGTAAAACCCTCAGGGGTGACCTGAGGTGTGGTATCATGCTGCTTTTGGTGTTGAATTATGGTAAAACCATGCTGACTCATCAGCCCCAAAGTTAATAATTCTGATTGTGAGGTGAAGATGTGTCAGATATAGTAAAATATCCTTATCTAAAAATGCTGAGCTGACACAGCTGATCTGGAGACATATATCTGACAGTCAATCACCTTATAGTATGAAGGTCCAGTTCCACTCTCAAACTGCAGGTTCTTCTAACATATCCCTTATTGGGGTTTGTGTGTGTGTGTGAATTCCTCCCTTGCATGGGGACACCCCTCAAGTTACTCTTTGAGGCTGAGTATAAAAGATTTGCCCATGGACATTGGTATATGAGTGAGTAACATCAATCTCTTCCTAATTATTGTGGGGTTTTGTTGCTGGCTTTAACATAATTGCTTTGATACTGTACATTATATTATATTAGTGGGTTCAATTTCTCTACTGTGTAGGAAAATTTTCTGATTAAAATCTTTTTTATCTAACAGTTTATCATAATACATTTTATTTTTCCATTTTTATACAAATATTCATTTTTGTATAAATATATCTGGTTTTCCATCCTTAATCATGTAGGACAAAGCTGTATAAAGGTGCAATCATTGGATCTAGCTGTGCCAAGGCTCCTCTGAGAGGAGGAGTTTAGAAAGCAATGGGGTCCTTTCTGCACCTCATGAGCCAACAGGAGAGCTTCTCTAATAAGCTTTGTCTGAAGCTTCCACTCCACCCGTGACAATGCCTTCTTTCAAGTGCAATTGAATTTCAGTTCCTATGCTGTATGATATTCAAACAATTTTTTGGTTGTTATAGTGAGAATCTCATTGAACTGTTACAAAAATTGAATACTTTACCTATATATGTTAGTACCCCAAAGTCAGATGTTCTGAAAAATTTTCACATCTAGTCTTTTTTTTCCTGCTTTATACTTCACCACACCTCAGAGAATATTTCTTGTACTTCACTGTATAGTTAATTAGATCTGGTCTTACCTTGAAGCAAGAAAATTACTTGCACGTCTGCATGCAGGTTTCAGTTGCAGACATTGAGATTCAAAGCACAAATCTGTTAATTTGATGGCATTCTAATTCTCAGAAATGATCACATTAAGTCATAATTGTCAAAACTTGAAAAAATGTTGGGTATTCCACGACTTTGTTTGATACACAGCAAAGATCATGAGGAAAACAAAAGTACTTATTTGATACCTTCTGAGGATGTAGCAGTAACGCAATAATCTTTTCTGCCTGGGACCTACTTCTTCACTAATAGTGCTGGGAATGACGTACTGGATTGCTACCCCAACAGCCCTACATTGCTGTAGGAATTTGCCATACAAAACCATTTCTCAGAAAAACAGTTGATCTATCTTCCCAGCTTCATTCTAATCTAACACTGATGCAAACAACTATCATACCCAAGGATACAACTGGTTTTAAAATCTTACAGCATTTATGAACTATAAATTTGAAAAGATAATTTTAATATTTCTATATCAGTGACATGGATTGCTTGTTTCTGAAGTTAAGTGGTCTATAAAATTTTGTAAAAAAAAATAGATGGGAATACCTCTGTTGTTTAAATAGTGATATGAATTGAATCCCTGAAATTTCGTATTTAATATCTCGTATTTATTTTACATGGAGAAAAATGCCTCTAACTGCATAGTAAAGAAATAAAAACATGCTAATTAGGCTGAAACATTAACAAAGTAAAAACATTAGAGAATTTTGATTGGGAACACTCTTTCTCAAAAAGAAGTATGAAACTGTAAATTTACCATTCCATGGATAGCATATACCTGAAGCCTGATGATGACATCTTGATATTCCTAATGCTCTCACCTCTGAATAATCTACTAAGAATGAATTGATTAACTAGGAAATGAACAGAAACACTTCAGCAGATAATTTTATTGGATGACTTATTAGGAAAAGGGTTTATTTCTTCTCTTGAAGGCAATGATTAATCAGTAGTTATTCTATGAAACAGTGCAGAATGGCACAATCCATTTACAGAATCATGATCATGCACTAAACTGATATGCAGTCTAATTGAATAAATTTTAAAGGAATATACAATATTGTAATATGTGCTTAAAAGTAACATTTCCATTTCCCAGATAAGTGCAAAGTAATAAAAATCATATTTAAAGAGGTGCCTGTAAAGAGGAAGCCCAAAAACAAAAACAACACAAAAGTATATGAAAAGACACTAAAGCTGGGAGAAGTGTTTGAAGATCCAAATGGCTGTGTAGGAGCAGAAAAGACAACAAACTGACCTTGGCAGTAATGATTTGGAACAATAGTTCTTCCAAAAAGGCATAGTTGCTTCCAAAAAGGCTTCTGCAGCTACCTAGGAATGATAGTTTCTGTAACTCTTGCAAAATTAGCACAGTAATTTTATTTATTTATTTATGCTTATTGCCTATTTTTTTCTCAATTTTAAATCCTCATCATCATGTCAAATGGTGGAAAGAGAGCTAGGCTGAGAGCCATGAGAGTAGAAGCCCAGTGAGAGCACAACAGGAAGGAAGAGAGGAGTGGGGTTTCCTCAGAAATACCTCTGCTATTTTGGGCATATTAAGTTGTATAACATCTTTCATCAAATATTGAACAGGCTCTCTTTTAAAAAATAACCTTATTTCTGGACACTATTATTCCCATTATAATTTTGTCTGAGACTAAATTTGGCATTGTTTTGTTGTTGTGGGATTTTTTGTGGTAGTTTTCATAAAAGCAAGACTTTCCTGAAACAAAGGAAGAAAAAGAAAATTCTGGGAATTGTTTTGTTGCCTTTTGACTAATTAGAGTTAAAAAACATTTAGACCAAAGATATTAAACACTAGACTATCCCCAAAGTCTAATTATACATATTTATAAACATTAATCCCTGAATGGTTAAAACTTAAATAACTTTTAAAGTAAAACTGCACTTGAAAATAAAATATTATCTCTAAAAAAAAAGAAAAAAATCTTTTATTACAAAAAATATTGAAGTGTAATATTTATTAATAAAATTTGTAGTATTACTAATTTTTAAGGAGGTTTCTATATTTTATTAAATAGAGATGGGTTATTGGGACTGATGCCTTACTGTGCTGTGTTGACATTTACCTCATTAAAATGTGCTATGTCTCTTACACAAGAAAGAAGTAGCAAAGATGAAAACACTGAAGAAAAGAAAGCTGCACAGGATCAATATCTGAAGGCCATCTTTTTTTCTTGTGATAAGCACTTCTACAGCATTTACTTATTGTAGAACTTTTATATTTCAAAATCCATATTAATCTTTCAAGTAAAATCTGTGTGTTTTCACATGTCCTATGATTTGTTTTATTTTGACATTGGAGTTTGAACAAATGTGCATTAAATATGTATATTGGAAACATCAAGGCTTGGATTTTTTTCTTCAATGTTTAAAGCCAAGCACCATAAATTTTGAATTCATTTAAAGTCAAATTCTGTGCACTTATCTGTTACCTCATATTTAGTGAAAATAATGGAAAAATAGCTCAATCCAGTTGCTAATAACAGGATTTTGGAGACTATTTTCCAGCACATTTTTTTCTTTAGGCGTTATTTTGTATTATGACCACAAAAGTAAACATTCCCCTTAAAAGTTTAAAATTAAGAGAAAAATACGTTTTCACAATGTGAAGAGTCGTCATAAGAGACATCTGGCAATGCTGAATAAAAAACCACATTTACTGCATATGTGCAACTGTCTAATGCTGCCTCCTCTGAAATAATCTTCGAACTTTTATTTCAAATATGCTTTGACAAACTGCTAAAGAATGATATAAGTTCCCAAATTACTGAAAGCATATTCTTACCAGCAATTACTGCTTGGATACAAAAATGCATCTTGTATCTACAAAACAATTATTTGGTGATTAGTTAACAGAATAAAAGGATATGTGCTTTCCTTGCTTCATTAAGAGCAAGATGAGAGTTTTGTTTCCAGAGTTGATGAGATGAGCTAATACAGATTGTCTGCAAAGCACATAAGTTATCCCCATCTCCTTGAAGTCAAGGATCTTGTGTTAGTAGGAAGGTACTCTTACAAAAATGTTATAATTCTATGTTGGAAGTGATAGAAGCATCTTAGGATGATTTAACAAAACAGCCTTGTGTGCCATTCTGTGATACAGTTTTTTATTGTAGCTGTGTAGTGGGTTAATCACAAACAATGGAAATAAACATACAGAGTGTGGATACCTCAGAAATCTTGCTCTCATTCTGATGTATGGAATTCTATCCTGGATGTTCCTTAGGAGTATGAAAAAGTGCTTGAGCAGAGCATAAAACTATTTTAGACATTATAATTATGAAGTTAGGATAGTTAAGTCATTTCAGTCTGTTATATGAGCAGAATTAAAGCAAGACTGGAGGAAAATTCAAAGTAAATAAACTAATCAATGAGCCAAATAAGAAAAATAGCGGGAAGAACTAATAAACATGAACAATCTCATCATTATTTATTTTCACGTTTCCCATTTCCATCAAGTATGCACTTAGAGACAGGAAAAAAGAAATAGAAAAGGTTATAAAAAATCAGACTTTAAAAACTAGTATTTAAAAATAATTAGTTTATTGTAGAGGTAGTAGATGTGATGACACAAGAGGATGGATGACAAAGGTCCCTATTAAAGCTGTTAGAAAAAGTTTATGTACATGATTCTTCCCAACAATGTTTGCATTTAGACTTTTATTCATCTCGTCTAACATCAATTTCCTAACATTTAGGCACTTTAATTTAGTCTCTTGCACTCTTCTATGATCAATGAAGAGAGGTAAGTTTCTCCAGAGGGTGATCCATTCCATCTGTCTTGGACATTTTTCTGGCTTTTCTCTGACCATGAAGGAGAACTCAATTGAAAATCATTGTTTGGCTTTTATGTTGGACTAATTGCTGAGCTTTTACCTTAGATATCTGATTTCCTAAGGAACAGATTATTTGAATGAATTGCAGAGAGTAAATACTCTAAATCAATATTTTTTGTAATTTCTGCTGGTTTTCAACTGATTTTGAAGCAAGTTTTAAGACATTGTCTTGACCAAAACAAAACTATTTATTGTAACGTTTAAGTGCAAGGCTGAAAATTATGGAGATTGACAGTTGCTCTGAGCAATGCCATAAGACTGAAGAAGGGTATTGAGACAGGTGGTAACTTATATCAAGACTAGAGAGAGAGGTAATGGAAGATGATAATTTTTCTTCTTCCACAGACTTTATTGAATAGTTTGCTTTGCACCCAACTCTTTGACTCAGATAGATTTTCTCTTCCAGCCCTTATCTAGTTTGGATTTTTGAAGAACAATAAATTTTAAGGTGTGTTCCTGAGTAATGGGATATTAATGGAAACAGCATTTATGGATGGATTTCTGAATTTGAGAGAGCTCTTTATTATAGCAGCCTGCTTAGACAAAAAAATTATGTTTTGTATTTATGTTTGATTTTAGTACAATTTTAATGTTATGAAAGTCCTCCTCCTGACTGGTACACTTAAAATAATGTAAAAATTTGATACCAAGAATAAAATTAAAAAATACTTCCTCAATCATAGGATTTTTTTAAATTAAATGAAGATTGAATTATACACTCATTGGATTTTTTTGGTCTTATTTTATACTGAACATTTGTTATGCTTAGCATACAGATGCAGGCATCTGAACAGTTGCATATGATTCAAAACTTAACAGTACTGTATATGTAGACATAGGTGGAAAAAAAGAAATCACTGACAGGAGGAAGCACCCTCCATGGAGAAATGAAAAACATTTTGGAGCAGTAGCGACTGTTAAAATGGCATCACTTATCCACATGCAGCATTTACCTGGAGTTCCCACAGAAAAGTGACTTTCTTTCTTCATGATTAGTGAAATAATACAATAGGAAATAAATTTCAATTCCTTTGAAAGTTGCATGTCTATATTTTCATTTTGTTGTAACACAACAAAATAAGCACTAACTTCAAGATAGGCTATCATCCATTTAAAATAATATCTGATTCTTCTTCTATTTTATGGTACTCTGGATGGCTGACTTTTTCCCAACAAATATATATCCATCTGTGTATCAGAGATAAAAGATGAAAGAAATAGTCAATATAGGTAAATGGCAGGCAAGTTTCCCATTAGGCTAAGCTACATCCTACAAAACAAGAAAATGTCCATAATTTTGTTCTTTATGTCAAGATTTGTGTTAGCTGTATAACTTAGGACTTTGAAAAAACTAGAGAACAGATTTTTTTTCTAGAACTACATGAAACATCAAGTAGCTTTTTCAACAAACTTTCTCAGAGATGTTCTAATGTGAAGTGAACCACAACAACTTACAGTGAGCCTCTGACACTCTGGAAAAACCATAAATATTGAAAGACACTTTTCCATTTACACAGTCTCACATTTAAGGAGATATGTAAACTCCAAGATTATTAATCTGAACGAGGAATTAGTCAGCAATTCTGTTGTTTATGTAAGACCATGGGCCTTCAATGTGATTTCAGGATTTTTTAGGCAGGATATTTACATTTTGAGAAATAACTGGTGGCTAATGTGACACTCCATAGTCATATTAGGTATGAAAGGCAAAAGAGCAGAATTTCTCACAAATCCAAAAGGGAAAAATATTCAGGTGTCCTAAGAGAGTTACAAATCTAATTTACATTTTTAGAAATACGTGAAAAAAGTGTGCGCTCAGATGTGTAATTATAGCATGGTAAATTGACAAATAATCACGTCATAGGAGCCTGGGTAATCTCTTCCTTGTGGCTTTCATTAACACACTCACTTTGGGTCTTCAGGAGGCTGAGATTTTCACTACAACAGAAGAAAAGTTAATACACTGGAATTTCTGAGTCCTAAGTCATATTGCAAGCCTCTTCCCACCGTTTGTGTCATATTTGGAAATAGGATGCAGGCTCCTAACTTTGCTAGTAACACTTGAAAATATTGCAGTTTTGTTTGTTGTGGGTTATTTGTTGCTGGTTTAGGGTTTTTTACTGTGTGCTACAACCTTGCTTTATATACTCTCTACTCTGAGAGTAGACACATAAAACTTGTGCTTATGTTGGGGTAAAATGAGATCCAAGGGATGCTGGTATTATCCCTTTCACCTTAAAAGTGTCCCTTAGTTTATTGTTTTCCATTATTCTCAAATATACCACTTAGAAATATTTTCTTTTGTGTGCACATATAAGCACACACACAAACCACACTACAGGTTTACAAATGGATTAAAATACCTGCTAGCCAGACAAAATCATTAAATACATCCATCTGGAGTAATTTTTCTTCCTTTTTTTCCACAGCATTAGTCTGACAGAAAGGATTTAAAGCTACAAATTAACATTTAGTGTACTAATCAATAGCAATTGTTTTATTTCTTCTTCCTTTAAAAACTTATTTCCGTTGTAATTTTACAGCTCATCTTTCCTGGCCTCCTGTTTCCAAAAAGAGCTTGCAGCTGCTGTGCCTAGCCAGCAAGTCATGCTATTGAATGTCTGTGGAGTGCATCAGCACAAAACATAAATTCAAGATTAGGTAAGAAAGCCTCAATTTTCTATTCACTCCAGTTTTCATCACTTTCAGAAAGCATTCTAGGTAAATATCTTTTTAATATATTTTTTTTTCAGTTTTGCCATAATTACTCAGAGTATGATGATCTGTCTACTGAATGTCAGTTCCCTATTCAAGGGCATACAACATTCAAATTTGTGCTGCAGACCAAACACAAGTAAATCAATTAAGGAGGAAAATAGGGGGAAAATCAGTATAAAAATCTAGCCACTATACTAACTTCCCCTAATTGAGCATTTTGCACTCAGAAACTTTGTGGCTACGTTTACATAGACCTCTAAATCACTTATTACAACACTTGGTACTGCAGAATTTCTTTTTCTTTTAATTTCCCAAGAAATAGATTCTCTGTATCACAGATAATTTTATTTCTTTCCCAAGAAATCTGCTGCTGCTCTAGTTGAAGATTTTTGCCCCAATCCAACAGTACCCTAAGTGAATTCAGAGTAAAGGATATGGCTGAAGAGATTGTTTTATAAGGCCTAGCAGGCACATGAATAATTTAGAATTTATATGGGTGGAATTGCATAACCACCTCCAGTAAATTTTCCCTTTTTCTTCTAAGCCACTAAGGTTTTGCTACCACATGCTGTGATTGTATAAGAAGTCTTCCACTTTCCCATTCCCCTAAATATCTCCCATTTTGGCAATGGATAGACTGAGCTCTTAAAGGGGCATGTAATTATATCTGTAGGGAAGAAGACAGGAATACTGGACTTGATTTACTGTGGCTTCTCATTTAATTTAG
Organism: Camarhynchus parvulus; assembly: GCF_901933205.1. Taxonomy (NCBI): domain Eukaryota; kingdom Metazoa; phylum Chordata; class Aves; order Passeriformes; family Thraupidae; genus Camarhynchus; species Camarhynchus parvulus. The sequence goes on from NC_044586.1 coordinate 49,878,042, forward strand.
CATTAAACAGGATTTAGTCAGCAAAACATTAGGCAGAACTGAAATCTTCGAAGAAGACTACCTTTTTTGTGTGTCTATAGTAACCTAATCTGTGGCAAATTGAAAAAGTGGATGTTGTTGAAATTTAGAAAAAACTTGGAAAATTATTTAGTGTCTCTCTACTTTCACAGCAACAAGATCAGAAGCCATTTTTCTGCTATGTAATTTATTTAAAAGTATAATTTGTCTTTGGTTTTAAAATTTCCTTTTTGAATATTTATTTGCTACTTTCCTAATTTGGGACCTGGCTGTGGTAGTATCATGAAGCAGAGTGGAATAATCCAGACAAGTGAATTCTAAAACCCTGCCCTGTGGGTTTCTGCAGTGAGGCACAGTAATGAGGGTGGATCACACTGTACTGACTCCCTGAAATAATTGGCATTCAGCACTCATAGCATACTTTGATCACAAAGTAACATGAATTTATTTAGTGTTCCAAGATATAAAGATGCTACTGTCCCCACACTATTTTCAAGGAGAAACTGTTTAGACACCATGTCTTAACCCAGAGAAACTATTTGAACTATGTTTGGAGTAGCATTCATTAAGTCACTTCAAAATCAAATGAATTATTTGTTTCAGATTGTTATTGTGCAAAAGCTGTCAGCCTTTGGGGGTAGGCCAGGCTTATCAGTGTGTTTTTAGGATACTAATTCTACCAGGATATTTGAATGTCCTAGAGACCACAGAAAGAAAATATATTGTCTGGAAGCCACTCCATGTTCACATCTCATTAAGAGCAGTGTGGACAGGCAGAGAAATTACTATTCCTCATCTATTTGCTGTCTTTCCCTAACTTCCATGTACTGTGTGATGCTCCCTGTCTCCCTTTTCTCCTGGACGATTTGAATCACATTCTTCTTCAATGTGTTTCCTATTAACATCATTCACTGTTGTGGCAAACACCTGGAATGGGCAAAACCCTTTAGTGATGTTTTCAGGGTTAACATTTCCTGACCACATTTTGTTTGTTTTGTTTTCAATCAACTCAATTTCATATCTATCAATTTATCTGAGAACAAAGCATCTTGGCAGTGGAGAAGCGATTCCCTGAAATCATACCCAAAAATATTGTTACTTTGCTCCTTTCAAACCATAAAGCTGCTTAATTTGTTTTCAAGAATGTTGCTTAGATGGATCTGGATGGAGGAGGCTGGATTAATACAGGTGGCAGTGAGCCTGTGGGTATGGCAGCCTGCATTCCTCATGGTCTGTTCACCTGCTCTGCTGGTCATGTGCCTGAAATTATTTTCCTCTGCATTTTCACTTTATTTAAGAAAGGATTAAAAAGTGTAAGTCTGTGTGTTCTGGGGGTTGAGGTGAATGCAGCACACTATTTTGTTCCAATAAACCAAAATGTCTGGAAGATGAAATATAGCCATACCAGCCTTGACACTGTTTTCTTCTAGATGTTATGTCTCATTTCATCTCTATTATAGTCATCTCTTTATTCCCATAAATGTTATATTTATCTGTCCCTGAGAGCAATTCAGACACATTTCTTAATCACTCAGAAGTTCAAAAATATTATTGATCTCATATAAAAACTCTCCTGAGGCACTGCATGAAACAACCTTCTAAAGGAGGAGATATATAATGTTCTTCATGGTGGATGGCAGGTGCTTTGTGGACTTGAATCCACACAAAATATCTAGGAGGGGGATGAATACCTTTCAAAGTAAGTCACCTTCTGGAGGAATTATGAGACAACAAATTCTTTAGCAGAGTCATTAAACATTTTTTGGCTTTGCCTTGCAGCATCCATGCAAACACTGTTTTTGGTTTCCTTTCCTGTAACATTTGCACCCAGCATTGTTTTGTTCAGTAGAAGCCAGACTTTGATCAAATTTATACAAAATGCAGGTTAACTTATTTTGTCTTGAATTTAGCTATTCTCTGCATCTGGTGTATTACAAGATGAATATACAAAACAGTTCTTGCTGTTAAAATTAAAATAAGATATACTCAAATGTTTTGAAAGTAAATGGCTTTTATAACATTCCTTCAGCTCTCCTTTCAGGAAATTTATGCTACTTTTTTTTTCTACAAAAACCCTGCCTTACTGAATGAGAACAGATGGAAATAATAATGTTTGCTCGGCTGTCCTAGGGACCTCTTTTAGGAAGTGATAGGTTATCTATAGGAAATGCATAATAATTTTCAGTGCATATAAATCAGCTTAGAAATAAATGTCTCATTTTAAAACTCTTAAAGCAGACAAGTGCTATGTTAAGAAGGCTTTTACCATTTAAAAAAAGTCTAAATACTTTGCTAAGGGCCTCACAGAGTATGCTCAATGGGTCTGCTGAATGAGAATTTATACAATGGATTCAAGCATAATTTAAAACACAGATATCCTTCTGATATTTTAATGGCTCTTGTTAAAAGATATTTTCCTACATCATAGCACTTGATCTGATTTATTCAGATCAGATAAATTATTATTGTAAGTTCAATTCACTTTTACAAATTGAAAATGCTTGCATGTTTTTAATAAAGTTGAATTAGTAAGGTAAAATTAGAGCTGAACAAATAATTCATAACTGTTAATTTGTTTGAAAGATTTTGCTTTATTTTTTTTTGTTTGAAGATTATCTATCCACAGATAATATAAAGTGCACATCTTCCATGAATAATTATTCAAGTACAGATAAGCCTAGAGCAGTTTTTCAAAACTTTTCATATTTGAAATTCATCATGCATTGGTTAATTTTGATTACACCTTTTTCTTACCTGCTACTGTCTTTGGGACATGCATTGCAAAATCATTGCTTTGGCTATTACTAAATCGTAAATCTAATGTTAAAGGATCAAAAGCAGAATTATACTTTGCTTGCTTATGCTACTCGAGTTTCAAGTGAGTGGTGACAGTCATGTTAAAATAAATGCATAGAAGGCAATGTGGAAAAACATTTTTTAAAATCTTCTTCTGATTATTATAAAGTAGTTGTTATTAGCTATCTGCTTCATTTGAAATAAATGCTTTATTTTTCACCCCATATTAATAACAAGACTTTTTTTTTTAATGCTCCCATTGAAGTAACAATGAAAGCAATAGACTTTCATAGAATTAAGGTTTTGGGTATTGTTAAAACTAACAATTTTTTCTTCGTGAGTTACTTATTTTTCTACACAATTGCAATCATACCTTTCTAAACAGAATACTTTCTTTAACATCATGACCAAAATTTGCTACTCTTCTTTTTGTTACAACTTTTTAAGCATTTTAGACCTTACTGTTTTGAGCCTCAGATCAACACCAGCAGAGAGATTTGGTTTTCTTCGTGGCGAACCACACCAGGATGACTGATCCCAAAGAATAATAGCCATTGTGGTTGTGCTGGGATAGTTTTCAGCTGAATCTGTTCCCTGAAGAATTCACTGGATAGACAGCTGCACTACAGAGAGCAGAAAAAGCAGGGGTGGGAAGAAATCACTCTCAGAGAAAGATGAGGCAGACTGCTTCTTTTATTTAACAGCTCTGCTTCGCACCAGTCGTTCTCTAGGCCTTGGTATCTAGTTAAGAATGTTTCCTTTTCAAGAAAATGGATTTTACTTACAGTACAATTTAAGTCTTGTTAGTCTTTATACAAGAAAACAAAAGCATTCTAAATGACCTGAGTACCCAGCCGTTGAAAATTGGAGCAGAATAAGTCATCCCATATTTATTAATCTGTTTAGCCTCCTCTGGACAAGAATGAAAAGCTTAGTGACTTCTGTCTCACATGCCAACTGTCACTTTTGGAGCTTATGTTTGTAAAATAATAATAGCTTTGCTTCCTGCACCTTTTGGTGTAGTTGCAAGAGATCAGCCCTTGGAGCTCCTGATAGTGTAGACACAAAGGCTGTGACACACATTTGCAGCTGTAGCAATTTGCATATCCAAAGGATTTTGTAGGTGGAAACAAAAACATAAAGGAGCTGGTGTCTCTGTGACTGCCAGTGTTCCCAGGGGTCATGTTCAGTGGTTAATGAGATATTTTGTTGCCAATGGCTCCAGCAATAATCTAGTCTATAAAAGATGCATTAGCAACAATAATGAATTATAAATTACAATTAATTTTCAAGTTTTGTTTGGGTTTATTTTAGACCAATTTTAAGTTGGTGTCTGTTTGTATTTCAAGCCAATTACTGACTAACACATTGGTTTGAATTGCAGCATTTTGGAAGCAGCTAAAAGGAATCCAAGCATAATAGTTTAAGTCATTGTCTTGTTTAAAATAACCCTGAAATCATGAAATTTGGTCTCAAATGAGTAATGCTGAAATTGATGAAGAATTAGAAGGGGTGAGTAGAGTTTATCTTGTTACACATTAGAAGACCAATGAATACTTACTCAACTTCCTGATATGTCAAAAAGCAAAGAAAGACTTGGGAGGCGTACTTAAACAATTGAATTTTTGATAGGCAAAATTAAGTTTAATTCAGCATATCTGATGTTAATTATTTTTGACTACAAAATATAAACCTGATAAAAATGTTTTTTCCATTTACTAGCAGGTTCTACCTGAGCTTTTTAAATCTTAAAGATGATGATATTTTGATGATATTTTTATTGCTATTTATTCTCAGTTTATCTTTCTCTGTATAGTTTCTGTATAGTTTTCTGCAGTCTATATAAAACTGGTTACATTTTTTTGAAAGGAAAAAAAATACAGTTGAATATACTGTATCTAAAATATTTCAACGGGAAAATTTTGGATTTCTGCTCAAATTGATAGAGAAAGAGCAGAGTTAAGTTTTGGGTTGTGTCTTCCTTCTGAGCAAATATGTAAATGCACATATAGTGTCCAGAAAAGGGTCTTTACTGTCAGTTTCCTTTCTCTTTATCTAACCTAATAAACCAGTAAATGTTTCTCCCAAAGAGAACTTGAAAAAAATGTATGCAAATTCAGTGATAATGGGAAAATTTCTCCTGAAGGAGATGAAAGAGTAGGGAGATACACTCCAAATTCCTCTGTTCAAATCAGGTGCCTAGCAACAGAATAGTATCTTCATTGGAGTGAAAGAAGTTTTAATTATTTTAGATTGATTTTCTTTCCAGGAGATTCTAAGCCCTCCTTTAGCAAAAATAAATCTCAGGACCTTCTTCTTGCCTTAGAAAACTCTTGGGGTTTTGGCTTATCCAGGTACCTTTTGGGAGTCCTAATTGCTGTCAGCAAGTGAGTCACAAAGCTTGTTCAAGTTAATGGCTTTGTCAAACAGTTTCAGGCTGAATGAAAGGAACATTTAAGTCTTCTTATGTATCAAAGATAGCTGGAAGTAATAAAATAATCATGCAAGGCAAATAGCAAATCAGGGTTAGTTTGAACACAGCCTTTGGACATATGAATTGATTAATTTGTTTTAGTTCCCGTTGTCCTAAATTTTAACATAGTGAGTTTATGAAAAACACAAAAAGTTATGTCACACTTGGTGGGTAAATGAGAACTAAGCATCATGTTTTTAAAAGCCCATTTCTTAGTAAATGGCCAGGACAACTCTCATCCTTCTCAATGCACTGCCTGTTCAGTTTTATGCAGCTGGCATAGTGTAATCTGTGCAATATTTAATGCTCTAAATATTGCTTCTCTATATATCTACAAGCCTGATTAAGTGTCATATTAGCTGTTTGCAGACATTAGGCATTTGAATTGCAAAAAGATGTGGTTTAGATATCAGAAGCTGGGAAAGACCAGAAGAAGTAACTGTAAATGGCAGTTTGGAGGTGCAATTTGTTGGGTAAACAGTTCTCTGCCTTGCAGATTGTGAAGCAAAGAAATTATCTTTTATTTCAATCACAATTGGGTAAAGAGTAATTGGGTTCCTATTCCTGTTGGATATAAACAAACATACGTATGCAGGGAATACATCTTTGGTGCGTAATACAGCCATTCTCCCAGCAGAAGCAATCCTTGCTGCCAGCTGTTCAGAGCATCTTGGTAATCTATCTATACAGCTGCATCCAACTGCAGATTTTTTCCTTGCCTGCTGACTTTTACTATTCACTTCTCTCTCCAAAACCCTTAATGGCAAACCTTTAACACTACTACGCTTCATTTTCCAAGATTGTTGCTTTCAAGGCCCTGCACTGAATAGGCTTTATTACACTCACTTAAGTGAGCAAGCTTTATCTTGGATAAAACTTAGGAGTCTGGCCAGAAGAGAACAGCAGGTTTGGGGTTTTTTTCTGCAGGCAATTTTGCTGTTGTGCATTAAGTAGTCATCTCTGATCCCTTTTCATTAGCATCTAGATCCAATTTCTCATTAGATCTGTTTCTCCTGACAGATAGCTTTGAGTCTTTCCACAGCCTGAGTTAAGAGCAGACACAAGTATTCATTTCACTCACACATTGAGTTCCTAATAAACAGGAACACATGATATGTAACCTCAAAACAGACAATGACTGACACAGTCAATGCTCTGCTATATATGTGTGTTTGTGTATTTGCTTATTTATCAGTAATATCAATATACTGCTCCTTCATAGTTTCGCTCCCTGGAACATAGCATAAACTTGCCTATGTATAGTTTCAAGCTCCATCAGACAGAAAATTCAATACTCTAAAGCAAACATTAGTCCATACTCTTTTTCTATTTCCTGACATTGCTATAACTGCTGCAGAAGTACAAGTAACTGAGCCAAAGAACTTTATCTTTGTTGATTTGCTGAGGGAATCACAGAATTTTACTTGGTCATGAGATTGTGCCCTTTGCAAACAGGGTTTAGCATTGAAGTTATTCACTTCCCATTAAAAAGCCTCTCATGGGTTCCAAAATCTATTCACACATGTGATACCAAACCATTGATTATATAACATAAATATTTGGGTTGGTTGGTTGGTTATTTTTAAAAAATTAATTATACAACTGAAAGTCTAGATAATAAAAATATGTATTTGTCTTCAAAAACACAGTTTTTGAAACTCTACAACTCAGTTGGAATGGCTAAGATAAAAGACAGAAACTGAATATTACCTCAGTTCATCAATTTCTTAATGAGGAAGAGAATGATGAAAGGCCACACTTGTTTTACATTCATTTCATAGTGAAGAAACAGAGAAAGTAAAATTATGATAATTTCCTTGAACATGCTAAACACTTGTTTCAATCATGATAATACATCTATTACAAAGAAAAGCCCCTATATGTAGGCTACTAATAGTAACATTCACACTTTTAATATCTGTATCTGACTGATGAATGAAAATGTTCCCTGAGACTAGGGATATTTTTTGACCCCTGGGAGGAGCTTCTCTATTGATAAGAGCAAAATAATGTAAGAGAAGAGACTTTGAATTTGTTGCACCCTGAGAAACTCACTGAAATTCAGTCTATGTTTCTGGCAGAAATATGTATCATTTTCATCTTCCCACTCTATTTCTTTAAGACTGGGGAGAAGGAGAACATCTCAGGCAGTAAGCTATATTCTTCTTCACTTTCTGGCTTCTGAATGTACTTCTTCTCTTTTCTGGTTTTTAATTTCTTGTCTTTTCTTCTCCACACCATGCCAGAAGTGCTTATATCTGATAGCACAGCATATTACTTCACTAAAAACAAATTGGGGCTTTTTTCTCAGAATTTTACCCTTTCAACACAAGAAATAATAATTACTTTTATGGCCTTCTACAAGAATGTAATTGATTCAGTGGTGGTAATTGTTAGGTGGTTATATTAGAAAGGTTGTTTGGTTTGTGGACCTTTCTCCCTAGTTTCCCTTTAAAGTAATTTTTCACTTACTTTTAGTATTGGGATCACAGAAGCATATTTAAATTTTATGCCAGCTAGCTATTAACTGAGTGATAATTGCAAAAAATAGTGTGTATAAAAATAATGTAGATTTCTTACTCTTATCCAGGAACCTTTATCAGTTAACTAGTCTTATATTAATACCTTTCTCCTAATACCCAGTACAGAGTATTGCAAGCATCATGCACATCTTGTGACGGTGACAGGTTTGAAATTTTCAGACAATTATAACAGTCTGCAGACTGAAGTATCTGTGTATCTTGTTTGGGATATAAAAATGTAAGAGGCTCTATCTACTTTTTATGTTCTCTCTTCATCAGGTGGTCACTTCTGTTGGTTTTCTGGATTCTTTCTTAGGCTAAGTAGTCTGTAAATCCTGTCAACTAGGTGAATATTCAAAGCTGTACCTTTGCTATCAGCATGCATTTTCCCAGTACATAAAACCTGCATTTAATTAAAAAAAATTAGGGCTCACATATGAGGAACCAAAACACACGTTTTTTTAAATAGCATTTTTAAGTGACTGGAGAAGAGGAAATATCACGCTACTTTTTAATAAGTTTAAAAAGGAAGATCTTGGGAACTGCTGACCAGTCATCCTAATCTCAGTGCCCAGTAAGAACACGGAACAGATCCTCCTGGAAGATATGTCAAAACACATGGAAGAAAGGGAGGTGGATAGTGATAGCCAACTTGGCTCCACCAGGGAAAATGGTGACTGATTAATCTGGTGGCCCTCCACAGTAAAGTGACTACATCAAAGAGAAAGCTCCTTGGATTTCTGTAAGGCCTTTGATATAGTCTCCCACAACATTCTTGCCACTAAATTGGAGAGCTGTTGGTTTGATGGATGAACTATTAGGTGAGTAAGGAGTTGGCTGGATGGCCACGTGCAAGGAGTTATAGTCAATGACTCAATGTTGGAGCCAAAGCATATGAGTGGTGTCTTTCAAGGGTCCTGAACATACTACTTAATACCTTCAGGAGTGACAGAGACAGTGCGATTGAGTGCACTCAGCAAGTTTGCTGATGACAGAAAGCTGAGTGGTGCAGTTCATTCACTTAAGGGAAAGGATGCCAGAGGGATCTTGACATGTTTGAGAAATTAGTCTGTATGAAATGTCATGGAGTTCAGCAAGGTCAAGTGCAAGATCCTACACCTAGTCTGGGCTAATGTCCAGTACTAATACAGACAGAAAAATGAATGGATTGGTAGTAAGCCAGCAGAGAAGAATTTGGGGACACTGATGGATGAATCAAAAATGTGCACTTGCAGGCCAGGAAGTCTATCGTTTCATGGGCTGCATCATGAGAAGGGTGACCAGCAGGTCAAGGCAGCTGATTTTATCCCTTCTATTCCATTTTGGTGAATCCCCACACGGAGTACGGGTTTCACTCTGGGGTCCCCACGTGGGGTACTGTTTTCACTCTGGCTTCTAATAGGCCTGTTAGAATGGGTCACAGGAGAGCCACAAAAGTGTTCAGAGAGCTGGAATGCTCCACCAATTAGAAAGGTAGAGAGGGAGTGAGACCCCTGGAGAGGATTCTGGAGTAAGTTTGTTGCAACCTTTCAGTGCTTAGAGCAGTTTTTAAAGTCTGCAGCGGCAGAATAAGTGACAATGGTTTAAAACTGAAAGAGGGTAGCTATAGTTTGAACATACAAAAAAATTATTACAATGAGCATTAGTGAGATGATGGAATATGTTGCCCAGAGATGTTGCGGGTGTCCCTGATCATGTTGGGTGGGGCTTTGAACAGTAACTTCCTGTGTCCCTCCAGCTCAGCAGCAACTTACAATAGGAAAAGGGATTTTGGTAGTAAAGAGTAACAATTTCCAAAATTCAGTTTTGAAGGTTCAAAGTAAATAGCAAAAAGTAGGTTGACAACAGAGGTTGCAGGTAGGTGTCAGAATTAGTAAAGGAAATCATGAATCTGGAGGCCATTACCACAAAAGAACATACAGCAATGTAGTATTTTCTGTACTTTTCAACATGGCTGCATTTTGCAGGCTTTTTATTTTGTTATTGCTGCTTACTCAGCTATTTCTATACTGCCAGCTATGATGTTGCTTTGTTTCTAACCTGCACTCCACGTGTGAATCCTACAGATTGTTATTTAGCCTAGTGTTTGTATTCTGAGCAGAAATAGAGTACAATCACTCAAAGTCTCACAAAGACTAGAATGTGATACAGCAGACAACACTGAAAGAAACTGGTTGATTCAACCTAAAGATCTCTTCTGCTTTTTAAGAGTTATATCCTAGATCAATCCCCTTCTCACTTTTCAAAGGGTGCTGTGACGGTGGTCACAGGGATCTTAGGATGAGGGAAGAGACGAGGATCTGACTCCATATTTCAAAAGGCTTGATTTATTATTTTATGATCTATATTACATTAAAACTATACTAAAAGAATAGAAGAAAAGGTTTCATCTCAGAAGGCTAGCTAAGCTAAGAATAGAAAGGAAAAGAATGATAACAAAGGCAGCTGCCTCAGACTCTCTGTCCAAGCCAACTCTGCTTTGATTGGCCATTAATTACAACCACATGAGACCAATCACAGATGCACCTGTTGCATTTCACAGCAGCAGATAACCATTGTTTACATTTTGTCCCTGAGGCCTCTCAGCTTCTCAGGAAAAAAAAATCCTAAGGAAAGGATTTTCATAAAAGGATGTCTGCGACGGGGTGCAATGAACATATTTTCATTACACATGATGACCATAGCTGTAATTCCTTAAACTTATCATGGAAATAGCTGCTTTTTAGATGTTTTAGACCTAGAAATGGCTCTGGGTTTGAGTATTTTCACATGTGATTTTTTTCAACACTTACTTGTTTTTCTGTCTTCTCTCCTTTTCTTGCACCATTTTGAATGTTGGCCATTCAAAGAAAACACTGTGGTCCAGACCAGCAATCATGTTTGAGCTCTGAATGAAAAATCTTACGTACTTCCATGCAAAATTATCACATATTTTTAAGAATTTATGCATATATTATAGTTTAGAAATATTTGATGAGTTGAACCCAAGCAGTCTCCTCCCTGAATTCCACAGTTCCAGAACTCCTCTACTGATCCTGTAGGTTAGATGATATCAAGTGACAAGGTATGGCAGGGAAAAGTAACTGGAGATCCAATGTAATCCCAGTCTATACATTCCCAACATTTAATCAGGGAGCCCTCAATGAGAAGAGTCACTGAAAGGATGGGAATTAAATTTATTAATTGCTGAAGTTGTGATTCAGAGAAATAGAGGAGTTTTCATATTCTTCATTAGAACTTTAGAGCTGAGCCAAGAGCCATTGTATTCCAGTAAACAAAATATCTGGGTTAGATAGTTAGCAGATACTTAATTAGAAAGAACCATTAATTTTGAGCAACTGTGATGAGTCAGCTGCCCATATTGCTGCACTTTAAAAGTAATGCAGGTTCTGAATCAATAGCTAACAGTTCAAGAACTTTCTACATATAGCCGTATAAACAGGTATATGTGTGTGTGTGTGTATGTGGATAGGTATATGTATGTAATCTGAGTTAAATGTTACTTGGAGGGATTTGTACTCTCACAGTCTTTCACAGAGGTCCATGAATCACAAATTTGCTTGAGAATTAATCTTGCAATAGTGAGTGAAAATAAAATATACAAGCAGGGAAATCTCAGAATAACTGAAACTGGCATTACAAGCCATAAACTAGTTCATCTCCCTAGTAGAAAATAGAAGTAATCTCACATCAGGATCATATGAATAATTAATTCACCTTTCATTCAAGAACATACTCTGAACTAAAAATATATGTGAAGTGGTATCTTACCTCTACTTAAAGAAACCTTTTTGTTGGCATGATTTAACTACTGAACTGAAGTCTAAAAAGAGAGAATGCCTCTACTATTAATCTTTAATAAGCCATGCCAAATAAGAGAGCTGTAATTCAACAGGCTACAGCAAATAATTCCACATAATTTTGGATGTTATATGACTTTAATCTATTGAGAAAAAATTGTCAATTAAAAAGACAGACTGTTAGTACTGTATACAAGGATGCTAGATTAGAAAATTTGTGACTAAAATTTGACTAATGCTGGCAAAGAAACTCACTTCCCATTGCCAAAAATAATATATAATTTTTTTCTGTGCTGCAGTACTTTATTACATGAAAAAAACCAGTTACATTTAAGTTGGTTTCATGATCCATTTATGACACTCTTTACTGCAATGAACTCAATATAATCAGACCTGATTTTATAAACATAGTACAAAACCACTCCTTCCATTAATCACAGATAAAAGTAATAATTTGCATTAATTTTCAACTTGCCGGAAAGAAACTGTGACCTTGAGTAATCAAAGTGAAAGATCCTCCCAAATGCAAGAAATACTAAATTTTACAGGTATATTAATAAAATAAAATACAGAACCATGCTTTCTGTATTGAAAACATTAATATAACTTTACTTATTTACACTTATTTAGTAGACACCAGAAATGTATGAGTAGAAAAATAATTGAGCACTGCCTTTTGAATTACAATCAGATACTTTTTTGCCTATATTATGTTTATATATTTGCCTATATATTTTGCCTTCTATAAAAGTGTTTTTATATATTACAATGAAAAGGAATTATTTATGACAGCTAAATGCATGAAGACAGGAAGAAGAGTACTAAAGTGAAACTGCTAGGCACAACTGTCATTTTGGTTAATTTGTTCAAGTAAAGCATTGCATAGGACAGAAGGTTTGGATTCAGGAGCCCTGTCACTGCTTTCCTCTGTAATTTGGGCATTTCACCTATTTTATGTGCACGTTTGATTTTTCAGGTCTTTTAGCATAAGTCAATTGTTTGACAGTTCATTAATACAGAAGAAAGACATATCTCTTCACCTAGATAGATTCCAAATGTTAATCACAGCAGATTTTAATATTATTTTGCTGATTTTTAAACTCTAGTTCACATCTCTGAAGCCTCTGAAGATGGAAACATGTTTGGTCTAACAATATCTTTCCCTTCAAACTGATTATTCAATTTGTTCCAGCGAAGTTACTGGCAAGGATAAGCTGGTCTCCTGCAGGCAGCAATAATTGAAAGTAAACATTGAACAGGAACTAAAACAAAAAAAAAAAAAAGGCAAAAACCCCAATATACTTACTGCAAACAAATAACTACAGCCTCGAATTTATCTTTGTACACCCTTCACTGTTACTGTATGGTATTTTTTTTTCATTTCTTCTTCAAATAATACACCTATTTTTATGCAAAATTGCACTGAAATGTGTGGCATTCATATTTTCTGAAAAATCCCTTAGCCCAGGCTTTCTCTCCTGAGAAGCCTCAAAGAAAAAGGAAAACAAGTTCTTATCTCATTTGCTTCTCCTGTGTTGTGCCCATATGTGGAATGTGTTTGGAGATTGTTTATCCAACAGGTGATTGTTTCATTGGTTTCTGCTGTGAATTATTTTGACTCATTGGCCAATTATGGCCAAGCTGTGTTGAGGCTCTGGAAAGAATCACAAGTTTTCATTATTATCTTGATTGCCTTCTGTAAGTATCCTTTCTGTATTCTTTAGTATAGTTTAGTTTAATATTCTTTAATATAATATAGTATCATAAAATAATGAATTAGGCTTCTTAGAACATGGAGTCAGATTCATCACTCTTGCCACGGGGCACCCCACAAATACAATAGAAATGCATCCTCCCTGAATTAAAGACCATCATTTTGAGAACACATTCTATAGGCAGGTTTGAACCTCCAAAATTTTCCCATGTTATTTATGTTATGGTCATCTTTTTATGTGAAATTACCAAAGATGGAAAATAAGAAAAAATGTGTCTATCAGAATCTGAATTCTCTACAGAAAAAACCTAAACTTCAGAGCTTTCAGATGGTTTGCTGAGGTCCCTGCCCTTCTCTTCCTGTTATTTATATGAATCATCTTGAACTATATTTAATGCCAGAATATAGAGCTGTAATGCAGCCATACAACATGAGAGAACGTACTCTTTAATAAACTTAATGAAAAATATATTGGATAACAAAATAGGCGTGCTGATATTAATTTGAGGAGTGACATAAAAAACTGTGGTCCTATGTGTGTAATAAGCCTAGGTTTCCACAACAAAAGGCTGAAGATAAGCTCTAGGAAAAATATATTCTTACCAGTAGGAATTCATTGCATGCTCCTGTAAAAAGTCCTTTTCCAGCTCTCTCTTGTAGCCCCCATAGGTACTGGAAGGCTGCTGTAAAATCTCCACAGTCTGCTCTACTTCAGTCTGAGCAACCCAATTCTCTTAGCCCGTCTTCACAGGACAGGTGCTCCAGCCCTCAGATCATGCTAGTGGTTCTCCTCTGGACTTGTTTCAACAGGTCCAAATCCTTCTGCTAGAAGCCCCAGATTTGGACACAGGATTTAGGGTGGAGTTGCATGAGAGCACATTTGAGGGAGACAATAGCCCTGGGAACTGAAGAATAGAGAAACAGAGAACCAAAGACACCCTAAGTGAACCCAAAATCCTGGCCCTGGACTGAGCACCACAAGGCTAGAAAGAGCTGTGCTGACCTGCGAGACTTTTCTCCTAGAATGCTGTGGGACAGGGAAGCTGTGCAAGGAACCATGGTGGTAACCTGTGCAAACTTCTTTTTAGGCAGAATGAATGAAAAAGAAAATAATTCCACTAAATCAAGGAAACTGCCATCTGCTTGTCTTGAAGGTTTTCTCTACTCCTGATCAGAGTTTTTAGTGACAAAATAAGTCATTGGACATCATCTGAGCTTTACAGACAATGTAGAAAACTCAAAGAAATGTTTATAAAACATTACACTCACTATGCTTGAGTGTATAAGAACTGATATATTGGTATTCTGTTACAGTATTTCAATATCTTATGATTGTAGCACAAGGTGAAAACAATACCACAAGTGAAATTGATGCACTTTTAGAGCAAAGATATAATGGAAGAAAAATTAGCCTATTTTGAATTTTCCAAAAAATCACTAGGCAGTAACTGTGAGAATGTTCTTTAATGACTTTACCACAGGCTACAAGAAAAATTTTTTAGTATCTCCAACACATTTGAAATTAATGTAAGGCTTTTTATTTAAACTAACATAAACATAGAGCTTTAAATTCAAATTAATTTAATTTCAAATGTTATGCCTCCTGCCATTGGCAAATGTGTTAGTCACAATATATTAGCATAATGGTGATCTCTGCCTCATGAAACAGACAACCCATACCCTTTTCTTTACCTTCAGTACTCCCTTATGACCACTCTGTAGGCTTTGCGGTCCTTACATTGTTTTCATCAGAAAACATGATGCTGTTCCCCCCTCAGTTTAAGCCCAATGTGGTCAAATCTGAGTTTGGTTTTTCTTCCAAGATTTCCATTCCCCTCTGTTTAGATATAAATCTGTAGTGTTGATATAAACATGGACTCAGATCCACAAACCGGGCTCACCTAGGATGTTTCTATTCCTTTGCTGTGCATGTCCACTCCCATATCCTGCTCTGTCTTCAGCCCTTTCCTGACAGTCTCTTTTCCATTATAAAGGGGTTCAAACCTTCTCTTGTCTTTAGGATCTATTGTAGCTCTACCCTTTTCTGTTCAGTCTCTGCCAGCATCATTGCCACATTTACCAAATTTTTATTCATCTTTCTTCTTTCAATATTCTATCCTGGTTCTAAATACCTTTCCTATTACCTAAAGTCCATCATATACTATAATTACCTATGAGTTTTAGCCTCATATTCTTCAAATTTTTAGTTTTAAGAACAACCTTATTGAACTCATAGGGATTACTTTGATTTTAGAAATTTTTGTCATGATTTTTGAGAGTCACCAGTTTTTTAGTTTGCTTTTCACTGTAAAAGCATACAATGGATGATATTCGAAATATATCACACTTTTCAAATCTTAAAGAGAAGGTCATCATACTTCTGAAGAAAAAAAAAATCCAAGAACAATCTTATGACTCCTTGTAGCTTTTATTTAAAGGACAATAAAATTTATCCTAAGCTTGCAGGAATTATCTATTACTTTCATTTTCCCCATTTTACATTATTTTTCTTCATTTTTGCTCAAGTTTTTGGTATTTTGTTCTTTTTCTTTGATTGTTATCTTTTCAGATATCATCTTATGATGCATAATAGACACCCTACAGAGATCACTTAGAAACACAACACAATCATTAATACAATTAGTGAGATGGATTGAAAGGTAGAATGTCTTTTCATTTATGTTCTGTATTCAAACAGATAGCAAGCATCATCATGAAGATCTTGATGGTGATAAATGAAAACTAAGATTTTTTTTTTCTAGCTATTGTATTTTGATTGAAAGGTAACAAACCAATTTCTATGCTTAATAGCTGGATTTATGCAAACATAGGGATAGCAATACAGGCAACCAAAAAAAAAAAAAAGGAAACCAGAAATATGGCAAAGTACTCAGGAAAAAGAAAAACAAGAAAATTAAAACTCAAGCAATAAATCTACACTGAAAATTCTGCCCCAGGCAACGGCTGTGTTCACAGACTGTGAACCTCTAGGTTTCTTTCAAAACAATCCCATATAGTGTATGGATAAGTACTTTGAAATGAAAAAGCAGTGTTTTTCCCAGAATCTTTGAAGAGATGGGAGTGATTCTAGAACAATTCAGATAAAAAATAAGAAATGTTAGGACACAAATAACTAGTCAGGAATTATTGACTACCAACTCTATGTGGTATAACTTTATAGAGAGTAGTACCCTTTGGATAGTTACTAGAATCTGGTAGAAGTCAAGATGCATTATCGCCTTTCAAATTTTAAGCGGAAAAAACCTCAACATAGCATAACAAAATAACACTAAAAATAAATTAAATCGATAGGAAACAGGTTTCAGAGAAGAAAATTATAAGTATAAAAGAATAATTATAAAAAGAGAAGGGAAATAAGCAAAAACTTGAAAGAAATGCACTTAATGTATCAGAGTTAATCACCACTTGTGGGTTAACATCAGCTCGCAGCTATGCACCATGCAGCCATCTGCTTACCACTGCCTCACCCCACGGAGATGAAGAGAACCAGAAGGGCAAAAATATGAAAGCTCAGGGGTTGAGATAAAGACAAAGCAGTATGTAATGCAAAAGTCTCGTACGCAAGCAAAGCAAAAGAAGGAATTCATTCACCACTTCCCAAGGGCAGGCAGGTGTTCAGGCATCCGCAGGAAGGCAGGGCACCATCATGGTGACTTAGGCAGGCAAGCTCTGTAACTGCCAACACCCCTCCTTTTCCCCCTAGCTTTTATTGCTGAGCATGGTGCCAGATGGTAGAGAATATCCCTTGGGTCACTTGGGGACAGCTGTCCCAGATGTGCCCCCTCCCAAATTGTTGTGCACCCTCAGCCTCCTCGCTGGTGGAGTGGTGTGTGCAGCAGAAAAGGCCTTGGCGATGTGTGCGCACTGCTCAGCAGCAACTAAAACTTCTCTATGTTATCAACACAGTTTTCAGCACAAAGCAGTCCCATAGCTACTATGGAGAAAATTAACTCTGTCCCAGCCCAAACCAATCTGTCATCTTCTAACAATCACTTAAAAATAAGGAATATTTACTCTTTTCAGAAAAAATAAAAGAACATGCTACATTAAAAGAGAGGGAAAAAGTAATACTTATCAAGGCTGTTATTGGAAGAGAGGTAAAAGTAGAGCCACTCTCGGTAAAGATGATTAACTCCATGAAAAAAAGAAAATATAGAGGGGTTGTTACCTAATGACACTATTATGTTTTCAACATCAACATTTAAACAGGAACACAAAGTACCAAATGCTGGGACCAGGGGGTATCTTTACCCAGTCCAACAGAGCTCCTGGTAGATTTATCAGAACTCAATCAATGAATGCTCTATTCCAGGGCAGTGCTAAATATCACATTTTGAAGTACTAGCCTGTCTCATGTTTAAGCAAGATGAGGAACCTACTCACTCTATTCATTTCAGAGTATTTCTACAACAACCATTTAAGCAAAGGTACATTTTGGGAGAGGCAAACATAAAACAAGAGATAACAAAATTCAGATTCTGATTGACAAGTTAGTTACAAAAACTGTCAAATCCATAGAGACAAACATCTGGGATACCATGGATGGATTACCATAATGTTTTTCACTCCAGCATCTGTTTGGAAATTTGGAAAATTCTGAGACTGTAAACTGTTGTGAATAAAACAGCCATTTTTAAGACTTTTATTTATCATCACCGCAGACTGATATTTAGCTATTCTTGATAACAGCTGGAACTCTTTTCGTTAAACTCTTTCCCATCTACTCTTCAGTATTTGCATTTTAACTACATGGGCAAGGCCTGAAATACTTGCAAAGTGAGATTAGGAGGACATGACCAAGGCACAAGAAGCAATGGTCTGAGGAAATAACAAATCATGATTTATAAACATATAGTTGGTGTCTTGTTGATAAGACAAACAACAATGGATTTAAATCCATGAGCCAAAAAGTCTAAACTACGTAAAACTAAACCCATCACAGAAATTTAGATTCTTTGTGAAAAAGACATGAAGCAATATATAAATAAAATAGGATGGCAAGCAGAACATGGTAAGGTATATCATTAGTATCTGTTCAGTGTTGATGAAGAACAGACAAATCATTGAACCACAGAATATCTTGGTTTGGAAGTTTAAATGCAAGCTATTCCAACCCCCACCCCTAAAATGAACAGCAATGTCTTCAACCAGATAAATTTTTTGATGAAATGTGACCTTGAATGCTTCCAATGATGGGGCATCTACCACCTCTCTGGACAATCCAGACAGCTAGATAAATCATGTCCTTTGTGATGAGCACCACTTTTACAGGAATTGAAAAAGGTAAGAATATTGCCAGAGGACAAAAAATGGTTAAATTAATTTCATATTGGATTTCCACAGGCTGTTGGAAGCCAGAAGATGAGGTACTGTATTAATTCAACATCTTCACAGTTAAAAAGCAAAGTCATAAAAACTATGAAAAAGAAAACCTTTTTCTTTGGAGAAATACCACTCAGAAAAAAAAAAAAAAAAACAGCAACTCCTCCACCAATAATAATGAGAGAAAAAAAGCTTTTAAATACCACTTTGTCACATCTAAGTGCCCTGTTATCTAAAAACTTCTGGTTTTATTTAGGTGGCTTTTTTTTTTAATCATGCAGTCTCCAAAACTCTTGATTTTAAGTATTTAAGCCACCTACCATCCATATACACTATATTGACCTTAAGGATACAACTGACACCAACCACCGTAAGACTTTCATAGCCAAAGGAAATAAATTCATCAAACAAACAAAACAACAAACCCACCCACTCCCTTGAAAGATGCATATACATTAACTATTCATTAGAAAATATTCCCATTGCTCTGCATAAAAAAAGCTTTTAAATCCTACAGGTGACATCACATCTTCAAAACATTGCCAAGTGTGACTTTCTCCTCCTGCTAAGTAGAGATGGTAGCACAAAAACAACAATCCTAATCTCAGCATGAGCAATTTCACTGCATTGACTTCAGACATGGAAAATACTGAGCCTGAAAAGAAAAATTATGCTGGTGATTATTCATACAAGGAGTAACTAGTTGTCCTTTTCAGAAAAGAAAGACTTAAATTCTCGTTCTACATTTGCTGCTTGACTTAATACCTTAATTGAACCAACACAGAAGAGTAAACAAGCCTTTCAGACAAGTATGTGTGCAGAACAATAATTTACTAACATCTTTATCAGTAGAAAATTAGAGGGAAAGATGTGAGGTCTTCAATGGATCAATTTTCCAATCTCTTCGGAAAGTCTGCTACTAGACAAAATGTAACATAAACAGGTGAAGTTTTTCCATAATCACAGCCAATTTTAAGTGGAAAAGCACATGGACTTATTCAAAATCCATTAAGAAGCTAAGGGATAAAAGCAGGCTACAGGAATTAAAAACATCTTTAGATAAACAGAGTCAATGAACATAAAAACATAATTGAAGAAGAAGCAAGCGAGAAAATGCTAGGAATTTTTAAATGAAGTAACTATGCAGAAGTTAGACCTTATTTCAAAAATATGTCCCTTTTCTTGAATAGATAGGAGAAACAGAGCTTTGTCAGATGTAGATGAATCTATGTGACTCTGTATAGAAAGAGCTTGCTATTAAAGGTACCAGAATTTATTTTTATTAATTTTTAAAATAATTTTTATTAATTAAAGAAAATCAGAAATTAAATGAAAGCAAGCATTCTATTGATAATTTTAAGTCTGAGTATAGCCTATACATATGGAAGGGCAAATATCTCAAAACACAATATATAATAATACTTAGAGGAATCATCAAGAATCTGCTCCTGTTTTTCTTTGCAATGAAATAATACATTATGTAAATTGGAGGTTTCTGGAATAGGCCAATCTTTCCCTCTTTTAATATAGAAGCTGTGAAAAAAATTAGCGAAGATTAAGAAAGAAAATCTTAAACAGAAATATAAAAGAGAACTAGATAAGGAATGGTGGTGGAGTAACACTGGTTTGGCTGCTTTGGTTCATCTGTTTTTTATTAACAAAAATTATTTTTCCCTCAGTAATATTGTGCCAACTATACACTTTTCATTATAGGGGAAAATTTACAATTATATCTTTGTTTTAACCAAGTAATCTGGGTTAAAAAACAAATCCACAGATTTTTGCAGAGAAAATGTTTCCTTGGCCCTGCCTGAATGTCAGGCATCCACCAAAGTTGCTCTTAGTCAGCTGTAAAGGGGAGATTAAAATAAAATAAAATATAAAATATAAAATAAATATAAAATACAATAAAATAAATAAAATAAAATAAATTAAAAATAAAAATAAAATAAAATAGAAAATAAAATAGAAAATAGAATAAAATAAAAATAAATATAAATAAATAAAAAAAAAAAAATAAAATAAAATAAAATAAAATAATGAAAGGCTTGTAGGTTGAGACCAAGATGGGCAAAGATCACTCACTAATTACCAACATGGGGAAAAATGGACTCAGCTTAGGGAAATCAGTTTACTTTATTGCCAATCAAATCAGAGTAATGAAAACTAAAACTCTACCTCATCCTCCTTCTCCTCTCTCCCTTGGCCCAGAGGTCCTGCCTTGGTCCTGCTTCAGCATGAGATTCCCACAGGGTCATGGCCTCCTTTGGGTGTCCTGTTGTGGCATGGCGTTCTCCACATGCTGCAGGGGCAACCTCTTCTCCTTCATGGGCCGCAGGGGCACAGCTGCCTCACCATGGCCTTCATCACAGCCTGCAGGATGGTGGGGATGAATCTCCCCCTCTTTCTTCACTGACCTTGGTGTCTCCAGAGTTGTTGCTCTCTCACTCATATATTCTCACTCCTCTCTTCTCTGGCTGCAGTTGTTGTTGCCATTGCACTGGGGTTTTTCCCCTTCTCCAATATGTTATCCCAGAGGTGCTACCACCATCAACAATGGGCTTGACCTTGGCCAGAGGCAGATCTGTCTTGGAGCTGGCTGGCAGTGACTATATTAGACGTGGGGAGGCTTCTGGCAGCTTCTCACAGAAGCCACCACTGCAGCCTTCACACTACCAAAACCTGGCCATTCAAACCCTATTTAGAAAAACTTGCCTTTTTGTGCTATATTTTCTGAATCTGTAAATTTCCGCTCCATACTTATCTAAAAAAACCTGACCTCCTATGTACTTCAAAATTGTATTCATTGCAACACCATAGACATAATAACTGTTCATTTTGGTAAAGAATTCCTAACATTGATTTTGATTAGAAAAGTAATTTCCAATGTCAATAAATTTAATAAAATGAGAATAAAAATTTCTCTACAGAAAAGGTTGCGTCAACCCAGCCAAATGATCAAGAGAATTTTTCTTATGGGCACAACCTTATGTAAAATGGGATATTCATGGGCTATTGATGCTTGAGCATAAGATCAATAATCCTGTAAATGCTTATCTGCATAGTTCATAGAGTTTTATATAGACTAGTCAGATGGATCTCATAATTCAAATAGATCTTAGATGCATGGAGTTGCACAGGTTGTCCATTGCCCACCGTTATGTAGGTTTTTAAATATCAGTACTACACTACTCTAGCCCCATTTGAGCACCTTAGCCTAGACAACACAGATTCAGTCTCTTTTAATACATCCTTATTAATATTTGACCAGAGTTTTTAGTCATACCAGCAAAAACAACATCAGACTTCATTCATTGTCATCTTATTGTCAAGTTGTAGTAAACTCCAGATTTGGAGTGTCGGAAATAATGACAGTAGTATATCTACAATATAAACTGCACTCAATGCTCTGTGCACAACTTGCATGATAGGATAACTTTCATGATAGAACGCAGCATAAAAGAAAAAACTTATACTTGTTTTTCTCATACCATGTTCATTCAATATTTTAATTCCCTTCCTTCCTAAAGTTCCAATTAGGATAAATAAAATCAAGTGGTAAGGTCTTACTTTGAAAAACAGATGCTGCTTCACAATATGTTTGTCTCAAGAGAAATGCCTCTGCAGATGCCAATAAATGAGAGACACCCATGATGGGGTTATTTGCAGCCAGTGTGAACATGAGCTTCTAAGAGAAACTTTCCAAGGAAAAAGAAATCTGATGCAATAAATGCCTACACATTTACACCTAACACAAAGCAGGGCTTAGAAAGGTAAATCGCCCCATTGCAGATTGCAAGTATTCTTTTATATTCTTATTATGCTAAAATAAGTACTGACAACAGTGTAACTTAAAATATCTCCAGTGACAACAAACAAGTATAATGGAAGACAATTTGTTATTATCAACATTATTATAAACTATTTGCTGCTATTTTAATAAATATATTAGTCTCTATGTATTTAAAGCCAAAGAACTTGAAAATAAGAATCAACAATGACAGTTATGTCCTCTCACATTATCCTCTGCTTCTCTGAAAAAGTAATAATCAAAATTTACAAATGAATATAAGGTAGCATTTATACCTTAATTGGCTCTCACTAAAATATGGGAAACTCATAGAAAATGACAAATGCTTCAAATGTACTTCCTGTCTAAATAAGGGGGAAAAAAATTGTCAGTTTTTTTCCCCATTACAGAGAGAGTACAGTAATGAAAATATCCAATAGCCATTAAGAAATAATTCAAGACCAGAAAAAAACAAACAACTAAATGCTTCAAGCTTTCAATATCCATATATGAAATGAGATTTAAAATTTCATTGTAATCCAGATGTTCCCAATGTTTCTTTTCAGTGGAATCTTTTCCACTGATAAGCTAAATCCTCAAATTCTGCTGATCTATGACAACACCATGGAGTGATGGCGACTTAATCCATTGCTGTCAATAAACACCAAGATGTATTTTAACACAAATACCACAGTGACAAAGCCAGCCAATATGAAGATGATAATGCAATCATGCATGAAATATGAATGACTACCTAGTATGAGGAAAGCAGCTAAACCTGACACAAATAATGAATATTTTTATTTTGTAAAGAGTATTGGTATAAGCCTCTTTTCTATTTTGCAGCCAAAACATAAGCTATTTAACATCTTGAAGTTTTATCACTTCAAAAAAGGTTATTTTCTTATCAAGCTGAAATTATAGCAAGTCATTAAAGGGAAATTTAATTTTTGGTGTAATTTTTAAGCACAATCTTTTTTCACACAGGACATTATTTTCTATTTACAGTTTTTCATATTTTAGCTTCTCCCAAATAAATGCCTTCTTTTAATCACTCCTTTTGACAGTCTCTATTTTTCAAAATCATGTTTAAGTTTATGCTTACTTATGTCTTAAGAATTCTCAGAATATGAAGCTCTAGTATAAACACAATTGCAGTGATATAAAGAAAACACTCTTTGGGTGAGTTTCCTCTTAACAAACTTTAGCTAAATAAATAGGCATCTGACCTAAGACTCCATTAAGAGAGAAATGAGCTTCCACAGAGTTACTTATGTTACTCATTTCAGAAATTCATTTTAGAACAGGATGAATCACTTTCTGGAGTAGTCTAAATCTTTCTCTTAAGATTAAAATCTTATCCTGCTACACAGTACTACATATTTAAGTATAGGAGAGGTCAAATTGTGTGGTTCATAACAGATGATCTACAGTTACTCTATAAACAAAATTGCTCTGAGGATTTATTCCTGTTCTCACCAAGAAAAGCATCATTGCAGTCTTATCTGTATAATCTTTCTCAAGCCTCTTCTGCACAGCAGACAGAGAGAAATGTGAGTCCTTTCTAAAGACAGCCTCCCTCAGTGGAGATGGTGGCCTGTCTTGTAGCAGCAAAAATTTCTCAGTGAGCAGGTGGACACTGTAATTTCCTTCCTGCCAACTTTGCCTACTCCAGTCAGCTCAACACCATGTACCCAGTACCCAAAACCAAGCTAGTAAGCCATTTGCCTTTTTAACTTGATTGCTACCCCCTCCCTCAAACCACATCATGTGTTAGCCCAGCTGCACTCAGTTCTTTAAAATGTAACCTGCAATAGCAGCTGTGTGCCTAAGGCTCAGGTGTTTGTTGGCTCTTGTCCTAAGAACATTCACTGAATCAGTTTGGATAATCTGCGCTAGTTGTCTTTTTTTTTAAGCAGAAAGGTTTTTTTGTGAACAACTATATAAAAAATAATAAATCAAGAGATATAGTCAATAAAACTATAGTAAATGGGGAAAAGTGAAACAGAGGTTGGTCATTATTTTAGAGGGAAGGAAAGTGGTAAGCAGAGTCAACGTGGGAGGAGAAAATAGTAAATTATATGATTATGATTGTAAGGTGCTCTTGTTGAGCAGCCCTGCACAAATTCAGTGGAGTTCTGCTAAGAGCAGAACTAAAAAATCTGTAATTTCTTTGACATTTGCATCTGATTTCACTCTTTGGCTCAGACGCCTGGCTGTTCTCCCTAATACTGTCAAGGGAATGCCAAGAGAGGTGACAATGCCCTAACAACTGACATGTACACAAACAACAGACATAAGATTAATTTCCTAAAGAAATGGGGCTGAGGTGTCTCTCTGGCATCTTGTTCTTTTACTAGCAGTTGTTTTTTTGTTTTACACTGTCATGCAACAATGTATGTGTTGATAATTCACGCTTTCATTGGTCCAAGGTAAAAATCAGATGCCAGCTGAGTTCCTGTGCCACATTATTCCCCTAAGGCTTTGCCCTTCACTGTCTGTCTTTCCTGCAGCCAGGTATCCTGCACAGAGTAAATGTTAATCACTAATATTTTTATATCATGCAGCTTATATTGAAATTAGAATAATATGGAATGATCAAAATGTAAGCAGAGTTTTCACACTCAGGCAGGCAATGCTATTCATAATTGCCATTCAGTCTTAACTGTGCTCTTGCCTTTACCAAAGCCCTGCTGAGGTTAACTTTATCTTGAATGTTCTCCTTTAACAGAAGAGATCCAGCATGGGCTGATAATTGGCACAGGGAATTATGTTATGTGGTAAAGGGTTTCTTCCAGAATAAATGAGCATGTCCTTACCACATTCTCACATTCTGATAATTTCTGCCTGTCAGAATGGTGGACTTGGAGTGCAATTAAAATAGTGACATACAAATGTAATTAGGTGTGTGTTGCACACAGAGATTGAACAGTGACAAAGTTCATTGTACAGTCAGTGAAAATTCTCTTGAGCTCCTGGTATGTTGATGCCAAACCTGACAGTTAACTAGTTCGGTCAGCTGCAGTTTCCCTTGTCCTTGTTTATGTCTGATGTTTCATTGTCCATGACTTCCTCAATAATTTTCATCTACTGTATAAAATGGATGCTATGTCTGATGCTTTTTTTTTTTTTCCTTTTTTTTTAGGAAACACAGAGTATGTTTGAAAGCACAAAGGAAGAACAGTGCACGTGAGTTGCACGCTTTGGATGGCAGATGATTTATGATTCTTGACAAGGTAATTTACAGATTTTCTATTTCTGCATTCAAAATA
Source organism: Camarhynchus parvulus (assembly GCF_901933205.1). Lineage (NCBI taxonomy): Eukaryota > Metazoa > Chordata > Aves > Passeriformes > Thraupidae > Camarhynchus > Camarhynchus parvulus. The sequence goes on from NC_044586.1 coordinate 49,903,770, forward strand.
TAGTTTGTGTCTAACAGGAACTCCTATTGCTATGAATTACCACGTGAAACGAAGTCATAGTTGCTGTGGCATAAAATATGGAGGATTATTTTGGAAAGTACACACTTAATCATGTATCATAGTTGAATGAATTCTGAATCAGTGTAAAGGAAATTTGATAATGACTTCCCCGAGGTTTTGGTATATAAACCAAAACAAAATCCTGTTTCTCAGATAAGTAAAAATAAAGGGGACAATAAAGGGGAAAAACAAAACATCCACAGCAAGTTAGTTAATTTAATATATCTTGGCAGTTTCAGTCATATTTAAAGCCAACTTTGGCAGATTACAGGCCTGGATTTGCTGCATTTCTATTCTAATAATAATGAAACATAATGTAAGAGTATTGGTTCACTGAAGTACTTACTACTGAAGAGAAAATTGCTTTTATAATTATACATCCCAAATAAAATTTACAGAAATGTTGAAGACCATAAAAAAAAGTAATCAACAAATTATAAGGTTTGAATTCTCCCAGTTACGTGTGTATAACACTTTCATTACAGTTGAAAGGATTTAGGAACCTACACTGAAGGATAAGCGTAGCTGATTGGATTTTTCACTGTAATTTGCATTGTAGTTTTTCCTGCTAAGGATTTTCTACTGTAAAATTGTGTTTATTATAATTTTCCATTTTTAATGGTTATAAAAACAAAATAGATATCAAGTTTCTGTGATAGAACATATGTAAAGGGCTCCCAAAAACTTAATTTCTCTCTTTGTTTATTAGCTCCATATGCAAAAACCAGTATTCTAGCCATGTGATAGATTGTCTAACTCAAAGGAAGCTGTTTCTGCTATATATATATACCCTTAAACTGTTTTGTTGCTTACACTGTGTCTCCTTCTGGAATTCATCTTGTCATTAGAAACCACACTATCTTCTCAGCCAAGGAACCTATTTTTCTATTACAACAAAAATTATTAACCTAACTCTTATAAATATCTCTAAGAATGATTTTTTTATTAACACTTAAATGTACATCTGTTATCTAAGCCATATTGTCCATACAACTTAATAACTTAACAACTTAATAATTTTGAAAGTTGGGGGTTTACTTCAGGAGACTAAGTATCAATTTAGAAAGCTCTACTGTGGCAAAAATATAAAACTTGGTCTTGATATAATTTACATCAGTGAGAACTATTTTATGGCAGGAATGGCTAAGTTATATCTTCTGCTAGGAAGGGAAAATGTAAGCAAAGCACTGTTTTAAACAGGTATTTGCAGACAAGGAAATGCTAAATCTTTCTCATTCTGAAGCTGGAATAGTAATGATGTGCAATTTTGAAGACGATTATTGATTAGTGACAAAAGAATATTTCCTGGTTGTGCTGTTTGTTATACCCATGCAAAGAAAGGGGATTAAGTGCTGCATTTGTCTGTGATGCAGAGGGATTACTGTGCTGTAGATCTGCTAAGTATAGAAAAGGCCACTTCTTGAGAGACATCTGTTAGTTTGGATGTTACTCAGCTTCTGTTTCCCACCAAGATCACTGCAAATGAGAGAATGGGTAAGTCATTGGCAGGAAATACTCTGGCTGAGTTATTCTTACTCTGTTGAGCATATGGCTCCATTATCTGTCACCACTTAGACCAGTACCAGTTTATTTTTTTGAAACAAATGGAATACTTCTTGATTTCTAAATGCTCATGGAATACAAATAATTCTCATGGATTAATTTGATCATGAGAGTTTTGTTTTTTGGGCTTCATAAGAATATTTTTTTTCTCTTAGGGCCATGAATTCAAATTAAAACAAGTATAAGAGATTTTTAAATAATGTGCTATGCTTAATGCCATTAATTCTATTTTTTTCTAACAAATGTCTCTAATTAACCTAGAGCTGCCCCTCGAGATAAAAAAATTAAAACTCCATTCAAGTACTTTTTCCCTGCTCTGCCAATTCTTGCCTAATTTTTCATGTATTCATGGCTTTATAAAATAAGAAGTGAACTGCATTTTTTCCCCCAAGCATCAAGGCAATTCATTCCAGAACTAGCCCTGTAAAGAGTGATCTGAAAAACAATTGAGCACACAGAGTGTGAAATTTTAAAGGCTATTAGAAGACATTCATTGCTTTGAATACCTTACTGAGTGGTATACAACAGTGAAGAGCTGAAGAGATGATTAAGTCAATTAATAGTCACAGAGAATTACAACATATTTGCAATATGTCATCCTGACATGACCTTATGTACTCTTGTCTTGATACAACATCACAGTGAAAAAATTGCAAGGGATTATCAAGGCACCTTGTTGTGATTACTTTGTTGTTTTCCATAACTATTTTACGTTATTTTTCTTATCTTTCTTCTCTTTCCTTTTAAACATAACTTCTTAGAGGAGCCAAATTATTTCACATTGTATATTTCTTTCCCTCTTTTATAACCCCTTTTTTACTATGTTTTGGGTTTTTTGTTTGTTTTGCTTTCTTTTTGGATGGACTTTTTCTTTTATGGATGATTATCAGTGACATGGTATTGTTTGTTCACCATTTTATGACTTTACTAAAGCAATGGCAGAGATCTTACTCTCTGGGTATTTTCTAGTCATAAAAGAAGAAGAGCTTTATAAACTCTTACTGACTATTTAGGAATTATAGTCAGGATCAAAAAATATACATGTCCCTGTATTCCAGAATGATTCAGCCAACTCAGCCCTTTGTGAACCTTGATAATATGATTATAATTTAAGGAAGTATGTTGACTTTTTAAAAAGTCAAATTTCAAGCCTTCAGTATCTCTCATTTCAACCATAATGCAAGATGTGAGAGGTACAGATTCAACACAGCATATGGCTTTAAAGTTGTTATTACAGATTTAGAGCATAGAGCCATTTCCAGTCCTGTGAAATTACTTCCCATGAAATATAATCTTAAATTTGCATTTTTTTCTGATTTCCTCCATTATTTTATTCTCCATTTATATTTTAACTCCCACAGCACTCCCAACTAGATAATGCCAGCTGATGAGTCAGTGTCATGAAGGCAGCACAGACACTATGATAACTAAGTTTAATTCTCTACTCTCTGAAGAGGCAGCCACCAGATTGTTGCAAAGAAAAATGACTTGTATTGCACATAAGATACGTGGGTATTCAGAGTGAGTTTTATATGATGTTCAGTATGAAATTAAAAGGGAAATATAGTTATTTTAATTCACAGAAGTTGTAAGAGTAGCCAAAGTAGTTTTGGGAGATTTATGGTTGATAAATATGTAAATAAAAAGTATGGAAAAATTTTACTCTCTGTCTTTTCACATGGTAGCCTGAAACAGTCTAAACATAAAGGCAGGAGAAAATTTATGGAATATGTGGGTTATGAGTATCCTGGATGTGTGTCTGCCACATAAATATAAGCTGTTAAAAGGTCAAGACTAAACAATGATTATTTTGAGCTAGGAAGGCTGTGGTTTGCATTCTAGGAGAGTAGATGCTGCAAATGAAACCTTAGCTGTAGTAAACCAGGTTACATATCTGATCAAAAACAGTGTTTATAGGAGGACTGTAGAAAGGCAGTGGAATTATATTTTTCAAAGCCATTCACATCAACAAATGATGCATTTCTGTCAAAAACTAGAGAAATCGGAGTTTGAGGCTGAAATTCATCTAATGTAAAACAGCTGACTTCTAGAGCTTAGTTGGTCATCTACCATTCCCTTTACTGTAAATGGAGATGAATTAGAATAACAAATTCATCTCATTATAAAGTAAATAGCTAAAATAGATTAGATTAATCACATAAGAAAAACATTAATTTATCTTTTTCAACAAAAAAAACCAGCTTCTATAATTATTATTATTAATTTTTCTCTGCCTGTATACATCACAGATGTTTATGTTAAGCTAGATACATCTCTTCAGTACACAATTCTTCCATGAACTTTAGAAAAAATTCAGATTTTTTTATACCTATAGCAACTTACAAATTTAAACTTGGAAGATTGCAATCTTTATATGCATACAATTTTTTATACAATGCAAGAAATAATCACCAATGTAAATAACAAGTGGGACAAATATTTCTTAGATATATTGTACCAACAATGAATCCACAAAACACTGCAGAATGTTACAGACAAGCAAATTAATAAAGTATTATTAATAATGGTAATAGTAGTAGATGAAAAGCTGCTTTCAGTTAAAGTAAGAAAATCTGATTAAAATTTGCCTTTTTTTAATCATTTGCTGGGAAGCAGGAAGTGATAAAATCTGTCACCTGCATTCTTCTCCTCCATTCTTCTATGACATGTTGTCACTCCCTCTTTGTTTGCTTAGCATTTCTGTAACAACAGAATAAGGGAAGCAGTAGTCCACAGGAAACCCACAGAGAGGGTATAAAAATGATAATGGACTGGGGTTTTTTTGACTAGGTGGGAGAATATATCATAGCTTTATCTTCTGGTGACATATTGTGTGGCAGTGGTCACAAGGATTCTTGATTTGGGGAAGAGACGAGAACGTTGACTCCATGTTCAGAAGGCTTGATTTATTATTTTATGATATATATATTACATTATAACTATACTAAAAAGAAATAGAAGGAAAGGTTTTTCAGAAGCTAGCTAAGCTAAGAATAGAAAAGAAAGAATGATAACAAAGGCAGCTGGCTGCGACAGAGAGCAAGAGCGAGCTCTGCTGCGAGTGGTCACCGGATCCAAACATCCACAGGAGACCAATCACGGATCCACCTGTTGCATTCCACAGCAGCAGATAATTATTGTTTACATCTTGTTGCTGAAACTTCTCAGCTTCAGCAGGAAAAATCCTAAGAAAGGATTTTTAGTGAAGAGATGTCTGTGACAATATTGAGACAATCTATTACAATACAATGTTAGGACAAAACATGGCCATTAATGAATGATACTGATAACAGTCGACTGATCAGAACAATTTTGTCTTCAAGGGTTAATGCTTTAAATCTGAATATTCTCACAAGGGTTTGTTCCCATGATTTCTGAAAACTAAGGGAGCATATTTTAATTTAAGCTCTGAAAAGTCCAGTTGAGAAATGTTACGTGTTTTAGCCAGAGTATGAGGACTCAGAAGCCATCTCAAGTCAAAAGGCAACAGAAAGACCTAAGCTATTGCATGTGTGTGTTAAAGTGAGCAACTAAAAACACTTTGTTAGCCTTGTGTTTTGAAGCAGCCATGCAGCAGAGAATGCTCATAAATTAGCTTCCTAACCCGTTTGAATTTAAAAGTGATTGTCATTCAAATCATACTTATGAAGTTTTCTTTCTTACTCTCTTATTACTCACTTTCTTTCTTACTAAGAAAAAGAATAATATAAGGTGTTTTGAAAAGTCTTGAAGTTGTCCAGATGTTTAATTTTATAATCATGAAGATGGATTTTTTTTTTAAAGGAAATCTGGCTCTTGATTTAGCAAAGATTTAAACTAAGAAGCATAATTAGAGGTGCTAAATAATTGTTCTCTATATATGAGAATAGAATACTAATGAATGTTGAATAAAATTTTTCTATTACCTAATTAGTGTAGTTGAAGTTTTGCCTTGTGATTAATTCACAGTTTACTCTCTTTACCCTGAAAGGCAACAAACTTTGAAAAGTCTCCTGAAATCCCTATTTCCCTTCTTTGTTGATAACTGACATCAGTTGAAATCTCCCCATATGCAAGACTGAGCAACAGAGCCCTCTAGCCTGGCAGGGGATCATGGTATTTCCTATTTTTCATGGCTTAGCTGTGGAAAGGACTCTACCTCTCCTTTCAAGCAAGATGTGACTATTTTGCTTTTTGCTGCAGAGAATCATCTGGAATGAATTTTAGGTATCTTCTAGTTTCTTTTGTCTTCCAAATCCTTTCCTTTCTCCAGGATGCTTCTTTCATAACTGAAGATTCAAAAAAGCTAACGACTATGGTACTCATATTTACAATAGTTTTGTAGACTTCAGTTCACCTCTCATCATATCTAGAGTAGAAATGAAAGAACATACAGTCCCAATGCTATTAGTTTTTTCAGAGTCATTACGAGGGGGACAGAAATAAAAGAATTCTGTACTTTACATGAGAAAAATGTAAAAAGGTTTGCTTTGCCTAATAAGCTATTTCATTCTTTCATTGTCATGGGCTAGTTTGCTCAACAGAGCAAGAAAAGATGATGCAAGACCCAGAGATTAGTTCATTAAGTCAGATAATACAGTGAGGTAACTAACTTGGTAATATTAACTATTGATAATTTCTAAGGGTAACTGGCTCCTTAAGACTTCATAATATTCTGGCTCAAAGAAATAGAGTTTTAGAGCTGACCCCAGTTTTGGCATCCCTTGGTTTTAAGTGTTTGACAGAGCAGCCAAAGATCTCTCTCCCTCACAGTGTTCTTTCCTACTGTACAGAAAATAACACTTTGCTGAAAATTCCTCAGATCAAAGCATTTTTTTAAACCATAGCTAACTGATAGAAGTGAGAGGTGGAAACAGATGAAGTGGAAAAAAGTAGATGAGAACATGATCATTGGTCTAATTCTCAGGGAAGGCAGCAGCATTAGAGGTGGTCCAGGCAAGAGGTCTGTCTCATTTTCCAAATGGTGCTACTGCCATGCAAGATGAGCAAAAAACAGCTGGATTTTGTTGTCATTCAGTTTTTTTATTTAACATTTCTTATTCAGGAGAACAAGGTATGTTTAATGTTCTAGTGTTACATGAATAATGGTAATCCAGCTAGGAGACATTCCTAAAACCTCAAAATATAATACCTTCAAAAAGTAAAAAAAAAAAAAAAATTAGGTAAAAAAAAAGCCATGTAAAATCAAGAAAAGAAAATAAGATAAAGTTTTCTAACAGATCTGAATCTGCTGGGTCAATATATTATTTTGAAAAGTGTATTTTGGATTCCATTCTCATTCATAATTTGAGATCACATTGTAAAAGGAAGTAAAGAAGTCAGATAGAGAAAAAGAAGGCCCTAATAAAGATTTTTATTAAAAGTATAGTAGGAAGAACAGAATGAGAGCAGATTGGAAGTACTCTCTGAGAAACTAGATATTGTGGTTGAATGATGAAAAATCTGCATACATACATAAATTGAGAAAACCAGCCTGTTCTTTCCCTTTTACTTTTTTTCCAGTGATTCATTTGGAAATGGTCAGAGGGGCTTTTTTTTCTTCTTCTGTTGTATAGCTTTGAGGAACAAATTATTTTTTACTTTAACAGACATGTAATTTTCACAGAGTGTGGGTTCTTTAATTGAAAAAAAGCCATGAAACAAATTTGAGTTAGAGGAGCTTTTGTGTCATCACCACATAATTGATACTGCTCTGAAGACACCGAAGAATGGGAGTATTAATTTAAGTTTCAAAAATGAAAAGTCGAGATTCTAATGAAACTACAGGACACAAGTGCATTTCTTTTCTTTTTTTTTCTTTGTCGTTTATCATGAAGGCAAAGACTGATACTGCAAAAGCAATTTACAGAGCAAGAATATGCTGTTGATTGGAGAAGCTAGTTTCTTTAGAAGCTTAAATACAATCTTGATATTTCAGCGTCAGTTAGAGTTGTGTCAAAGTCATAAGTTATTGTTCAGACAATGGAAAATATCCAGAAAGATATTTCTGAGAGTACTGAGCTATACAGCTGTGACAAAAAGCAGTTTTATGTCTTTTATGTTTAGTGATGTCTAAAACATCCACTTTCTCCAGAATGGGCTCTTCTCTCTCCAGGTCTGCAGGTCCTTTCCAGGCCCTTGGCCCAGCAGGAGTTTCCCATGGATTCACAGCCCTCTTTTGGGCATCCCCCTACTCTGGCATGAGTCTGCTCCATGGGCTGCAGGTAGAGCTCTGTATGGCCATGGTCCTCCATGGGCTGCAGGAGCACAGCTGCTTCACCATGGTCCTCACCATGGCCTGCAGAGGAATCTCAGATCCTCCCCTTCCTTGGTATCTGTAGACTTCTTTCTCTCGCACGTTCTCACTCGATTCTTCTCTGGCCACAATTACATCGACACAATAACTTTTATTTTCTTCTTAAATATCTTATCACAGGGACTTTATCAGCATTTCTGATTGACCCAGCCTTGACCAGAGGCATGGCCATTTTTGGAGCTACCAGGGATTGGCTCTGATGAACATGTAGGAAGCTCCTGGCACCTCCTCACAGAAGCCACCCCTGTAATGCCCCCACTGGCCATGCAAACCCAATACAGAAATCTTCTCTGGCTGGGATGCTAAGGATCCTAGAAGCTGTAAAGTACCTGAGTGTACACCTGGAAAGGCAGACCCAGATCACAGCCCATCACAGCTTTGTCTGCTGAGCAGCTGGGTACTTGGGTTTGGAAATGCAAGTTTGGGGGAGGTTCTCAACTCTCCACCCGGCAAGCTGAAAGGAATCCAAGAGCCTTGAAGCCTTGGCTAGACAGAGCAACCTGGCAGCCAGGACTCACAGCTCAACAGCATGCCATGTGGATCCTGAAGAGTTGGTAGCCTGGAAGTCCACCAACATCCTTCAAAAAAGGCAGTTGGGTGAGTTCTCACTGTGGATTACTGCTGGAAACCTGCCTCTTTCTGTCACTACTTTGTCAAAACTGAACTGTCTCCTGCAAACACTTTAGTTTTGATGAACTTGCAGTCTCTGCTCCATCTAACAATTTCCAAAACACTGATTCTGGAGTTAATTTGGGAGGTAAGGCTTTTCAGTAGGAAAACAAATGTTCTCAGGAAACACACAGAGTTTTGTACAACTGGCAAACAAAAATCCGCACTAAATTAATTGAGATATTCTTTCATGCATGATGGATGAAAGCTGCTTTGCTTGGCTTCTTTTTAACATTTTTAGTTTGTTGGGTTGATAAGCTACCCTTTTGAAATGGAGAATATTGTTGCTTGCTTGTGCACTTATTCATCAGATATTTGTCTGTTCTCAACATTATTTTGGAAAGTGTTGCCACTAGTGAACATCAGTGAAGTAACTCAGCTAATGACTCCATCATTAAAATGTAGATATATCTATAGATTAAAAGCTCCATGTATACTGCAAGGTGAAAGCTGAAGTACATTAATATTAATTTTTCTCTTTTTAATAGTCTACATAAATATGGGATTTATTTAATCTATATTGATTTTTATTTAATCCGTGTTTCTATACAGGTGTAAAGAAAGGAAGCTGTCTAGTAAAGTTCTGATTTTTGAATTTACATATTTTTAGGATCATTTTCTCCATAAAAGTAATGCAATTTTTTTATTGCCTTTTGTGCAATAAATCTTTCTATATAAGCTGAGAACAACATAATATGATAAATAACTTTGACTGACTGTGTTATTCTACATTTAGACACAGAATGGCATTGAGATTTTGTGTGGTTTTTATCTCTGGTCTCTGTAAACACTCTTTAAAAGATATATTCTGTATCTGTAAAACAGATTTCAGATCGTTCGCAAGAGCATAAATGAATGCAAATAACACAATGGAGGGATTTCAGCAGAGGTTCAGCTCTTCTCGAGTATCCTTCACACAAATGTAATGTCACTTCACTAGAAATGTCTGGATATTCTGGATTTCAAAAGGACTGTGTGTTATTCATTTATTATGGCTGGGATTTCAAAGCGACAAAGAAACTGAATTCAAAATCAATAAGAATTGTTGATTTTTTCTTATACATTCTCTCATACTCTGTGCCTTTTTTTTTCCCCAGAAATTATAATTTCTATGGGAACTTGTTTTGTTGGAGCTTTGGGGTTTATTTTGTTTTAATTTGATTTGTTAAAATTATGTAATTTGATGTAATTTGGATTTCACTATGGTTTATTTGCCATAACACTGATGTGAGCTTAAATTTTATAGTTACTGTTCATTAGTACCTAATTATATCAGGTGCACAACAACAGAGATAATAACAGGTCTCTGAAAAAAGACACCAACAAATGCACAGATTCATTTATGTCATTTCAGTGAGATTGTATTGATTCTATCAAATACCCTGAAATCACTAGAAATGTTATCATTTAAAGCAATGTGAGGGCTGCGCTTTTCCAGTGCAGAAAATCACAGTACACTCACGTAACTTCTAGTTGCCAAAACTTCTTGAAGTCAAAACTATGCACATTTTTTTCAGAGAGTGGCTATGGATCGTATTTTCTTTTCAAGTGGTGAAGACTGTCCATTTCAAGAAGGCAGTCAAATTACCTGGCCATTCCAAGTATCTAGACCTTTCTTTCATGGTTCAAAGCACCCTTCCCTGAGAATGTAACACTTTGGATTAAACTCTGAAAAGATCATAAATGCTGTGCAAACATGCTGCAGAAACTGCAGCATCAGTTTGATATATGAGTACTTTAATGTTAGTTTCATGTGTCTCCTGAAATAAGGAAAAGAAAAATGAAGGAGGAAAACAGGGAAAGGAGGAAAAGCTGTGTAATACAAATATATTGACCTTGTTTCATGGGGAACAGAGAGAGAATTGGGCTGTTAAGCTCCTGTATAATGTAAGAAATCAAAATTTTCAACAGGATTTCTGTAAAAAAATATATATTCCGATCAATCTCCTCTTGCATTTTTGATCTTTGAACAGTGAGAAATTTTCTGTGCAGGTAAAAAAAGTTTGATTTTTTTCTAGTTTCCATTTGAATCTGATCTAGAGAATATTTTGTGAAATATGACTAATAGATTTTGAATTGTGAAACACTTTGAAACATCAAAATTGAGACAAAACTGATTGATTGTTACCCATTACTACAGGTAGTAATACTGGGAATCCCAGTTTCAGGACCAGAGCAACAGACAGGCGTATACCTGTTGCTTTTGCCTTTTTCTATTTTCAAGAGAAAAAATTGAGGTATTGCATGGTCATTAGAGGAAAGCCCCTCCCTATCTCTTTTGAAGTTTCCAATGAGAATAATAAAGAAATAAATTTTGCATTGACAACACCAAAGGAGTTATTAAAAAAATCTCCTTAGTTACCAAGTTCAATGTTTTATGTATTTAATAATACTTTTCTGACTCTTGCATTTTCTGCCATACTGGCAAGTTTTGTCACTAAATCGCACAGATCATACCATGTAAGAGTTTCCTAAGAGTTTTTACCTGAATGTGCCAATAAGTACTCTTGTATTCTAAAATTAAAAAAAAAAGTGTATAATTTTGTAGTTCGAACATTTTTTCCTATCCCCCCCTCTCTTTATCCTTCTGAATCATTTCCTTCATAAACTAAGCAACTATTCAGTTCTTTAGTAGTTAGTAGACAGGTTCACTCCTTTTTTACATTTTCTTGATTTGGTTTAGTTTGTTTAGTTTTGGTTTAGTTTAGTATGGCTTGGTTTGGTATGGTTTGGTTTGGTTTTAGTCTGGGAAAATTCAGGTCTGGTTTTAGGATTTAAATGATGTGAACACAAGGCAAGGTAGATCTTGTGATAAGTCTTCTGATCCAGACTTAATAGCCTACATGAATATAACAAACCACCCTGAATAATTTAAATATTTTTGGTAACATTGTCATAATATTTGGTATTTGCCTAAGTTTACACTGCACTTTCAGAATATGAAATGTTTTACTTCAAGCTTCTCCCACAGACACTATATATTTTTCCTGTCCATTCTACTTCTAATTTGGCACTCAAAGCTAAGTCAAAGTGAATGAATCCTTCCTTTCCTAGCTGAAGAAGGATCTGTTACAAAGTTCCTAATAAGAAAGAATGCACAGCCTTTCATGAAGACCTATCTAAAGAACTTTCCAAATTATGTAAGTGCAGCTAAGGAATTCCTTATCTGTTATTGAGATGTGTCTCAGTGTCTGTAAACCCATTTGCCTAAATGTGTCATCCTATGCAACCACATCTCTCAGGTTCACACATTTCAGGCTTACAAAATGATTGGACTACTTGTACAGCTATTGGCCATTTTGAAGTGTAGAAGATATGTGTGATACTAAAGACTAATTTTTCAATGTAAACAAGTTAGGTCAGGATTTCAGAAGATACTGACACATGGTTAAATACTCAATAATCAACTGGATTTCTCCAAAGGGCTTAGTAACCAGTAGCACATGGATCCAAACTGCATGTACATCACTAATCTTCTCTGAAAAACTACTTAGTATCAAAGAGCTCCATTCTGCTAAAAAGCAGACGAATTTCTAGTCCACCTTAGGAGCGTGTTGACTTTGTTTTGATTACAACTTTTCTAAACTGATCAAGAAACACATCATCTTAATAATTGTGAACCTGTGCAGATAATGATTTCTATAAGAAATTATTGATAAATGACTGAATAGTTGTAACAAAATTTTTGGTGTAGTATCTATATGAGAAGTATATATTGTTTGAGAAGTATTGTTTGTTTGTTTTAGTTAAATGTAATTCAGCTACTAATTCCACCCCACCCACCCCCACACCCTGACTTATGTAATAGATTCTGATTCACTTCAGTTCTATAAATTTTTTTAATATTGTGTTTATTGTATCCACTGCATATTTATCTGGCTGAATGATCATTTCAATTTTGAGGCATGTATTCTACTTCAGCTTTCATGAAGAATCTTCTGCAGTAAACTATGACAAGTTAGCACAAATAAATAGAGGCTACGTTTCTGAGGCGAGTCCTATTCTCACCTTGTATACCATATATTCACATGAAACGTTGAACAGTACCAAGCTACAAAAAAAAGAAAAGGAAAGAAAAATCCTGCATATATATGCTTTTAGTTCTAAATAGCTTTTATTACACATTAGAATGAAATAACCAATTTTCATTTTCTTCCTAAAAGACAGCGCAATGGATCAAAATATGTTCATGCTATTTAAATGTAGGTGGTCAGATAAAATTTAATGAAGAAACCCTTTCTCATAGTGAGAAATATGATTATAGAAAATGTTTAATAAGTTGTGGTGCTGGAAAAAAACATTGCTCATTTCAAGTAACTAATGGTAAATATGATAGAGAACATAAACCAGGAATGAGTTATTTCCAACCTCAAACTATCCTGAACTTGTTTCAGTCTTACATGTCTTTGTATTTGTTTAAAGTTGGACTAAAAAGGAGTGGAGCAAAGGGGAAAATCCAGGAAGAAAACCAGAAAAGATAGAGAGCTGTGCAAACAAATGTCGAAGTAGCCCACATAAAGGCTTAGATAAGGTTGTTTAAAAATCTAATAAAAAAATCAGATCATCTTTTATCACAACTGGATTATTTGTTTTATCTATGAACTATGTTTCATCTATATATATGGCTTTCTCTTTCCTCTAGCAATCTGTAATATTAACTTTAGGTTTATTGACCTCCCTAGTGGGAAATTAGGTTGGTTGAAAATTTTACTCTTCCTTCTTTTATTTTTGTTTCTGGAAAACAAGCAAACAAATAAATCTAAGGCCTAAACAAGTTTTCATAGGAAGAGAAATTCTCCTGCTTCACTAGTAGCTTAAAAATTACTTCAAGAATAGGTACTCCTAACTGTTATTTAAGATACATGTGGTGTTTTCCCCTTTCAAGAACAAATTATGCATGTCACACATGCTGACAGGTATATATTTTAAGGTTTATCAGTAATGTCACAGAATGCCCAGAGTCTTACATTTCAATTTTGCTCTCTAAGTGGGAAAGTACCAAACTGCCTTATTCAGTGCTGAGAACAGATTAACTGATTTTATTATCTTTCTAAGAAGAAAACCAGAATGCGTAGCCTAATCAAAATATTGTAAAAGGTCTGTCTAAACAGCTTATCTTCTTACTTTTAGGAATTCTTCAAAGTCCTCTGATTAAAAGAATTTAATGAGATTTTTGTGCTTCCTTCTGTCCACTGTACGAGAACCTCAAGCCAAACATTCAGAGCTCAGTTTAGGATTAGCTGAGGGTGTCCATTCAGCTGCAGGATGTTATGTGTTATTTAATTCTTTAACTGAAATTTTTTATTATCTGTAGCACAATGAAATCTTTTTAACAAAAACAGGACTATAAAATCATATTACACAGATATTAATGATGTCCAAGGGTTTGGATTTTCTTCCTAAGCTGGAAGTGTGTTAAAGCTAGAAATAAAGATTTGCAATAACAGAGTTGCTTATTTTAGAGTTGCTAACAACTGAATCCATATTTCTATTACTGCTATTTGGGAGAAAAGAGTTGAATGTGTTCTCTGAAGTTATTTCCAATGTTGAAATGCAATTCAGCAATTTGTGCAAATCTGATTCATAAAGCTTTGCCTTTCTTCTTGAAGCGTTAATTTTTTCCAAATGGGAAGTGCATATGAGGACTTCAGAAAGGACAGAGAGGTAAGTGAAGGGACTACTGATATATAAAGTGATGGAGCAATAAAGCATTAGAATTAGCCTCAGTCTAACGAGGGATGATAAGGATTAATGTAACAGCATGTCAAAGGGAGGTGGGAGAAAAGCCTGCATGAAAAGCTATATTTACCAGTAAACAATTCATACATTAATTCCTTAAAAAAAAAAAGGCTGGGAAAAAGTGTGGGTGACATTGTGCTCTGCTATTCTAGTCACTTCACCTCCCTATTTTTTTCATTAACATACTGAGTTCTGTCTCATAAGTGGCAAGTTTGTGCCTCCTCTCAGTCCCAACAAGCTGTTCCTGAACATCTGACTGATCATTAAGAACTTTCATCTCACTCCAGATTAAATTTTTCATCACCAGTTTGCACTTCTGTGTGATGTGATAGTCACCACATAAGAGCTTTTGTACTCTTCTGCAAGGTCTGCCATTTTCAATAATTAATATTTAGGGACTTTGCATTACAGAAGCCCAAACTAAACTGGACACCAGAAATGTCACTCTGGTTCCTTTCACTGTAGCAATGTGGATTGTATAACAGAGTGAATTTTTTGGCAAAATGATGGAAAAATTATTTTAAAATGTCACATAACTAACTATTCATTGATCAGAATCTGAGTGTGACAAGCCAGATTTTTCTTTCTTTATAACATGGGTTACAATCTATTTTACACAGAGATGTCTAAATATTTGGAGCTCCAAACTGTATTTACACAGCCAGGATCCAGATCATGAGTTTCAACCTTAACTTAGCCACTGTTTCAATATGATCTTTTGAACTAGATGTAAATAGGTAGTAGCTAAGCAGTAAATAGATCTAACTAGAAGTAAATACTTTTCTCCAAATCCACTTAAGTTAAATTGCATGTTGGCTTCTGGGTTATTTTTTCCCCTGAATAATCTGTCAAGGTATGTATTACCTAGCGTTTCTCAGCCCTGTATAACACGTAATAGATAAGAGTTAGCCACTATATTTAGCTTTTCTTATTTGTTACACTGACACCTCAAACACTTCCTCAACATTAACAACTTTGATATTAACTTTTTTGATATTACCTTTGATATTATGTAATCAGGTAACTTTTTAGCATCCTTAGCTGAATTTTAAAAGCCACATTCTTTAGCTTTCTCTCAAGCTTCTGAGTGTCTTCCTTGGCCTTCCTGTGCTTGCTTCATTCTGAGTTCTCTTTTCATGAGCATCAGTAACAAGAGTTGTATATGCATTCTGCAAGAAGACTAAGCAGGCATAAATTTACAGTGAGATCAATATCTTCCTGCCTTCACCGGAAATCTCTGTTCTGCTTTACTAAGAATTTTTTGGTCTTTTTCACAGCTACATCAAGTTTGTAGCTGGAAATGATTCTATAATCAACAAGCAGAACTAAAGTCCTTTCATCTGCTTTTCTGTCGACAAATTCCTAGATTGATGTCACAGAAGTTTATCTTATTAAACCTGAAGCTTATAATCCTGCATGTTTACCAATTGCATTGCATCTTAAAATTCCTGTCATCCCAATGGTGAGGTCCTCTTTATATGTTAATTATTTTTTTGCAGACAACATTTTCCAACTCCATTTCATCACAAATTCTCTGAGGCAAATCTTATCCTTTCTGTTTTAGGTAAAAATACTAAATAAATCTGTCCTAAAAATTGTTCTTGTGAAATACCACTGGAAAGATCCTTCAAAATCTCTTGTCATCTCCTTTTCAGGTTGTTTTTCCTTTTCTTTTTAATTAAAGTATAATCCAGTCTCCACTACTTTTTTCCAATAAAGAATTGAAATAGATGCTCTCCTCTGGTCCAAATACGAAATGTACTGCAGGTCTCATCTATCTAAAAAAATCCAGAAAATCATAGTAATTTATATTAGAATATGTTATGATTGATAAACCAAGATTACATATTTCATTTTGAATTTGTTAAGCCTTCACATATTAATAATTTGTTGTGAGACTATTCAAACTAGAGAAGTCAGAAACCTTCTGACTAAATCTCTTATTCTTAGGTGGCAAAATCCAAATTTCTTTACTAAGCTGAACTAAGTAATATCATTCTTGCTTCACCTGAATTTCCATTAGTCAACTCAGTTTTTTTATTATATTCAGTATCTTCCTCTTTTTTTGAATGTAAATACCAAACATTCTTTTAATATGCATCTACACCCTAAATTTGAAGAAACTTCATGATTCTTCCAGTTTTAATTGCACAAGCTACAGCTTTGAACTGATTTGATTTGCTGATCTTTCTAATAATTAGAGGTCACATTTTTTAAAATGCATTTTGCACACAGCTAGCTTGTTTTATTTTTCTAGCTGAATTCGAGTAATTTATGAAACTTAACAATTATTCTGTCTATTTTTTATTGCTCAGTCGTGTCTTATGAACCTGTGGAAGACAGGTTTATGCCACTGAGCTTTGAGACTCATCTGCAACATAAAATTTTCCTAATTGAGATATATTTTTGAAAGCTAATCAAACACGGATTCTTCAGTAAAACTGGGCTACTTGTTACTGAGAATGTATTGTCTGGATTTTAGATTGCTAGAAGAAAATAGCTATGAATAAATTTGTCTCTGGGTGTCTCAATTTCCACTTCAACACAAGAGAAAGATTGTAAATGGAAATTTAGGCAGAGTCATTGGAATGCCTGTAAAACATCCCTGTACAAATGAATCTGACATCTGTTAACTTCAGCATATATCTGGCCCTGTCCTCATATGCAGAACAATCTACCAGCACACTCTCTAAACCACCATTTTTTAAACTTTTTTATGAGTAAAATGTTCCTTTTAGAGCCAGCAACTTCACTGTTGTGGATAAAATTCGTTTTAACTGTTTTAAAAACTCCTAAATTACAGTGAGTCAAACATATGATTTCTGATATATCAGTCCCAAAGGAACTTCAGGATATACAACTTTACATTTTAGACCAAGGATTTATAGCTAGGCAAGATTTTTGGGAAGGAACTATTTTAACTCACACTCTCTATAATAAAAGAAAACAAACACATCCAAGTGCACAAGGCATATTCAACGTCTTCATTAACAATCTTCTATTATAATCTACTTTAAACTTAATACGACACAAAATTATGAACTGAAATTTGAGCAATTCTGGGATGCCTGTATGATTAAATAAAAACATAGTATGTGATGGTATGATTATTTTTAGAAGAGTTTGCACACGTCAATTCTATTAATAATGTGATGTAAAATATCAATATTTATTTTTAATTTCCCAGGAATGTGTAACCCTTACACACATTTAATAACAGCAGAGACTACTGTCTATTACTGCAAGATGTAGCCTAAAATCTGGACCATATAGTCTGTCATGGTTTAATCCCATCCAACAGCCAAGCCCCATGAAGTGGTTCATTCACTCCCACACCAGTGGGAGTGGGGAGAGAATTAGAAGAGTAAAACCTAGAAAATTTTGGTCTGAGATACAGACAGTTTAACAGGGAAAGCAAAACCCACACATATACAAAAAGCAAAATAAGGAATCTTTTCACTACTTCCCGTGGGCAGGCAGGTGTTCAGCCATCCCCAGGAGAGCATAATCTTATCGTGCATGATGGGGACTTGGAAAGGAAAATGCCGCCACTCCAAATAACCTCCCCTTCCCCCTTTTCCCCCCACAATACGTACTGAGCATGATGCCATATGGTCTGGAATATCCCTTTGGTCAGCTGGGATAACCTGTCACAGGTATGTCTCCTCCCAGCTCCCCATGCACTCCCAACTTTTGTGCCACTGAGGCTGCACAAAAAGCAGAAATGACCTTGGCTCTGTGTAAGCCCTGCTCAGCTATAACAAAAATGTGTCTATACTATCAACCCAGTGTTCAGGATGTTTAAATCCAAAACATAATGCCATGCAAACTACTGTAAAGAAAATTTACTCATTAACCTAAAACTGACACAAGACAAACTTTTCTTGATTTTAATTTTAGTTTTATTATTAAATCAGTTTCTCTAAACAAACTATTTCTCAAGAAAGAACTGGCAGATAGTTGGAATAAGGAGAAAACATGGACTGTATCCTGAGGCAAGTTTTTAATAATGATTTAATTTTTTTAATTCTCATAGTTATCAAGTGATTTGTTTACTAATTTATTAATGATATTGTGAAAGTAATATTGTTTATTTTCTGGACCACATAGTCTGTATTGTGTTTTTCAGTGAGAAAAATTACTTCCTAAACTATGACAACTCTTCTTTAGAGAAGAGCATCATGCTATTTTCAGAATTGTATGTGAAAAACAGCCTTTTGCTATTAGTATCCATTATAATACAGAACTGTCTCACACATGTCCCAAGTGATGTAATCAGTTCTACTGAAATGCAACAATTTATGACACCCTTATATTTGGCTCTTCCTGTGAATGACCAACATTTTTTCTATACACAGTACAGAAAAATAATTTTAGGAGATAAAACTCTAATCCAAACAAGGAATTATTTAATTACAACAGGTTGCACTAACTTTTTAAGTTGTCCAACATCATTTTTTGCTTTAAAGCTTTTCCCATACACCTCACGAGTCCATTCTTCAATGGGAGCTATTTCTGCAGCCGCTTTACATTGTGCGAATAGCCAGGGACACTGTGATGATTTCTAATTGTTTTGCCGCATTCCCCACATTGAAATAGAATCTCCCATAGCATCTTTATAAATGATCAGTTAGCCCTGGTTTCCACAGCATGGACACGATGGACATTTGTCCAGGATCTTCTCTGCTGTTGTCCTCTGATGCCAGATCTGTGCTGCTCACCAGGGTAGGGGAGGTGGGCAACAGAGAGTGTCCTGTCCTTCCATGCTACTCTCACCCTCTCCTTCGCCACAGCTGATGTTTCTTCCCATGGCAGATTCAGAGGTGGGAACCTCATGTACCTTGGGATACCTGACCAAGCCCTCCCACCAGATGGAAGGATGAATATCCCTCCACATCAGCTTCCACAGTGTTATAGAACTCCAACCTCATCAAAACAATTTTGTCTTGCACCAGTTCACTGTGGATTGTGGTCAAATGTGTAGCCAGAATGTCATTCCAGTCTGAAGGACTGGTCTGTGTGGCCCTCAATGCATATATAAGCTTGTCAATTGGGCTATTTCGTCAACTTCGGTCAAATCAGTCAGTCATTGTGAGGGTAGAATAAGCCAACCGCATCACTTCAGGAACTGTCGAGCTGTGCCCAACTAAAAACCCATGGGCCAGGTTCTGAGAAATAAACATTAAAATTGTTACCATAAATTTGTTTCATCTTATTTAGTGCCATCTTTGGTCAGTGAGTGCAAGCAAAAGAGAGAGATTAATTATAACTATGTAACACTGGGACAGAGATCAACTCAGCTACCCCTGGGGATATTTGGTGGGACTACCGGGGGGTGTGACCTCTGCAGCAGAGCACAGTTACAACCACAGTCTTGTCTTAAGAGAGTCACAGCTATGTTATTTTGCTATCAAATGGGGTCTAGATGCAGTCTATAGAGCACCTCTTCTTTGTATATGTTCATCACAGTACCTCATGTTTACATTTACATAGAGCCTGAACCCACTAATTAAATTAACTCAGCTTTTGCTGGAGATCTGATGCAGAACAGCTGTACAGCACCAAAGAATCTGTCAACTGATGCATGTTACATTAATCTTTTGGGACTCTGCTGCCTCCTCACTCAAGGAGGTCCCCAGTGTTAGGGATCCAGGTGGAAGGTGATTATACAACATCCCATTTGTTGTACGATTATTCCCTCGTCTCATTCATGTTTATTTTGGAAGGAAAGAGTAGGCTCAGACAGATAGATAGACATCACTTCTTTACCTATTTTTTCAGCTTCAGCAACTCATCCCATTCTACCATATGTTATGACCTATATCTAGGTCATATCTCTGGAGAGCCCCGCTCTGAATGATTTTCTGAAGAACTTGGATTACAAATTTAAAATGTTTTGCCATTGTTTATAAAATAAAGTCAATGGAGACTGCTTCAGGAATGATCTTAAAATGAATATGGCAGATAGGAAGTGGTCCCAAGGCCTGCAATAGTGTAAATGTCTTTGCACCTTTGGTAGAGGGTCATCCAGAAATAAAATCAAATTCATTATAATGGACCTCAAGATACTGTCAAAACCTTTTAGAAAAGAAATTATGTGTTTATCTGTGCAATTTAAAACATTTTACTGGTGAGTGAGAAGTCTTTGCAGATTCTAGGAATGAGATCTCTAAATGTACATTTATGCTATCAGCACACTAGACTTTTAAGGAAAGTAGTGGTGCTTTTAGAACACCATTAATAATAGTGAATATTTTTTCTCTGTTTTCAAGGGGGTTGGGTGTCTTTCCTTCCCTCTCTCTCCCTTGGTAAATAAAATATTTTTATTAACACCATGTTATACTTTTTCTGAAAAAATAAACAAACAAACGAACCACCCCCGCCAAAAGTCTCGGAACCAACCAAAACAAAGATTAAAAGTCCACAAACCACATTGAAAATCCAGATCCTTTTGAATGTTTGACTAGTTTGAGTTTTTCTTTTTCAGAGGAATATAAGTCACAGAAACAAAGGAAAAAGACTTGATTACAGCAAATTTTGTGAGAACTAGTGGCTAACTACTGAGAAGTGACACACTAATGCTCACAGACAACACTGCAAGACAGAAAAAGCTACAGCAGTCTTATGAGGATCCTCATAGAACCTCAGTATAAAGAAACAAAACCAGTAATCAAAGTATTGTTGGTATTACCTGCAGTAATCAAAGTATTGTGGGTTCCAGTACTGACAGAGCCATTTTGCAAAGCTTCTATGCATGTATTGTGACAGGAATTAAAAAAGTTAAAAGTGTGGATGTTGAGAAAATAAACCACAATGTGATCTTCCACTATTTTTGTTTTTTTTTTATTCTTACTAGATTTTCTTCTCATACACTTGAATATTTATATTTCATTTGAAATAAAGATTTGAGTGGACTTTTTTTTGACAGCCAGTCTCTCAAACACTAGAATGAAACAATTTACAACTGAGAGATTGAGGCTGATGTGCCAAGGTTAAAGAGTTCCACCATTGTAACTATGTGCAGATTATTACATGAGAGGCCCAAAACACAATGAAAAGTAATGTCATGCTCTGTACAGAGAAACTGTCCTGTCAATTGAGATAAACTTTTATTCTGTATTACCCACAATAGGCTAAATCCTTCCCTTCCCTGTTCTTAGCAGGAGAGATGACTTCATCAAGGTAGCACAGTTTTTCATGTTTTCTGATGCACTGGAAAATATCTACCTAATGCAATCCAAGTATTAAAAAATAAATCTGCTTTGTACCTGGTTTGTATAGATTCCTTTTCTTTTAAATCTCTATTCATTCCATGAATAGTAACAGAATGAAATAGTAATGTCCATGAAAAGTAACAGAATGTCAGCTCATTTTTGACATATCCAAAGCAGAAATAAAAATGGTTTATTTTGCACTCAGAATAATTTCATTTTATATTTTATCCATTTTTCTTTACACTGCCGTAGATTAGGTATGGTAGTTAAAGAAATGACATTTTCACTGAGAAATAACTTCTTAAGCTGTTCTCCAGTGGTCACCTATAAATATCCAAATATCTCCTAATGTTTATGGCTATAGGTTATTAAAGACCTGATACTTTGTAATAGAGATTTATTTTGATTCTGTAAAAAAATTTGTCATGTATTAGATGTTTTCATGTGTATTTTTTCCAGTCTACCCATATATCAAATATATAAGCTATACCAAGTCAAAAGAGCATGTCAGCATATGGTTAATTTTGTGTTTAAGAACATGCAGCAGTAACTTCAAAATAGAGTGTAAAGTTAAATCTTTTACTTCATAAACATACTTTACTTATATGTTCAAATGTCTTGACTTTAAAGATATTTTGCAGCTCAGAAAGTACTTCACAATTCATTGCTTATTTGATTATATTATCTTACTTTTCTCAAAATTTATTGATTATTCTCTAAAAGATCAATATTCTTAACATTTCTTTGGAAATAATATCTTAGAGAATTAATGGCTTTTGATCGGTATTTGATTTCCTATTCATGCAAACGTATGTGACACTGTTTCTTATCTATAACAAGTTAAGCTTTATCAAGAAAAAGCACATGGAGAATTCATTGCTCAGTAGTCAAAAAGGGCAAAGCTTTAAACTGCTCTGTCTGTGAGGATTCAGAACATTGAAATCAAGTCACATGAATATTGGCGAATGTCTTGGCTGGTGATAGGACAGACACTCTAAAGCTGCATATGCTTTGCACAAAGTTTCCAGCAGCAGGCAGAGCAGAGAATAGAAGGTTGGTGCCATGGGCTCCGTTTTCAGTGAGTTTTTTCTTTCTTCCATTTGTACTGGCTCCTTTTGACTGACTCTGTGGATGGAAAGTGGACATTTGAAACAGGATTAATCTGACCAATGCAAAGCCTAAAATAGAGGTTGCTGTGTCTGAAACTGACACCTGAAGTTCCTTTAGAGTCAACAGGAATGCTTTAAGATTAAATTAATGTAATGTCATCTGAATTTACTCATCTGTCAGATGGCTTCTTAGAAGACCCTGGTCTCTTCAGTGACTTTGAAGGGTGCCAGAAGTGACTTTCCTGGATGAGTTTCTTGGATGAGTGACTTTCTAAACTTAGGCGAGTTAAGATCTCTATTTGAAAATGGACAAGAGGAAAAAGTATTTTTATAATGACTGAAAATTGTTTAATTATCATAAAGGAGCTGCAAGCATAGCATTCTGTAACAATTTACAGCATATTTCATCTGTCACATGGGAAAGGCTATACTTCTAAACTTCAATAGAATAAAATAACTCACATTGCAAGAACTTTATTGAAAAGGAAAAAAGGAATGGAGATTCCATCCTTCTTTTTCCTCAACAGACAAATATACACAAATCTTTAATATAACAAGAGCACTGACACACGTTCACTAATGAATTGTTAGTTTTAGAACAATGTGCTGTGGCAGATTCTTGTACTTGTCCTCTCAGACCAATAAAATGTGAACAGTTTTAGTCAGCATGTTTCTGTATAGTTCAGTAGGAGAGGGAACACAAGACGGTTTTTGCCATTAAAGTCCCATTTTTCTATTAAAATAGTACCTGTAATTCAGGTTCTCAGCTTATTAATTGATGCATGAAAGACTTCAGACAAGGGCATATTTTGAAGGATTTCTTCCTGTGTATTTAGTGAACCACTGTAAGCCTACCTATCGTTCTGTTATTTCAGCTTTTAAAGTTCTGAAATGGAAATGATTTTCTGTCATGAAGTGCTAGATACTATTTAAAGTCAACAAAATATGCCCAAGGACATTGAGTGTGATGTGTTCCTCTGTCATCTGTTTTACTCATGCAGCAGAGTCTATTTGACTAGCTTGCTGGATGGGAAGAACAGAAATAAAACAGAAAAAAAAATTGAAGCCAATATTATTCTTTTTTTTTTCAAGGACAAGGTGCTTTCAAAGTTATGTAGAACTTTGTGATTCTGACACATACACACAATACAGAGTAAAGACTAAGCAAATAAAAACAATTTAATAGCCTACTTTGAGGAAGCTGTGGTCACCAGCCTTTTTATGTTAAGAATGTAGAAATCACTTTATCCAATACATGAAACTTCCCCTATGACTAAAAATTGATTTTTAGAAATAAACAGATATTTACTTACCCAAGAAAGGTACAACTGCACTTCAACTATTGTCTGGATTCTAACCTGATTTATATTAGTTAAAATAAGCTGAAGTCACTGATGCTACACAGCATGCATCTGGGGAGAAACAATATGTATATAACTATAGGAACTTTCTATGCCCTCCAATACATAATGAGCACAGCATGCTGTTGTTTGAAGAGACAGTGTAGCTGTAAGATTTTGGCAAACTATAGACCAAATGAATGCTGTTACTATGTACTTTACCCTTAAATGTCACATTTGGAATTAGTTGCTGCTGAGGTACCTCAGACTATTTTCATTGTTTTGGCAACTATTTTATGTATTGTGTGCATATACATACACTCTATAACACAAAACAAAACCAAGCAAAAAACAAGTTCAGTTGTATATATATAGACTTTAATGAATCTATATATATTTATGACCATATATAATTATATACATAAATGTAATAGTGTTTTTCCCCCTAAAAGAAAAAATAATTCAGGGGCCATAATCATCTCTAGTATGTTTGTATAGTGATATGTACATTCGTGTGTGCCTCTGTGTGTGTGTGTGAGACCTGTTTTTAGAAGCCCTTTAAAGGCCTTGGATGAATAATAATATTAGGAAAAGTCAAACAGAAGTTATCTAGTTCAATTTAGATGCTTTTTTTAGGATCAAACAAATCATACTCTGGAGGTACTTTTCCCACTTTTCTAAATGTAAAGAGTTTGTGGGGTGACTTGTTTAGCCTTGAATATCTAACCATTAAACTTTGGGAGAATATCCAAAACCATTATCAATGAAGGAATTCCCCAATTACATGTAAATATCAACAGATAGAGACAGCATTAGAAATAGAGAGCAATAGATTCTACAGTGGCTATAGATAGAAAATATATAGATTTAGTCATAGATATAGATAGATATAGATATATCAGCATAACCACCAAACCATTGTAATCTGTTCTGAGAACAGAAATTTTTGACTAAAATTTCTTTGACTACAACTGTAACAATATTTAGAAAAAAAATTCATGCTTATTTACACACTTGAATTGCTGCATTGAATTGTCGAGGAACTTAAAACTGACTAAGATGCTACCTCTCCAAACTGAGAGCTCTCTAGGACTTATCCGTTTGTGACTTTTAAAAATCCTGGTCTGAAAGCAACCACCTTGGCAAAGCTTTCTCTAATCTAAACACACCATAATTCATTGTATGGGTAATTAATCAGGCCTTTTCTGTCCTTTCCTAACAACAGCCACAGCTAAAAGTTCAGCCCAAAGCACAGGGGATGTGGATGATTTCGTCAAGCGGGATGAAAGATCTGGGCACAGCAGCCTTTGGTTTAGTTCCTCCCTCTGAGGAAGCAAATGATAAAATAATCAGGCACAGAAAGGATTCAAAACTAGATTTCCTAAAACAATGATCTTGTCTAATATTTTCACTGAGGAAGGTTGATCCCTTAGTATTGAGGCTATATTTGTGGGATAAAGATATTATTCTTTAATCTTTGAATATATCTATTTTCAAAAATGTTAAATACATTAAATATTGCAAGACCTGGGAATTGAAGTCAGGTTGCCAGTGTATGCTTGAACAGTTAGTTCCTAGAATCCAGAATTTACTTTTGTTCTCTTATAGTCCTTTTTTATACAGGACTTGTACTGATAGCCTGTTTTCTTTTATTTATATCTGGAAATAACATACTGTAATTACTGTTCTGGAATGCAGTTCACGATTGATTTGAAAACCCCAAATTTCCCATTTCTTGGGTAGTATGTAAAAAAGTGAGTACTATAATTATGCTCTGCTCAAAAAGATATTTATTCTCCAAAGGTGCATCAGTGCTCTGCATAGTAGGTGGCCCAAGATTCAGTAATCTAAGCTCAAATCAGGATACAATTTAAGACATTGCTGTGCCTGGTATTCCCTATTTGTTACTGCTATGCTGGTTTTCCATATTTCCTTTCAAGCACTTTCAAATCCCTGCTGCTTTGACAATCTTGTGCGTGAAGTCTGTTTTTTCACTAACATCCAAGTTAGCCCTAAAACAGATTTTTAAAAAATGCTTGGCTGTACTTCATAAGGGACTCTAAACAAAATATGAATCATAGTATGAATTTGTGAAAATGCAAATACTGAAAATATAAAATGAGAAATTATTAGAGGGGACTTGTGCATCTGTATGGATAAGTATTACCAATTGCTAAACTCTCCTTTCAGTTAGGATGAGCATACCTGTTAACTAGGTTCTCTCAAAAAATGCAAATATCAGTCAAGACATGAAAGCCTGAACCTGAAACAACATAATCAACATTGCAATGCTATCACAGTCATAGAGCCATAGACTGTAAGGGTTGGAAGGGACTTTTACAGATCTAGTTCAACCCCCAAATGTTTTCAAAGTTATGAAATGTAATTTATATGGCAGTAAAAACAGCATAATTTTTATGTACTTGCACTTTGATATAGTCTCCTCTTAAACGGTCACATTTTCTCTGACATATTTTCCCACCTAGCCTCTCATTCAATTAACATCATAGAAAGCTATATTTTATTAATACTAAGCTTTTAAGGCTCGGGATTTTTCTGTTGTCCAGTATCCAAACTATGATTTGAAGAAAGAAGAAGAATTTCCTTACGTCCTTTTTATGCTGCTCATCACTTGCTAGCATGCTGAAGTTTTTAAAGGCATCAATACATCCACTTTTATAACACTACTTTTCCATTATCTCTCCAGTAGGTAAACTGAGATAAATGCTACAATGAACAATGTAATGTTCTGTCCTTATTTAAACAAGTTATGAGTGGTTTTTTGCACCTTACTTTTCTTTAAATATAATACATAACTTAAATGCATTGACAGAACTTTTGTGAAAATTTCTGCCAGAGGTATCCAGGTTTTTAAGGCAATCATAAGCAGCAAATATATTGTAGGGACCCAGAAAAATTCAGATAACTATTTTGCCTAGCATACCATGGAGCTTCATGGCACACTAAGTTTAGGTCATGGTTCAACTCCCCAAACTCCATTCTTAAATTCTTTGTCTTGCTTACTAGAAAAACCACTAGAACCTCTTTTAGTGTAACCTTATTCTGCCAGAATTTGTTGAGATCAAACTTGCAGAGAAATGTGATATTTCCATGAGACCTGCTAACACGACAAATCAGTTTTGAAGTTCACTTTCCCAACTGTTTTTTTGTTTTTTTTTTAACTAGCTCTCTTGTCCTTCTTTTTGCTTGTTAGTTTTAGGCTTGTTCACACCCTTTTCTTAGGAATAGGATCACAAAATCCTCCACCCTTGACTTGCCAAGGACCTTTATTTTTCAGCTGCCTCATCCCAGGCACCCTGAATTAGGAGACTGGAGATTTTCCAAAATCTGTTGTCTCCACTTTTGAAACCATTTCACTAAAAATTTCCCCATATATTCACCTGGAGATAGATCCTTAGCTCACCACCAGTTTAGTTACATACAGGTGAAATATTACAAGTGCTAGTCTCAGACCAAAAAGTTTGTAGCCTTAGGTATGGAATTTAGCCAATGGGGCTCACTCCCCTCCTCTCCCAATTGCTGGCATCTCCTGTAGTGGCCATGTGGCAGCCTCTGCTCTGTTCGGGGTGCCAGCAAGCCTCTGCATTCCCCCAGGTATGCCAGCTCCTGTAAGAGGTGTTTGAGGGCACAGAGATGACCTCCAGCTCTGGGAGCTCATCCAGGAGGGCTGGTCTCCAGGGGCAGCCCCAGCTTAGCACACAAGATGAGGTGCCCTCTCTGTGCTCTCCCTGGCCAGCAGCCACATGGACAGCCAAGAGATTTGTGTAGATAAAGTCTAGAAAGCATGGAAGCAATCATTTGCTCATGTTCATCACGAGATTATCAAAGATTTGTGCATGAACAAGCAAAAAGACAAATATTGCACTCTATCACACTTCCTGAAAGGCAAAGAACTCTCTTTCTTGGTGCCACGTGAGTTGTCACCTGCAGGTATTCATTTATCACTGGCTTGAACCTCCTTTCCTTGGAACTGTGGTAGAAAGGCCATTTATTAGTACAAAAACTTTAAACAGACTATTACTATGCTGTTAAAAATATCATTACCATATAACTTTTTTTACTTTTTCAAAGAATCTATTTCCTGGAATTTTTTAATAGAAATAATATACCGAAGGAAATGTTTTAATAATAAGTCTGTGAAAGACCACTCATTTTTCCAATCAACATTTTGTTAATTATCTCCTAAATGTCACTAATATTAAGAGTTTTTAATAGAAAAATTGTTTCTGACTTGTAAGTGCTCTTTGATTTATTACTCATTAAAAATAAGTCACTTGTACCTGCAATAAGTGAATATGAAACTGATGTATATGTATTTACAGTAAATAATTTTGCTCTTGGTTTTGGTTTGGGGTTTTGTTTAATTTTTTTCCAATTTCTTTATTTCTTTCTGTTTATTTTTTAGAACTTCCATTTTACTTGTTTGTTTGTTTGTTTTTTTGTTTTTAGTCAATGGCTCAGCTTCCGTTTGTTCGGTTGAAATCTGACTTGCTCAGTGTCACGCCCGGTTAGCCACAAAAGCAGCTTACAAGATGTGGAAAAAGACAGCCATTGATACCTTATAAATTGTCATTTTAAATGCTGCCAGGCTGTTAGAGAAAGTGACAGAAATTAAATTTCCCTGAACGCTTGCACCTGAAAAACATTCACAAAAGTCATTGATTGCTACAGAAAAGACAACATGATGTGTTGCATGAGTTAGTGCATTTATTTACTGTATCATTTTCAGCCTTGAAATCCCTGTGTAAAATTATCCACTGGGAGATCTTGGTATTAAGATACAGAGGATATAGATAAGTGGTACTTGTGCTTATATTCAGAACCAGACACGGCTAATCTTAGAGGTCATGTCACCACCCTCTGGAAATTCTTCAAAGTGTAGGGCTAACAAACATGGTTTTAATTTGTATTGCTAAAATCCAATAATTTTTCAGTAGATTTTCTTAGGGGGAAAAAGTATTTTCTGAGAAAAAAAAATGTTTTTCTGTCTCTCTCAAAGACAAAAGACAAAAAGAAAGACAAAAAAGAGTTTCAATTACAGCTTACCTATAACAAATCAACAGAACTCAGAAAAGTCAGCTACAAAGTAAAATTCTCCACATTGGTCATATTTCTAATAACAGAAGTAGAGCTGTGTGACATTGCTTTTACTATTCTATTCATATATTTTTGCTGCTAAATCAGCTATATTACATCTTGAATTTCTAGTCCTTCAAGAAGCATGATTTATAGAACAATATAGAGTGGACTGAATTACAGCTTCTGTAACATAAGGACTAAAAAAATACACTCTAATAATTTCTGTTCTTTTGCTAAACTGGGGGTATTTGCTTAAGTTGTGTATTTAGGATTATGCCCATGCAGCAAAACATTCTCAGGTCAAATATACCTAAATAAAATAAAAATAATAATAATTATTTTTACTTTCTTGCCTTTTTATTCTTTCACTCCCAATTCATATATTTATATATACACCCACATATATATGAAGCTGAAATTGCTAATTTTTTAAAATTTACTATTTTTATAATATTTTAGAACATTGTGAACTGAAGTATGTATTACAATAAATTGCTTGGTTAAATGCTCTACACTGTAAAAAAAGCACAGACAATAAGAATTTATATATTTTTTTTTAGGTACATCACTAGAAAAAAAAACACAAAACTATCACTCTTCATGGCTCAGCAGAGTACAGACATGTTAGGAGATCTCTAATCATATGTCCCAGTAAGCACTGGAACCTAGGGCTTTCCTAAAATGCATTGGGAAAATTCAGAGTCCTGTAATCCTCTGAATCTCTAACTCCAGTTCTTGGTCAGAGCACCTGCTTAAGTGGGAAAGTGGTGAAAAGGGAAGAAATGCTGACATGGTAATTTTTCATTATTTTTCTTAAGCATTTCATTTAACCTTAAATTTATAACATGTAAACTCATTTTTAGCAAGACTGAGTTGCAGAAGGACATTTTTTCTTTCCTTTCTTTGTGTTGAAGGCATTGGTTCACATAGAAACCAAGTTGCTTGATTTACCTAGGTAGAAGTAATAGCTTTTATACTGAAAGAATAAATGTGGAATTTAACTGGTGCCTAACATTAATGACATTTCTGTATCTTTTAGATCTTCATACACAACCAGCTGGAAAGCAGACAGACAAAATCCTGGGAATACTGGATAAAAACAGTAGTTGACAATCTGTCACAAAATCATTTCCTTTTCTCAGTAAGATGCTTGTTAGAAGGTGATATAAGGAGATTAAGATGATGGATGATGTTACTGTCACAGTCTAAACAGTACTGGTATTTCACTGGTCATATGTGCAAGGATGAAATTCACCTGGAACAACTTCAGTTTTTGCCTCTGCAGTTTTGATACATTTTGTTAAGGCCCAACACACACACACACACAAAAACTAAATTAAGCAAGCCATACACAATAATAATACTGATTCTTTTTTATCTTTCATATCCCATCAGAACAGTGCTGACTGAGCACTTTTAACAACTTATAAATATAATATAATAAACAATATAAACAACGTAACCAAATGGACAAGTAAAGACCCTGCTTCAGAATTATTTGCTACACAGAGAAAGTGCTATATCTTATGAAGGCACTTCTCTTTTCCCATTTTTCTTTATCTGTGAAAAAACCACTTTTAAAAAAATATTTTTACCTTTCTGATGAAGCGTGTTCATTGATTACCTCAGTGATGTGATGGAGGGCTCTCTCAATGAGACTCTCTCAACCTTGACTGGGTGGAGTGCTCGCTATGCTGTAGGTTCCAAATGGCTTCACCAGGCTGGAGAAATTGGTTGACAGAAAAGTCACGAAGTTCTACAGAGGCAAGTGCAAAGTCTTGCCTCTGTGATGAAATTACCACATGAACAGTAGAAATTGGACAGGAAGCAGTGCCAAGGAAATGAGCTGATGTACATGTTGCATGAGTTGAACCCTTCTAGCAAAGAAGCCAAGCTGTTGCCAGTAGGTGCAGGGAGGTGAACCTTTCCATATGTTCAACACTTGTGAGACCCCATCTGGAGTATTGTGTCCAGTTGCGGTCTCTCTCGCACAAGGAACACATTGTCATATTGGAACAAGTCCAGTGGAAAGGCAACAAGTTGATTGGAAGGAAAGGATGAGAGAACTGAGGTTATTCAACCTCAAGAAAAAAAGGCAACCAATGAGGGGTGAAGAGAAGACAGAGCCAGACTCTCTGCTCCAAGTGCACAGGGATGGGAAGAGAGGCAGTCGATAAAGGTTGGAGCAAAGAAGTTCTGACTGAATACAGAGGGAATTTTTTTCTCATAAGGATGGTTAAACACTGGAACAGGTTGCCCAAAGTTGTTGTGGTATCTCAATCACTGAATTAAAAACTGATCTGTACATGTGCCTGAGCAACCTGATATAATTGAACCTTCTGTGAGGGGATGGTCTGTCTAGGACATATCCAGACATCTCTGTAACATAAAATACTCTATGATTCTGAAAAAGGAATCCATGCTTTTTCCTTTAAAATAAAACTTTTTATCTGTGGTAACTTCTGCAATTTTTTTTCCTCTATCATTCCATCAGAGTTAGTAAATAGTATGTAAATTCTAGTTGCTAGTTTTTAAATAGCTAACAACTTTTCCCTTTTCCTTATATTGTTTCAGTCTCAAGCCTTCTATGCTGCAAAATAATGAAAATGGAAGGGAAAAAAACTGTAACATGACAGCAATATGAGATCTCTGACTCCTGCTTACTGTAAATGTGTATCTCTATCAAAATTGGGATGGTAGTCACTTGCAGCTGAAATAGTCCAAAACATGACATTCATTCTTTTTACATTTTAATAGACAAATTTGATTTGTGGAATCACATTACACTGTCCCTTTACAGCATAGAATCACATACACTTTATCAGTGTCCTTAAATACAATCAGGCCTTTGAAATTTTGTAGGCAAGGAATCAGAAACCTGATTCGAATAAATAGGTTTTGATCGTGTGAGCATTGCAGCACCACTGGTTAGTTACCTCTAAACTGCTACTGCTGTCTCCTATTGTACTCATATATGTACACAGATATCAGTGTTAGACGTGCCTGCTGATGCTCTTCTCTGTTCTTTGATGGATTTCAGTCATTGGCTGACTGCTTTTGACTGTGCAGTGTGAATACGAACTATTGGTATAGAGAGATGCATGCATGAGCATCAAGGACTGTGATCTCAAGTCCCATTAGAATAAATGGGAATTTGTCACCTGAAAGCAAGAAATTTCCTATCAGAACCAGGTCCTTAGAGTCCTAGGACTCAGACACCTTTTGTCTCATGAAAAACTGACATAATTTCTCCTCAAACAGACAAAACCTGCAAAATATGATTAACAGTACCTGGGCAGAGATATTATGAAGCCATTCCTTCTGATGTTACAAGAAGCAGAAAAAGAAAAGGCAGGATAAAACTTCTACTGTGTTGCTGGTTCCCTATGGGAGAGTAATAGTGAATAATAGTAGTGTACTGATAGCACTAATTAACCAGGGCTATCAAGATGCTGACTGATGTAGAGGGGAAAAAAATTGAGGAAAAATAGAAACAAGAAAGCACAATAGGGTAGGAAAAGAGCTGAGGAAACAGGCAGAATTGACATGGAACAAATTATTTTTCAGGGACAAGAGTGCTTGAAAAAATTTATCATCTTGAAGGGAAAAATAAACCATAGATCAAAAGCAAAAGAACATGGTAGCAAAATTTGATTGAACATGTGTATCCTCATAGACATGAATGGAAGCAAGATGAAAAATGTGAGAAGAAAAAGAAAATTGTCATCTTCAAGTTTCCAACTCTCCAGTGATACAGGGACACATAGAAATGCTACAATAATAGTGATTTTTTTTTCCCAGACATACTAAAATAACTGCAAACCTGGACAGATTTTAACATCGAAGGCAGAAAACCTGGGAATCAATGGATGGCAGCTCATGCAGTTTTAACTAGTTTCAGCCATGTAAATGGTAGTTCCCTACAGATATTGTTTAGCCTTGTTTGCACCTTTGGGTGTTTAAGCCTAAAGTTGTATTATAAAATCATAGACTGGTTAAATGTTACTGTCTGGAAGGAACCTTTAAAGTAATCTAGTCCCATTTCCCACAAATGGCAAGGGACACCTCTCACTTTACAAGATTGCTCATGTCCTTGTCCAAACTGGTCTCAAACACTTCCAGGGTTGGGGCATTCACAACCTCCCTGGTATTGGAAGAAGATCCCAATATTACCGGGTGGAATGTGCCTGGGCTCGTCGGGCCCTTGCTGCTTGACCAGAGGGGGCATCTGTGGCGTTTCACCTCAGAGACACCCCTGGCTAGCTGTATGTTGCAGCTGGCACTTGGAACAAGTCCAGGCAGGCAGAAATTCAGGCTTTACCTCTGATGCAAAGGCTTTAGGCGAGGTGAAGAGGAAAAGGAGACAGATCCTGCTGGAGGGTTAATCCAGAGTTTTATTCCAGGGTCACAGATCTCTGAATCTTGGTAACAGCTCCAACAGAATGCCGACCGCATGGTCTCAGTGTCCTTTTAAGCTCGGGGGGAGGGGAAGGAAAGGGGCAGGTATGGCACCAACCAGGTAGGAAGCAGGGAAGGCTCAGGGGACAAGTGACACTTGGCTAGGCCAATGACCCCAGGGCTGAGGGGCACCTTTTGAACTTCACTAATCACACGATGCCCTTGCTGGAATGTTAAGCTTGACAGACAGCACTTAGCAAGGGGCAGGGGGAGGGGAAGGGAGAAGGTATTGGCACACCTGGGAGGGACTGGGATAGCTGAAAGAGGATATTGCAACACACTGCAACACCCTGGGCAATCTGTTCCAGTGTCTTATCACTCTCACAGTGAAAAAATTCCTTCCTAATATCCAGCCTGAATTTCTCCTCTTTCAATTTGTACCCATTACTCCTTTGTCCTATTATACAGTGTACAATTATTCTGTTTTGAGTTATTCTTTCCAATTAGTAGTCAAGCTGTATTAAATTTTATTTTATTGTGAGAATTTAATGAGAGTAGCTGTAGTCATGTGCATTTCATCAGCATTTGTCTTACCATTATTATGATACTAAAGTCAGGACAACTTGAAGTGAAAGACTGAAACATAGGGGGTTGCAAAGCTTTTCTTTCTGACTGTGTAATTGAATTACTGGGAAAGACAGGTTCAAATAATACAACATTTGTGTTGCAAAACAATATATACTCCTGGGGTTTTATCAGTTTTAGCTTGGCTCTTGTTAAAGGTCAAGGTATGTTTCTCTGAATAGAAAACAGCTGAGGATCCTCAGAATGACACAGCATATTTTTCATAGATCATACTACAGTACTATACATACTCATACTGCTAAGATCTAAAAAAGGCTTTGAGTAAATTTGAACATGTCCATTTTTATAAATAATCTTATTAAAAATGAAAACATGCAAAGTAACAATAATTTTCAATTAGTTCTTATTTAGGTGTTTTCTTGAATGATCCCTCATTAACAGAGTTGATAATAAAAATAAATAGAATTAAATAGATAGAGAATGGCTTTGTGAAATACACCATGTCAAACTAGTACATTACTATTTCACTACTTTGTTTACTTCACACAGAAATCACAAGTGAGTGAAATAATGCAATCTATATAAATAATATAAATAATTTTAACTGTATGTTAGCTCGGACACATGGATATGAGAATGTGATGTGTGGGAAACATTAACTACAGGATAAATCATGCAGAGACTAAAACTTAGAAGGGTGATGGACATGCCTCTGTTGGAAGTGGTCACACCTCACAGGTCATAGTCCAGAAGCTGGTCTGGCATGTAAGCAGTATATTTCTAATGAGCAATATTCCTCAACTGAGAAAATCACTTCCTACTTAGGCCAGAGCTTTAAGCTAATTTGGCAACCAAAATAGTCTTTGGAGTAGTTTACATGTTTTGATCAAGTTCTTCAGAAACTCTGGCACCACTCAGGCTGTGTTTGCTGGACTTCCAACCCTCTCAAAATACTCAAAGAAGGAAAAGAGTTAGAAACATGAGATAATTTATTTACTAAAGCATGGGTTGTGCTCATTCCTCATCCTGATCAGGTCTGGTTCAAAGGCCGGTGTCTTCTTTTGGGTGTCTCACAGTCCAAAAAATAATTGTCTGTTACCAGTTCCTCATACAGAAGATTTCCCTCTCTCATAATTTTGGTAGGAACAATCTCGTTCTGCTGCTGTTTTGTGGTTGACCCCAGTGAATACTGGAGGCAGTGCCTTGTGCTAGTACCAATAATTAAAGTCATCAAAGAATCTCAGGTTGCTGTGACCACTCAGTTGCTTGAAACATCAACATGTTTGAATCGCTGTCTTTTGCAATATGGAGAAATACATTTCAACAATACTTTTCTTTTACTTATGCTTTTCCCCTGTAAGACTGGATGACCATTGCTAGTATGAAATACTAGCTAGTATGAAATACTAGCATTTTCCACTTAATCTGGTTTTCTAAGAAATGCAGTACTCTAGAAAAGAAAGGAGGTGAGGAATCAATGTCTCATTATCTTTGATCAGTATCTTGCATATGACTGCTCTTTTGCAGAAGCACATATGTGCACGTATGTGTATACAGATTATTTATGATAGAAGAAAAATTTTATTTATATTTATAACTCTATGCCATTATGAAACAGCAGCTCCCCATCTCAAAAACATACTAATACCAAATGTATCAAAATATTGTCCTGTGTATTTTAAGACACAGTTTAGTAATGGACTTGCAAGTGTTATGTTAATGGTTGAACTCAATGATTTTAAGGATATTTTTTTTCAATTTGCTTGATTCTCTGGTTCTATTTCAGTGTGTTCCTGAGAAGGCAATTGAGAGAAGTATTACATTCCAGATTTTTCACAGACAGCATAAATGATTCAAATTTACAGTAGCAAAATCTTCCTGAAGTATTTCATAAGCAGCAGGAGCTGTATTTCACAAAAAGTGAGTTTCATCAAGTTAGTGATTTCAGGTTTCAGATTTTATTATTATTCTCAATTGAATTTTGTGGACACAATAATGATATATATCAAATTAATATCCATGCAGCAGAAGCAATTTCTTATTCTTAGGAACTTATTAATCCTTGAAATTGTCTTTAGTATTCTGAACATTATTTTTTAGTGATTTGTATTTTCCAACAAATTTTTGTAAGTTTACAGTCTTGAAAAACAAATGCATAGAGAAGGCTTCTTTCAATATTGAATAAGTAATATTTTCTTATTGATATAGGTTGATTATATCTTTGCAATATCTGAGTTTTACTTCTTTCCTTGTCTATAATATTTAATAAATTCCTCTAGTTTTATTAAATCAATGAAGTTAATCAGTTATAGAGAGTAGGATTCCATTCCAGTAAAAAATATCAAATACAGGGGAAATATCAATCTGTCAAAATATCTATTGATCTAGCTATCCATAGGGCATAACCCATCTCGTTTAGTTCTATGGTATCAATCACTTTGTCATTTATAAAAACTGGAGCAAAAACACACAACCAACTTTTAAAAATTCTTGATTTCTTTACCAAGTTGAAGTGTAAAAGTGTATATATATAGTATATATATCACACTATATATAATTAGGTAGAAAAACAGATTGCATGCAGGTGAAAAAAACAATGTCTAGCAAACAGAACAATTTCTGCAGATAAATAGTGGCATTGATGAGGCATATCATCCTTAAACCAGGGGCAATGTTAGAAAGCATTTATATTTCCTCTCCTTTTTTCTTTCATCACCCATTCCTTCATCATTTAACTTCCACAGTGTTACCTTTGTTTTGACAGCATATGGGGTGATTTAAATTTGCTACATGCATGTTTTTGTTCTCTTCATTACTCTATGAACCAGCTCTGCCCAGCTTTCAAGACTGCTTTCCTCTTGTGATTTGATATTGACTGTTTCTGATTTGCAGCTACATGTCCAGAGCCTGGCTCCATCTGTTCCTGTATTGTCAAGGCATTTGATGTTATCCTGTGCTCATGCAGTTTGGGTACCCTGTTGCAACCTGTATTGTATCAATCTTGATAAAAATATAGGCTGTATTTCTGTGTATGTGAAATTGCAATTATTGTAAGCTTTTGCCTGTGTTCATCTTCTATTCTACCACTCCCTGCTGTCACAAGAACTTCTGGGTCTAAAACTGAGGCTTGAGCAAAAGAAATCATTAAAAGAGAAATGCTCTCTGGGTTTTGAATGAGTAGGAGCAGAAAAAGAGCTGATCTGCAGCATCTGTTGAAACAAGGACAGAATTGAAAGGCTGGAGTGTTTGTTGTGGGTATGCTCGGACTATGGAGAAGGTATGCAGGTCAGCACTCCCCCTGGGATACTCTGAAAACCCTTCAGCCTCTTCCTGCTTATGATTTTCTTTTAGCAGAGAACTGTTCATGTCATGGAGCTGGCATAGTGGATCCAGTTCCACATCCACGATCACAAGCCAGAAAATCCTGCTCTGTCCCACTGCATATGCAAAGAGTGACTGAGCAGTTGTACTGTCCTGAATTCTGGACTGACTAGAACTCTCTCAGAGAACAAAAGATGATTACATGGTAAATAAAATGCAGGAAAAAAAAAAAAAACCAAAAAAACAACAAAACAGGAGCTGACAAAGCCCTATTTTAATGGAGGTTCTGGAGCTATTTTACCACTGAGTTGTGTTACACACTTCAGGAGAGTGCACCAGAACCTACCAGCGAATGGTGTTGTATTAGTCCCATCCACATGCATCTGTATAATCACCATGTTTTTTATAGGATAGGAAACCACACTATTAGAAAAGTAAGAACTTGAAACATTACTTTTCTGGATGTTTTTTATATCTGTAGGAAAGACATTCATCTCACTTTGCCTCACTTTCTTATACTATTGCAAATTTTGTTAAACAGCAAAATATTAGGCCCAGGATGACACTGTCTAAAAATCAATTCAGTGTTGATATGGAGAGGTTAAAAAAATGCCACAATCCATGTAGAGTTCCAAAAAGAACTTTGGCATTGATATAGAATATTACAACATATAATTTACTGGCAGGTGGTCTGCAGAGCAGGGTTCACAGCTCGCAGATGTCCTCAGGAAGTGTTGACTGCATAAACACCGGACAGGAAATGACTGCCTTAGTTAACAGTTCTTCAGAAAATATTTTAGCATGTGAGTCAACAGTATCATGCTGTTGAGGAATAAAAAAAGCAGCACACAGATGTATATGAACAGGGAAAACAAATTAAAACAAAAAAGAAGAAATAAATGAAAGAAAAAAATAACTAGAGGAAAGAGAGGAAGAGAGACAGAGAAGAAAGAAAAAAGAAAGAAAGAAAAAGAAAGAAAGAAAGAAAGAAAGAAAGAAAGAAAGAAAGAAAGAAAGAAAGAAAGAAAGAAAGAAAGAAAGAAAGAAAGAAAGAGAAAGAAAGAAAGAAAGAAAGAAAGAAAGAAAGAAAGAAAGAAAGAAAGAAAGAAAGAAAGAAAGAAAGAAAGAAAGAAAGAAAGAAAGAAAGAAAGAAAGAAAGAAAGAAAGAAAGAAAGAAAAGAAAGAAAGAAAGAAAGAAAGAAAGAAAGAAAGAAAGAAAGAAAGAAAGAAAGAAAGAAAGAAAGAAAGAAAGAAAGAAAGAAAAAGAAAGAAAGAAAGAAAATAAAGAAAGACTTGCTTTATGAAATACACAGAGAGATGACTTCTAACCCTGAAGATGCTCCAACTTCAAGACTTTTAAAAAGTAATAGAATAATCTCTCATGGTAGATGGGAAGTAAAAATAAAAAAGCTTACATTTCAGTGAGACAGTGCAAATCTTGCTAATGATTAAACAGAGTGCCCGGCAGAGTTATAGCCTTTGTCACTGAAAATCTGATGGAACAAGTTTATAGCTGAGGGGGGATAAAAAGCCTGGAAAATATAGGGAAAAAAATGGAAATTAGACACTGAAAGAGGTTTTTAGACAGTATTAATTTTTATAGATAAACATCTGAATTTTGTTCCAACTTCAAATATGTGTATTTCAATACTGTATTCAGTAACACTATATCCAATGACCATTTCCTAAAGAACATATCACTCTGTATTTAGCATCAAACAAAAAGTTTCATGATTTCTAAAATAATGTCCTAAGCATGATCACAGGAAATAGTTTTATGTCTATTTCATCTCTGTGGTCAAATTAATCCTTAAATGCGCTTGCTTAGCTAGTGTGTTATGTGTATTCCTCTCTGTAGCCCCAAATCAGGTTATTATGTTACTCATAAGGAGGCCAGAGTTTTCATCTTCCTCCTTTGGCAAAGGAAGATACTGAATATGGTCTCCCAGTGTCTGAAGTGTGGATGTATGCTCTAGATAAATTTGAGATATTGAGTTATGTAAGTCCCAATTCTTTTATCTTTACTTTCCCATTAATTTATTCGGAATTACTGCTGTTTCAAAAGCACATGCACAGACACAGAAAAATTAACACTAAAAATCCTATTGAAAGTACTGTTATTTTCGATGACATTTGCTGATTTTACATTGATATAGTCAGTTTACAACTCCTATTAAAACTTGCTGAAGTTATAGATTTTTAATCTGAAATGGTTTGACATCATTGTTAATAACTATTCTTTACAGATGCCTGAAATTAAAATTTTATTTTAGAAAGTAAAAATTTCAATACTAATTTCCATAAAATGCTGGTGTTAAAACAGAATGCCATTTTCAAGGATAACCTTGAGCTCAGCTTTAAAAAGAGAAAATCTTTCTTGTTTTTTTTGTTTTCTGTGACAAATGTGAAGAGTTAATGCTTGGGAAGTGCCAAGATAAATGCTTATTGATGACTCAGTTAACATCTTGGAGTGAGCAGAGTATAAACAGCCAAAATACATCTTCTTTTTTATAGCTCAACAAGCAAGGGAATGCAGTCATAAAAAAAGGAAATGTAATGAAATGAAATCAAAACAAACAAAAGACAAACTCTCAGACTGTGGTGCTGATGACTCATTTTCAACGTCCTTTTCAAATTGTCACTTTATTTTCTAGGGTTGGACTCTTCACCCTCGACTGCTTGAGTGACATTTATAAATGAGAATGTGGGACTTAATTAGGTAAGCATTCCTAACATTCTGTGTGCATCTTACATGTATTTAATTCCATCTTTGGATGTGCAAGATGAACTGTTTCTAGCTGACGCGAAGAGTGCCCGATGGCAGTGAGGCGCTGAGTCACAGGGCACAGAGCTGGTGCTCCGTGCCAGGACTGGTGCCCACCGTGCTCACCGTGCTCAGAGCCCGCCCAGGGGATGTGGCTGTCGGGAGCTTGCTCCACTTGGACTCAGGCTGAGACATTCAGTAGCTGCTAAATGGGTGGAGGACCATCAGCTCCACAGCAGCCCAGCAGCAGCCAGCATTGCAGAGGAATTTCAATTAGTCAGGTGACAATCAGCTGCAGTCCCCAAGGAGACAGCTACCACCTCTTCTGCACAGCGCTCTGTCACTGCTACAAAAAGCTCACTTGTGACACCACTTACAACACCAGGTGTAAAAGTAGCTACTTGGAGGCACTTGTCCTCTCTGCATGGTTTAATTTAAAACCTGAGATCTTCTATTCCATGTTTGAATATGAATGAGTCAGTCATAAACAAAGACCTCAAATAGATGAGTCTGGCATGGAGAGGTAGCTGAGTCATTCTATAAATGCTATCCCTTAAATGTAAATGGCAGAGGTTTTCTTTTTTGGCACAATAATTGCTATTTTAGCTTAATGAGCTATGTGGCTTTTGCAGAGAAATGGCTCCTTAAAGTTACTGTCCCATTCAGTGCCTCCACTTTTAAACTTTTCTATCCATGATTTTACTTCTTGATCACTGTGAAGAGAAACTCTAAATATTTACTTCAGGATCTTTTCATTTTAGCTATTTAAATAAACAGTGTTTGAATTTTGTACCTCCTTACCTTATGAAGATAGCATTTCTTCATTGCACTATGCCTCTTACACCATTTAAAAGGGGTACAGAATCAAATGTTGGTATTAAATCTTTGGAGTTTTGATTCAGAGGAAGAGGTTAGCATGGAAGAAAATTGTTTCTAGTGTGGATTAAAATAGCTAAAATAGTACTAGAAAACATTACAGGTTTCAGCAAACATATCCACTGTTTGAATGAGAAAAACATTTCACAAGACATGAAATAAAATTTCTTTTCCTTCCTCACTACAACTTTGAAAAGACATTATATTAACAAAGCAATATTATTCCACAGAAACTGATAAAATTTATCTTTGCATTATACTTATACATGATATATATTTATACACTTTAAAATAAAAGAAAAAAACTATTTTCTTAAAATACCTTACCTAGATAGATTTACTGCTTTAAAAGGCTAAAGAAATTGTAATACCATCTAATAAATACCTGGAAATAATTAATACTGTTTTGGATGCATATTTCCACCAAAAAAATTACTACAAGCAAAATGAAAATCTAAGTCAAAACATGTTCATCCTGTTACCCTTGATAACTTTAGTAGTAGCCACATAAGACTGGGTATTTAAAATCAGCAGAACAGGATTTTCCAGAGTAACAGGTTGCAGCATTAGTTGGCAAAAACTATTCTTGGGTCCACAAGTAGAAATGTTGAGTATAAAACAGCAATTTTACTGCGTTCAGAGCTGATAAATCCTTGGCATTTCAAATATGGGCCAATGCAAGTTCAAGAGAGAGGTTCAACTAAAGAGATTGTCAGGGAGAGCAGGAGGCTTTTCAAAGGTTTGGAAAAATCAAACACTAAAAGGAAGATTAAAGGGTTAAGTATAATTAGGCTAAGGAAAGGAAAAGACTGTAGGAGTGTTCATATATAAAAACCATAGCTTATAAGGAGTTTATTCCTTCTCAAAACTCATTTCAGATCAGACATCGAACAGCAGAAGGGAAGATCTGTGCTGGGATGTGCAGCAGTGAGGACTGTGAAGTACTATAGCCATTTATAAGGAGGCTGTGGCAACATCCTCAGATCCTCTTCCTCAGTACAGGCTGTGAAAGTGTTTGTTCAGAAATGGCACAGATATAGCTGACCCAACATTTGCAAAGGAGGTGGGAGTAAACACTCTCTTCTAATTTTGTTCAGCCTCAATTTCTGCTATTTTGGTGATTTTATTATCCAGCTTCATTATACATATTATTATGCAGAAAATAAAATAATGAAATCATTAATTCATCAAGTTGAATTCAAAGCAAAATTTTTGGAAAAAATGAAACACAGGGCTATGCCCTAGAAATTAGCAGCACTGTCATTTAAAATTTGCAGCAAATATTTTCAGATTGAAATAATATTTTATCATCAAATGTTCTCCCTTTCCCATAATTATTATATTATTACTCTATATAATTATGTCATTGCTTGCACACTAGCCTTTTACTCATCATCTATGTAAATACCAGTATTAGGCATTAAAAACAAGGTTGATAAATATAATTTCATCATGCCAGCTTGGGTTAGTGACAGGTTTAGACATTTCATGCCAATCCAACTAAATACTACAAAATACAGCTGTGATTTCTTTTTCTTTTTTAAATCTCCTTAAATATTTTACACTGCTCAATGAGGATGAGACAAATTATAAGTTAATTTTAAGAATCATAATGGATGGCAATTACATCTGTACTATTTCATATTTTCATTCTAATTATCCTTACAATAGGCATTCTGCCTCATTGTTCTCATGACAGTTTGCCAGAGAAATGCTGTATCAGAATGCTAATAACTTGCCACATCCCCTCTTTAACAGTTTATAGTAAACCTCAACTATATGATTTTACTGATGTTCAATAGGTTTGTTCAGCAGGTCCATATCGCTTTAAAGTGGTAGCAACCCACATTTCCATATCTATTCTGTCAACGAGTGGAATAGATATCAAAATGCAGGAAAGGCTGGACCATGCTTTTTAAATTACATATTTATTTTAAATACTAAATATTGCAATTTAAGCATACAATTTAAAACTAGAAGAGCTAGGTCATTTTTTAAATAAACCATTCCCAGCTATAGTTCATCTAGGAAATTTGTGTGTGCTTGCTGAAGTCTAATATATTTTATGTGATAAATATTCTTTCTAATATTCAACCAGCTAAACACCACATGTGCTTTTGATCAAAGCCAATTCAACCTTTGTCTTGCCATATATTTCCTCAATAATCAAGTAGACTTTCTTTGGCTAAATTTTGTTTAGAAATATGGTTTCTTAGTAAAACATAATTGGTTTATTTAATATTAATATACTCATGTGTGTAGTCCAGAGCTGTATCCATCTCTGAGGTCCCCAGCAGGGGAAGGACATTGAACTGTTGGAGCGAAACCAGAGGACGGCCACCAAGTTGATTGGTGTAATGGAGCATCTTTATGACACAGAAAGACTAAGATAATTGCTCAGCCTGTAGAAGAGAAGGCTACAGGGTGACCTCATTGCGTCCTTCCAGTTCCTGAAGGGAGCCTACAGGAAAGCTGGAAAGGGACTTTCTACACGAGCATGTAGTGACAGGACAAGGGGGAATGGCTTCAAACTGAAAGACAGTAGGGTGAGATTCAATATCAGAAAGAAATTCTTTGCTGTGAGAGTGGTGAAGCACTGGAACAGAGAACTGCAGCACTGGAACTGGTTGTCCAGAGAAGTTTTGGATGCCTCATCTCTGAAAATGTTCAAGGTCAGGTTGGATGAGTCTTTGAGGAATCTGGTCTACTGGAAGGTGTCCTTGCTATGTTAGGAGGGTTGGACCCAGATGACCTTTTAGGTCACTTCCAGCCCAAATCATTCTATGATTCTAGGATATCAATTGCCCAGCATAATCTTGCATATTCATGTCAGCATGCACATAAATACAGCTGGTGAATAATCATCCCCCTCTGTAAAATATAAATATTCATTTGATTTTAAGTTCACTGTCTTAGACATTCTGGCTTTCTTAGATGTGAGAAGGTGTTTAAGTGCTATGCAGTGATGGGGCCCCAAAGTGTTTAATGAGTCATTTATTCAGTGTGAAAGATAAAAATAAGAAACATGTTGCTAATCATCCAACCTTAATTTCTACAATTTGCCAAACTCCCAAATTCATGAGAAAGAAATTTAACCCTGGGATCAGACTGAAAGTAATTGTTGTGGATCTTGTGAATGTTGTGAAGTTGATTCTGTGTTTGGATGAGAATAAATTAACTGATCTTTATGGAGTGGATTATTATGGTTTAAAAGAAAAGAGCTGAAGGAAACGACAAATAGAAGGATTCAATTAGTCTTGGATTTGACAGAAGTTACTGAAACAATAGAATTGGCACAAAAAATAAAACTTCCTTGCTACTTTATCAGTATCCTTCTTTAGGGAAAATTCCAGCATTACTTATGGATTTTCTAGAGGCTGTTGCCAAAAAACAGAGGGGTTGCATAGCAGTGCTATCTTGAAGAATTGAATTTGAGACAAGGTCAAGATATTCATTGACTTAATTCAGCTCAAGATATTGT
This sequence comes from Camarhynchus parvulus, assembly GCF_901933205.1. Lineage (NCBI taxonomy): Eukaryota > Metazoa > Chordata > Aves > Passeriformes > Thraupidae > Camarhynchus > Camarhynchus parvulus. The sequence goes on from NC_044586.1 coordinate 49,948,284, forward strand.
TTTTTGATGGAGACATCTTATCTGCCTAAACATTTGGCACAAACATTTCGTTTTATTAATTTAGTGTTATTTGAAAACAGGAAGGAGTTCAGGGCAAAAGAGGAGATATTTACACTTTTACAGACCTGGGTCACAAGCTTGTTCTCCTTCTGTTTCTTGTTCTAACATAATTTACATTGGAATATAACTCAACAGTACTAAATTCAGCCTACTGAAGCACTTCTGCCTGTTGAATCCTGGATATCAGATGAAGCCAAATGTCACAGGAGTATGAATTAATCATGTTTCTGCACTCATGATCATCATGAACCTGGAACTCTTTGAAGCAGTAGTAAGGAAATAACTCATCTCCCTGGTCCCTTTGTCAGTTAATTCAAATGTCAATGGACAATTAGAGTTTCTGCACTCCAAAGTTCCTTACTATATCAATCTTTGTGGCTCTTCAACAGCCTCACCTGACTGAGACTCCAAAAACTTACAATTTGTGAATTCTTAATAAAAGAAAATGCCCAAATACTGAGATAATTCACATAATAAAGTTGCATATCAGCCCAACTAAAGAGACTATATTTTATAGTCAGTTACTAGAGCCATCCTTTTTCTTGAACAATGATGTTAAATCACCTGCCTTCAAAAATCTACGGAAACATCATGACATTGTCACCTAGGAATTTTAATTAAGTATGTAAAACTCATTTATTATCATGTGTATGTTGTGTATGTGTATTATTACGTGTATGTAAAACCTAAATGGTTATCTTTCAGTTTATCTGTCTTTCACTCTTCCCCATTTATTGTGATGTACTTAATAACTTGGAGTAAAACACAGCCCAAATCAAAATAGTCAACATTTTCTACATTTTATTTCTGCTATGTATCTGTCTGTGTAGGTAGGGTGTCTTTATATATTCTGGACATGCAGAAACGCTGAGACATTCATACTACCAAGCTTAATATAAGCGGTGCAAGAAAGTTAAGAAATACATAAAGCTCAGAATAAGAAAGCATTCATGATCTCTTGCTTAGATTCAGTTTTGTAGATATCACTTTTTCCTAAGATGCTACTTTAAAAATTAATTTTGGAACTTAGCTCATACTTTTCTGGAGTTTGAAATTTTGTGTAAAATTGTCCCAAGAAGTCTCCAAAATATTTTTTCTGAAGGTGTTATTGAATGATGAGTTATTACTATGTATGACAACAGCATTAAAAGCAAAAGAAGTCTTTATACATTACTTGATTCCCTACAGCCTGAAAAAAAATATATGAGAGTTTTAACAATGGTCAATGAAAGTTGCAGCACTAAATGCAGAATCCTCTGTCAAAAATCACTTTAATAGTTTCAAAAATATACTGTGATATTTTAATATTTCAGTATTTAAGATTCAACTACACTGCTACCATTTAGGCAACCCAGTGTAAATGTGGTGATATTTTTGCAAAAATTTCTAAAGAAAAGAGAAGATAGCCACATTATACAGTTCTACTCTACGTGTCATTTTTCATCATTTTATGTTTCATTTCACATAATCTGCCAAAGAAAAAATATGCATAGGCTGTTATCAGTAGTGCTGTTTTCTTTGTTCTGTTTCTGTGTATTTTTGTTCTGCTACTGCTTTGCAAAACGGACATAACTATTACTGTAATTATGATTTTTAAAAAGATATCTGAGTATTTTAATTGAATAGTCAGAGTATTCTTACAACCCTACTCAACTTTGTATTATATATTATTCAATCCACGAGATGCTTTAGGCCATTTATATAAAAAGTCAATTCAACTGTTCTAATGTCTGGAACAAAGGGATAAATACTTTGTTTTAGTTATTGAAGCAAGCCCTCACATGCAAATTCCCATTTTAAATATGAAAGGCTAAGCACATGCATTCAATTTTTATCATCCCTATAGTAGAAAAGGGTGAGCAGTAAGAGTTGTGAGTCTAGCCAGCAAAATAAAGTAGGAAACTTTAAATATTTTAGGTTAAACATTTTCTTCAGAGTTAGGAGGCTTAAGTGACTCTGAACAGGCAGCCTGTTTCACTCCTTGTTATGGTTTTAAGTCTTTTATCCTTCTCTGTACAGATCATCACACACTGGGCAATGTTTTTTTTTATCTTCATGTCTGCATGTCCTAAGCCGTACACTAAGCAAAAAAAAATCTCCCCCCAGAAAATACTAGAAAGCCTTCCTGCAGGGGCCAATCATTACGAGAAACATAATAATCAGTCAGAAAAAAAACCCTTTTGTGAATTTCAAGGAGACACTTTTGAGGTAAAATCCAAGTAGAGCTTAGGAAGCAGGCAATTACTAATGGAATGCTGCCACTGAAGGTAATGCTGGACAGCACCGATCACTGCACCCCCATGGGATAATTCCTCTCTGCCATTAAGGTATGTATACATTACACAAAGAAAACCTTCTGCAGTATCTACTAATCGCTTAATTAAGGCAATGAGAGGATGTTATGAGCACTTCTCTGTACACAGTAATTGCAGAAGAACAACTAAGTTTTATCCTGATAGCTTGTCTAAAAGTTACTACCTCAGTTGAGAGGCAGACCTTCATTGTTTAGTGCATGGCCACAATCACACTGGATAATGACCATATAATGAAAAGTCAATTTGCAACACAACCTCTCTTTTCATCTGGAAAAATTCACTCAGAAGAAGTAATTTAACAAGATTTTTAATTCTTCTTGAGTCAGAATATTGTTCTTATCCTGCTCTCAAATCTCTTTTGCAGAGAAAAGAGGCTCTCAGTTTTCTAGAGATCTGAGACTAAATGCAGAGAAGAGATAAATAATGACCATTAGTGCCTCTTGGGGAATGCAAAAAATTTATAAACACAATTATTTACTTTTATTCTAATCCTTTGTATATTCCTAGGAGGCTTTTTGCTTTTTCAGAATATCACCTTTCTGTTCTGGCCATACAAAAAAAAAAGAAATCACAAACATTTAGAGTGTGTGGTTATTTATTAACACATTTTTTATTACAATATTCTCCTGATTTTAGTTTTTTATTTTATTGAATAAAAAGCCTCATTTTTATTCAATAGAAGTTTCAGTTGTAAGTAATTCCAACAGCAAATAGCTTTAGCACAGCCCTTCTACTAATCACATAATCACAAACCTTGATTCTCAAGAAAAAAATTTATTAACCTCAGTCTTGTTTTCTCTATTTTCTTGGACTTTATTTATTCCTTCTGAAAAGAGGGGAAACTCTTGATCCATATTTCCCAGTATACCTGCAGCCTACAGCAGTAAACTGCCCTGCCAGAACAAACTGTGCCATAGCTATACTTCTGAAAGGTGCAAGTAACAGAGTGCTAAACTGAAAGAGAAGAAAAAGAAATGCTGACATCCATGAATCACAGTTCACCTTAGAGCAAACATGATAAAATTATTCACGGAAATAAAGTGGTACTGAGATTCTGTGTGAGATGGCAAAGATGAATCATCACCAAATAGAGAGCTTCTGTGCATGTCTGTTCCTCAGGAGAGACAGCTGAATAGAGCACGCTGCGAGTGTAAGGCAGTGACATATAGACCTATAGGTGAAAAAATGAGCTTTGCAATCAAGGCTTAAAGCTCCCTTTGGTGCCATAAAAGAGCTGTTATTTAGCTTTCTTGTGTTATCTTTAAGTGTTCTGGTACAAATTTTTTTTTTTTTTTTTGGAAGATCACCTACACCATAAGATCTCAGTTATGAAGGATACACTTATTCAGTTGGTATTTTCTGATTCTCTGTTATGTTTCATATATTTTAATTTTTTGAGACAAGCAGGTTGCCAAAGTATATTTTCCTCAGTAGTTTCACTTTTATAGCGGCAGTTGGGAACCACAGAAATGTTTTATTCTTTGCTCAGTGTATAACACAGGTGTTATAATATCAACAACGTTTTCTACTCACTTGAGAGACCTATGTGAAAGGAAGATGAAAGGCACATTGAGTGAGCAGGAAATGTAATGCAATAGAACTAGCTCCAAGCAGAAAATGTAGAAATTTGTCTTCAGTGATTCATGCTTTCGAAAAAGAGGGCAGATCAAAAATGTACGGGTTTATATGAGCACAAATTATACCCAATATACACATGACTGTTCTTGAAGCAGTTTGTACTCTTGTAGCTTTGCAAATTTACTGGAAATATTTGGATTAGAGAATATATTTTATCTTCCATTTGTTTATTAAAAAATATATTGCTTCCCAACAAAAATGATACAGCATATTTCTTTCAAAATAATAATTGAAAAGATTCACTTTAAATATGCCTGAATTAAAGTGTTTGTGATTTTTCCCCATTTTTTGAACAAAATATTGACCAACTCAATTTGGGTATAGAGATAACTTCCACAAAACCAGATCTTTGCATTCTAAAGGACAGAATTGGTAGATTAATGGTAGATAAGACCTTTTTCAGCAGATTATAATAGTTGGCACATGTCAGCCTTAAAACACTTCTGAAGTCTATGGTATTGAAGTTCTTTGCAAGAGCTACAGAAGAAGTTTGCAAAGAATTAGTGATAAAAATACTATTTAGGAATTTAATAGCATAAATTTATTAAAATAGGTATGTGGAGGGAGGAACAACATTTATATAACAGGTATAAATTAAATTCTATTTATTATTATTAAAGGGATTCTGTTGTTACTGAATGTTCAAACATGACTGAAAAGAGTTGATGAACATGAGAACTCTCAGCTTTACACGAGTAAGGAAATTTTCCAATTTTGTTTACCCTCTGAAACGAATTCTTAAAATGTTCATTCAATCTCTTAAAAAAACAAAAAACCAATACGACAAGCACTAATTCACAGTAAAATTTTACAACATGCAAACAGATAACAGACTGAAAACAGTCATGAAATCAATATATGTGAATAGTGAATATACTCACGTGGAACATCATGGGATTACATATTTGTAATAACATTAGATATCCATGGACTCATAAATTTGCAAGTTCTAAAAAATCTATTTTGCTGTTTTTACTTTCAAAATCTGCATATATGCAATGCAGCTTTTACATGCAGCATTAATGCATGGAGTTTAGCAGCACAATGGATCCAGTAATCAAAGTCTACAAAAGCTGGTGAAAATGATTCTTGCTTTCCATAAAGTCTTGAATCTAACTCTGTAGAAGAACTAATGTATTCATGCATGATAGAAACAGAAGGTCTTTGAAAGTTTAAAAAATTCTTAAACTGTAGTTATTGGGGTTTTTTCCTTTCTCAGTTTTATAACTCTACAGCAAAAGTTAGCTTTTTAAAAGCTGTCTTAAGTGTCTATATTGTACTTATGATATTTATTGTTGGACTGTCTCTAGGATCAGCTGTGGATAAGTTACTCTAATAAATAATCAGTCTCCAAGTGAAAAACAGATTCAGTTCTTAAAACTGATTTTTTGATTTGGTTTAACATTTTTATATTTAATATTATTTTTATTATTATTCTCTCTCAGATGTTTATGTTCTTGGTTTTTATTCCCAGAAGCTACTGTTCATGAGCCTGCAAATGTTGATATTCTTATATCAGCCCAAAAGCTTTTCATACTGCCAAATGTTATAGCTTAAATGTGCAAACCTAACATTGCAATTTTAATCAAGAGTGAACTTTAATAAAAACATATTACATAGGCAAGAAAAGTGCAAAAATGTCTCTAATATGTTTTTCTTTACAAGCAAACTTAGGTGATTTCTTTTTCTAGGTTATTTTCTATGGTCTGTGTCATACTGCCTTTGACAGGTTTTTTACCATCTGTTTTCTGAAGTTGTTTTAAAACTCCTGTGTCAGGTATTTTGAACCTTTATCTGAAGTGAACACCATGTATATCCTTTCATTTTTGACATCTCTCATTAAAGGAGTTAAAAGAGCTTTTGCACAAACAGTTCTGTCTTTGGAAGCTGAAAGCAGATTTCCATCATCCTGAAACCTGAAAATCCAAAAGTTGCTCTGTAGATACCACCTGAGAATAAGGACTGATACTATCAGCAAAGGCTACCAGCATGTCACAATGTGTTTAGTAATCAAAATAAGTTTAAAAGAAGTAAGAAGAACAATGAAACTGCTGCACCATCTATTTTGCAAGGGCTTGGCATCATCTATTGGAAAAAAAAAAAGAAAAAAAAAAGAAAAATCCTACTTTTCTTTTGTAATTGTCATTTGAAAAGATAAATTCAAACAGTTTTTCATGTTTGTCAGCTATACGCACCTTAGAAGTCTGAGAAAACATTTCAAAACAGGAATTTCAAAACTGAGAAAGAAGCAAAAAAATTATTGTACTACAAAAAGTAAAAAACCTCTAAGCAAAAAGTTAGTTTTTTAAGTTTCACCTGAGAAATTCATGACCGAATGAAAATAAACAGGGAATAGATATTTGTATTAGCAACTTTGCACCACAATGACGTTCCAGGTAGCGACTCAGAACAGAGAGCAATATCGCTGTAAACCAATGCATCCATTATTGCTGGTAACTACCTAGATGGAGAGGAATTCAAGCTGATGGTGGAGTAGCAGCAAGCCCTTCAATTTCAATGAGAGACCTTTTAAGAGAAATAAGCTTTCAGAGCAGTTCTTTATCTAAGCTAGCCTCAGAAACATAGAAAATCGTGCTCTGTCTTCAGTTCCTCTGTGGGTTGCTCTAGCAGTTGTAAGTTGCAAAGAAGTTCAGGGATCATAATGATGCCTCAGTACTGCAATAGGTGTTAACTCCAAAAAGAAGTGACATTATTCTGAACTTATAAAAACCCTGGATGCTATTTATGGATGAAGTTGCTGTTAGCGCTCTTGTTAAACTGTTTTTAGCCCACATAACTGCAAAGATAGAAAAGAAATATATGTTATCAACTAGTCTGTTTTGCCTGTCCAAGAAATAAAAAGTCTAGAGGAAAAGGACTTCCTCTAGACAAAGAGGAAGGTGGCTAAAAATTACTAGAAAGAGATAATTAAAGATGTTGTATCTTGCAAACAATTAAAACACAGGAACAGTTTTATGGTGATGAGAGAGTTGGGGTTCTTCAGCCTGGAGAAGAGAAGACTCTGAGGAGACCTCATTGTTGTCTTCCAATACTTAAAATGGGCTCTTAAGAAAAAGGAGGAGTGATTTTTACATGGGCAGATAGTGACAGGACAAGGGGGAATGATTTTAAACTCAAAGGGGCCTGGATTAAATGTTAGGATGGGTGAATTGCTCTGAGGGTAGTGAGGCACAGAAACAGGCTGCCCAGAGAACTTGTGGATGGCCCATCCATGGAAGCTTTCAAGGACAGGTTGGATGGGGCCCCGAGGAACCAGATTTAGCATGGCATCCCTGCCCATGGCGGGGGAATTGGAACCAAATTATCTTTCAAGTCCCTTCCAAACCAAGACTTTCTATTGATTCTGTGATTCTCTGATGCTATTTTTAGCTCAAAGTACAAATCAACTTGATCTCCACTTCCTTCTGGTATCACAACAGAATTGTCTTCCCACATTTGCAAATGACATTTAATTTCTCTACACATCTTCCTACACTTGCATGCTTTCATGTTATTCTGCATTTACTTTGGAAATAAAGCAATGCAAAACTTCTTAAATGGGACATGTATTTATCATGATTATTTTCACTATTTTTTTTCTTTAATTGTGTAATTGCCATACTAATTGGACCTCCATTGTATTAAGATATTCTCAAGGTATCTTTTTAATAATATCTTCAATTTAACTAGGATACTGAACGTCCCCTTGTGGAAATACTTGTTACTATTCTGCTCTAAAAGTTCTTTTCTATTCCAAAGGATGAAAAAATTTAAGACTTGTGTACTACAGGGCTTAAGTTTTATAATAAGCACTAAATTAGGTGTCCAGGATCTCAAGACAATGGAGAATTAAACACCTCTGGTAAGGAGTCACTGACATAAGCAAAGAAGGTTTTACATTAAGCAACAAGAAATGTTGAAATGCTGATATTCTTATGATTTTAAGAAATGTGCCCACTGCACTTCAGCTTTAGGAGTGAGCTAAACTTACATACAGATTTAGGTACTTCTACCAGTCCAGCCAATGAGGTTGACTATCAACTGACTAAAAGGTGTTTATTAAAATCCTTGCAAGGAAAATAAGTTCTGTCATCCATCAGGAGGAAGTTATTAGAATATGTGGGAATTATTCAAATTCAGAATGTGATTATAATTTTTTTACAAACAAAGTAACTTTGGATAGGGTATTTGAAAAACATCTCAATAATTGTTAGTACTTCACATGGTAGGAGGTATTAAAATATGTGTTTTGTGAATGAGCCCATTTATCATAATTGTAAATATTTTAATCTCTTACTTCTCTTACTTCAGTGCATAAAACACAAATTAAAGCAGACTGCTATAGACTTACTGCACTTATTCTCCACTTTGCTTCATGCCAGTTCTCATGGTTGATTTTCCTTCACCCATAAAAAATTATCTTAAGGAAAATTTTAATTATCTTCATATAAAACTTGGCTCAAGAAGCATTTCAGAGAACAGAATAGTATATTTATTTATAAAAGTCATAAATGGACTAGCAAATGGTGGGAATAACAAGTTAATAAAGTTTGATGATGTCCATGAGAAGCTGTAGAAAGATTCCTTAATAATTATCACTCTAATGCAGATGACATTCAGTGCCAATAAATTGCAAGTAAAGTGTATGAGGAAAGAGTAGTCTGAACTGGATATTGCCTCCATAGGAAAACTAAAAGAGAAAAGTTGTAGTAATTCTTTGAAGATTGTTCAGTATAGATAAAGAAAAACAAAAAAGTTAGCAAAAAACCCAAATATTGTGCAGTTAGTACAGCAAGACAGAGAATAAAACATGAAACATCATTATACCAGAACATAAATTAATAACAGATATAAATATTTGGCAGCTAATCTCTGAAAGTAAAGAATATTATTGGAAAGGTATAACCATGGAGGGCTAACTGGAAGGAAACTTCAGTTATAGCGTGAGTTCCGTGCAAATAGAAGTCACACATATTCTCTGGCCTTGTTCGTCAAAAAAGGGATGCATCAAAGTTCTATTTGCAAAGAGAAGGAGAGAAATTCCTTATTCTCAGTTTCTCAAAAAGTAGGCAAGAACGTGGCAGGTTGCCAACAAAAGGTGAAATCTAGAGTTCATTATAATAAGACATGGTAAGCATGAAAAGTTTACATGAGTTTGAAAACTGATTGTACAAATTCATTGAGGAGATTCAGAGAAACCTTTGTCTCAAAAATATCAGACACAAATTTTAAAAGGTTGTGTCAGAAAAATTGTAACTGTCTGCTTTCCTTGTCCTGCTCTTTTCCTGGACATTCACTTATGACTCAGTGTCAGAAATATTGGACACAGTCTCTGACAGAAAAATGAAGAAACCTCTTGATACCAGAAATATGGTCTATTTTTATTTGTTTAGCTGTGAGTCATCTGCACTGTGATAGCTGCTGAGAATTGGCCTCATGAGTTCTTTTAGACACCCCTCAGGATATAAACTTAGGTGTTACTTAGGTAAGGATTTGTTGCCAGGGAGCAGCAAGAACCAGCAGCTCCAGCAGCACAGGTCAAACCCAGCTTTCCCTGTGCCCCCACCAAGGAGCACAGTCCCACGGGGTATGGGGACAGCAGGCAGAGCCAGATGTTGGTAAAAAGTCCATCAACAGATGCAAACATATGCTAGTGGTAATCCAGGTCCAGAGGATGTCCAAAGACCCAAGTTCAGAGCAAAGTAGATGAGATTTCTGGGACATAAAAGTGAGGTAATGTGACTCAATGTGCCTTAGGAAAAGAACTTCAGGCAATGTCAACTTATCTCCCAGTTCAGATGTGATAGGTGACAACTCATAGCATGGCCTCAGGTGCTGGGTCTAGATGTTAGCTCAGCCCTTTGTCCTTGCAAACCTGTGCATCTCACTCTGCTGTATGCAGAGTCCATAAAGGAGCCAAAGGCTGGATTTCTGTCTTGCAATGTACATATGCTAAGTATTTATCTGAACACCACAAGCTTATAGAAGTACGAAATCACAGTGGCATTTGGCATTGATGATATAGGTTTACTCTGAATTTAAAAATTAATCAAAAAACTTATTCTGCAAACACATGGAGGTATTAGTAAAACTGACACTTCAAAGACTACTGACAGCTAAATTTAATTTAGTTTCTATAATGTCAAGAATGAGTTGCCTTACATCTAAATAGACCATAAGAAATCATCTTAAACTTGAAGGAAGTCATATGTAATCTTTTTGAGAAGAGGAAATGAAAATCAAATTTTCAGTTCTAGTTCAATTGAAACATCCCAGGCAAAGGTGACAGAATAGATAAAACATTTATATTAAAAAATGCCATGTTGCCTGGAGCTTATTGATAAATGCTGCTTTATTAGACTCAGCTATTCCTGAAGATAAATGCATACAACTTTCATTGATTTCCTTCAGCTTATATTTTGATAATCATTCAGAGTACCAGTACAACGTGACATTTCATGCTACTGAGTCAAATTGGTCTTACTGAACAGTCATAAAAACTGTGGAATCACTGAATCATTCATACTGGAAGGAACCTTGACAAGTCACCCAATCCACCTTCCTTCTCAAACGGAGACAGTGCTAAATTCAGACAAGAGGTTTAGAACTTTTTTTCAGAAGAGCCTCGAGTTACTCAGATTTTCTAGGCAACCTATACAAAAGTTTATTAAATCTGATAGTGATTTTGTTTTGCTTCATTTTTGTTGGTTTGGTTTGTTTTATCCTAGCTAGGCTCTCAGAACCTCTTCTGTTTCAATTCTTGTCCCCTCTCTCTGGCTCTTTTGCTGGGTCCCTGAGTAGAAATATTGGCTCTATCTTTTTGGCTAACTACTAGTAGGTATCAGAAGGCTGCTATTTACTGTCCCTGTACAATTTTTACTTCTTCAGACAAAAAAAAACCTTATTAATTCCCAGTAAAGCAGAATAACATTTCTTATTTTGACCTATTGAAAAGTCCTGCTAGCTCAGGAGCTGCTGACCACCTTTGCTGCCGAGGCTCTACAGGCTCCTGCTCATCCTGCTGGCCACAGGCACACCCAGGTCCTTTTCAACAGTGGCTCAGCCAGCCTGCCCCAGCCTGGGCCACTGCTCAGAGCACCACATCTGCAGTGCAGAATGCAGAGAAGGCTGTGGCTGCCAATTTTCCTGGGTACTTTCTCCAGTCACTGATAGGAACTGAGACCTGTGATGTAGTAGTGCCATTGTGATTTCAGAATTTAGAAATTTGGTTTTATTACTTTTGTTATTGTTACCTAACTTTCTCATCTTTATTCCTTGTTTTGCCAAAGTCAAATCAAACAAAGCATGTACACTTACACACACACACACACACACACACACACACAATATTTCTTAATTTCACCTTTAAAACCCTAAGATTGTATTTTTAAAGTAGTCATTAACATTTTTTGTGATTATTGTTCTACTAAGTGTAATAAAATGTTGCCTTATAGGAGGAAATGCAGAAAAAAGATTGTTGCTTAAAATAAATTATCAGGGAAAAGATTGCCCCAAAATCTCTTGATGAAATGTTATATCTAGTCAGGAAAGTGGTAAAACTTTTATTAACTCTGATGATAGTCGTGATTCTACTTCATCCCTCCACATAAGGTCTCTGTCAACTCTTTGGCACAGTAAAATATTATCTTGGGAAGCAGCCAGTAGAGAGTTTTCCTCTGCCTAATGCTCATAGGGAAGGACTCAATAAGCTAACCTAAACAATGCCCTCACATAATGAGGAGCAGCTGGACCTTGTAGAAAGGTGGCTATACTTCAAAAGCAGCCTTCCTTAATGCAGAAGTCATGTCCCTGTACCTGCCCTGAGTATGCCTTCTGACAACAGCCAGAACTAAAAGCTCAAGAGGAGGAGGCTGGAACATTTTCAGTTTAAAAAAAGAAACCTGACTGGCAGAAAATGACATTAACTTAAGGTCAAAGTTTCCATATAAAATTTATTTCTTTTTGTTGATGCATTTTTGAAATTTTTTTAAAATTCTTTTTTATTACAGGCTTTGTGCATATGTATTTGTTTATGTAGATTATAGATCCACATTAATGCTAGGAAAGGGAAAAATATCAAAGTCAAGAGAAAATTAAAAAAAAATCAGAGATGATCAAGCTATAAATCAAATATTTGCCTGTGATGTTTTACCAGATAAGAGGCAGAAGTGTATCTTCACTTCCCATTTGGCATCCATATTTCCTGTTAAGCATCTAACCAATTTCACATAAGCTCAGAGGTCCATCATCCTTTATGAGTCCTTTTCTCTTTGTCAGCAGTTACCTGTTATTGCTGCTATAATCTATGTAACTAAAGAGACTGATGACACAGCTGCTGCAGAAAAAGGTGGCTGCAGAGATTATGTTAATGAGATCACTAATTTCTTGCATAAATATTAAAACTGTTTCACTGCTTCATGTGTCACTTGCTGGATTGATGGAATATCTTGAACAAAATATGAAAATGTTGTTAACTCAGTTGTTATTTATTTGTATTTCAGTAGCACCTACAAGCCACAAAAAGCTGAGATCTCAGCCAAAACTATCTTGTTTCACTATAAAAACCTATATAATCAGACAACAGGACTTTAGTCCCTCCCTTTGTGTGCTCTTCTACCCCTGTACTTCACTCATAAAACCCCAGCTGGAAAACTGCTTCCAGCTGAGATCCCCAGTCCAGAAAAAACATAGACCTGTTGGAATGGGTTCAGAGGAGAGCCAGAATATTAACAAAGGCTAGAGCACTTCTCCTCTGAAGAAAGGTTGAGACAGTTGGCATTGTTCACCTTTGGAGAAGAAGGCTCCAGAGAGAGAATTTTGTAGGCTTTCATTATATAAAGGGAATTATAAAAAAGGCAGAGAAAGACTTTTTACAAGGACCTATAGTGATGGAACAAGGTACAATGGATTTTTTCTGAAGGAGGGTAGATTAAACATAAGCAAATTATTTTTTACAATAACAATGGTGGTACCTTGGAACAGGTTGCCCAGACAAATTGGTCTATCTTTGAAATTGATTAATATGAGGTTTGACAGTACTCTGAGCAACCTGCTCTAGTGGAAGATGTCCCTGTTCATGGCAGGTGGGTTGGAACTAAATGAACTTTAGGGTCCCTTTCAAACCAAAGAGTTTTATGATTCTATGATGCTATGAAAGAGAGAGAAGGGTCCACAAGGATATGGAGATATAATGATCTTATGTACCTAAATGCACTATTTAAGACACCACCAATAAAATGCTGGAAGCCTCTTCACTCATAAATTTATCATGTAATAGGGAAAAAATATTTTTCTCAACAATAACAAAAAGCAATATACATTTCAGGATGTAAGGGGGTCAGTGTTCCATAAAGCTTAATTCCTCAGCCCATGAGATATTCATCATCTGTTCCATCAATCAAGATTCAGGAGAGATATAGGATTAGTTCATATGTGTGCTGACTCTGGGACTTAACAGTTTATTTTTTTCATTTCTGAAGATAATACCAACTTTTGTGTTAGTTACCTCCAATAGCCGAGGACTTGAGTTGCCTACCAGTCCACAGGAGCACTGAGGATATCACATAGGCCTGTGATGTAACTCCTACTTTAAAGGCTTTCTAGAGTTGACCACATATAGATATAGTTTGCAAATTCTTGAAGTATGTCTTTTTTGATGGCAAGAGTTTGTCAGGATTTTTGCCATTGACTATAAATAGAGGCTCAATTTGGACAGCTGAAATGTGTCTAAAGCTAGGTGACATGATAGGCATATCTGCCTTTTAACAAGGGAGTGTATAGGTTTTCTATAAGCCCCCTCACCTGTTAGTATTGTTGATATATTCACATTCAAAACACAGACAGCCTCAGTTCCTTGGAAGATGACAACAGTTACAATAGCCTAAAAACTTATTAATCTCATCTGTAGACAAGACTTCCAAACTTTAGAACTTTTACAGTAATATCCCTTCCAACTAAACTTTCCAAAAAACAGGCAGGAAGCCAGGATAGTTCAGCCATAGCCTGTCCTCAGCTGGAAATGTGACTTAGGTAGACAGCACTCATGGTGGGTCTTTTGCATATTTTGTATATGCACACTGTGATGTATTTGCAGAGAACATCAGAAACTTATAGAGCAAATGTGACAAGCATGGATAACTGAAAGCAATTTCCATATCCAAAGATGAGCCCAAACAGAGATGAAAATCTTTATTCTGGCAACTGCTGATTCTTGCACTTCTAAAAACTTTTAGGCTTACATTATACAATGTGCAAACACAAGCATGTGTACAGACATAGTCTGGGGGGTACCATTACCAGAGCACCTCTTCTAATTTTGACTCTTTTCTACATCGTATCTGCAGTCAAACTTTGGCTTTTAAATACTTCAGTCTGCCTCTTCAAAGGTAAGCTGGGATTTTTTCATGGTGTAATATCCTGCCACAAAATTTGTGCAGCAGTTTGTGGTACCAGTAGTGAGGAAGACACATACATAATGCCCAGTCTTGAAGTAAATATGGAAAAATGAGAAGAAAAGTGATAACTTAATGTGTTCTCAGCCAAAAATATTCTAGTAAAGAAAAAAACAAAACAAAAAAAACCAAAAAAAACCAAACAAAAACAAAAACAAAAACAAAAACAACCAAAAAACCCCACCCTAAATAAACAGAACAAGCAAATTAGAAGATTTGGTTGGTTTTTAAATTAGTTTTTTTTTTTCAAGACTGAGCTTATTCAGAAGTATCCTAAGTACTTCTAAATAAGTAGTTTGAGTGTTCAAGAGTGTCTGTTCTTCATGGAGTTTTTCTAAAGTTATTTTACCCCAATCTCATTGATCCCCATGGGAATACTACCACAGTATTAATCAACACTCAGACTAAGTAGTTTAGAGGTAGGCCAGACTGTTCTTTTTTACTCTGTACTGGTCTGTGACAACATCTTTCTTTATGTATTTAGTAATTAACTTCTTGGCTATCTTCAGAATTTCTACCATTTGTGAGCCCCCTGGGCTAGTGAGCCCACCCAGCACTAACTGCTGTTAGGATGCAAACTCATTATTAAATATTTTAATTAATATAAGTTATAATCACTAGTTAATTTCCAAACTTCTCTGTTTTCCAGAATTGTTGAAATCATCTGAAGTAAGTCCATTGTACAATCTCCTCTAGAAACTCTGCTTCTTTCAGCTCAAGTCAAAATCTTTTGCTGGCTTGGTTCCAGTTGAACTCCAGACATGAAACTTGGTTCTCCTGTACTTTCACTAAAGGAATGTGGTTTATGCTTTTTCTTCTTTTGACAGAGGACAAGAAAGTTACTTTATCACAAGGATCTTGACTTCAGTAGACCCTAAATCACTTTGATATGAAATTCCCTTTTATTTTGGCATTTTTTCAGACCAAAGTACAAACAGTTAGCAACTGTAATTCATTCTGCTGCAGCTATAATTTCTATTTTTACCTATGCATAAAATTTAATCTTTCATGTTTTACATTTTACAATGGGTGGATTCTTGCTCCTTAGACAATTCAACATGATTTTGATACATATAAAACCAACCAAATTGGCCTGCTTTGGAAAATCATATATCAGTCTCAATTGCTTAAAACTAGAGTTTTTAGAACTTTCTTCTCTTTGTTCAGGCTTGCTAATGCCTTCTTTTTTCATCCACATTCATGGACAGAATTTATGTTTTATTGTACAAAAATCCTGTTTGTATTCCAGGCATTCTTACTGAGATACTTATATACTCATGTACAATTTATAGACTCAAATCAATGAAGAATCTGAAATTACTGAAGCATAATTTCAATACATATATTTAGAGGTATTGAATACAACACCTGATCTTTAAAAATAGTATTTTAAAATAAGTTTCTGCTTACATTTCCTTACTTCCTTTCTGTTACTTAAATTTGTTTTGTGGGCCCTGAAGGTGCTATTCTACAATTTCAGAATCACTATGGGTTTAGACATTTCTATGGGAGAGTTCAAGGTCTTTTCCACTGGTTCCTCCCTCCTCCCAGCTCAGTTCTGAGCTATATGAGATTTTATTTAGAGGAAACTGAAATAAACAGATTTTGTCATTTAGGATCATAAAATTCCTATTTTGTCCAATTTATATAAAGACAGCTGAATTTTAAAAAAGTTAAAGTTCCAAAGAGCTCTTTACATCTAGACAACTAACTAGTATGATTAGCAATTTTTCCAGCTGAGACTCTTTCCCTCCCTATTAAATAATTGAACATTCAATGGGACTGAGAAAGAGAAGGAGAAACTGCAAACCTGATTGTACAGCTTGTTGTTTGGTGTTCTCCTTTGGGATACAGAAAAGTCAGGTTACAAGTTTCTGCTTCAAAATCTGGTTTAATTATTTATACAAAGAGAAATAGGTTCAATTGTATACTGAGAGAAGTTCACACTAGGATATCCAATATCTTGATGATTAGGGTACTCCCATGGGATACTGGAAACCTCTCTTTCCATTCCTATGCCAGTGAATATTTAATTATTTATACACAATGAAATTGCTTCAAGACAAACTCACAAAAGATGATCCAGTACCGCAAAGATTAGAATACTTATTTGCAATTAAGGCAGACCTAATTTCAAACCTCTCATCAAATCAGAACTCCAAATCAACAAGCACAAATGTTTGGAAACAGATTCTTCTCTCCTAATTCCTTGAACTCAGAACTGCAGAGTAAAATAAAGAGTTTTTGTGGAGCAGAGGATTTTTGAGACAGCTGAACTGGAACTGGATATTTTTTTCCTGAAGAGGATACTTTATTGTGAATATATAATACCAAGTGTTCTTGATACCTGTCTTAGACTGTTCCCACATCTTGGTATTCTCATTTTGTGAACAGCTGTTAGCTTTGTGTGAATCTTACTTCTAAGCACCTTGTTTTCTATACTGTGCATAAGAAGTCTGGCCTCTAAATTTAAGACCCAAGGTTATAGCAGATTGCAGTGTGCCTAAAGGTTAGAAATACTAAAATCCAAAACTAATCAACTTCATTTCTACGTATGGAGAAGTGAAAATATTCATTTGTACCCAAATTGCTTGTACATATATATCGCAGAAGAAACGTGACTACTTCAAAATATTTAGCAGCACAGATGAATTCCAGTCAGCCCCCAAAAGAACATTTTATTTAAATCTATTCTTTGTGTAATGATATGGAAATGTTTAGCAACTAAAATTTCCTTTAAAATTGTGTAAAAATAGAAATAACTTATAGAAAAGCTATGCTTGTTCTGACCTGTAATGGGTCACTTATTCCTTACAGCCTTTATAATGTGGATTTATTTATATATTATTTACATATTTATATATTCATCTACATGTATTCATTAGCATATAAGGTAAATTAAAGCACCAATAACCTTGTTAAACTCTGGAACACTAAACAAAAAAATATTTCTTCTTGACTAGTGGTGAAATACATTTCTTTTCTTTAGGGAATATTAACTTCCTAGTGTCAAAGTAATAGTATTCATGAGTCAGTAAAAGTCAGGTAATTGTACAGTCCATAAATATGCTTATTCCCCTTGAATACTTATATTACTTAAATATAAATAAGGTCTATAAATTTTTTGGATTATCTAAATGAAGCTATTCAATAAGTATTCAGAGCAAAACAGGAAAAATGGAAACTTTAAGCACTATCAGAGTGAAAAAATTACTTCCATTTCATAGAGAGGACCTTGGATTTTGCTTTACATTACTGCTACAGGAAAAATGGAATTGTACAGAAAACTATTATTCAAAATTATCACTATCAATATCATTGTAAATAATAAAAGGAAAAATAAATATGAAATGCACATCATAATGTTTTCTAGTAGGTGTATCTGAAAATTCTAAGTGAAAGAGAAACTGCTTAGAAGAAACTGCCAATTTTAATACCTCCCCTGAGCAATGAAATTATTTACTCAACAACAATAAAATTTGAAATTTATCACCATGAAACAAAATGTATAATCTACACTGTAGTGTAGAGGAAAGGAAATAATTGTAGTAGTAATAATAGTAATAGTACTAATAATGTTTCCATCCATAAAATGTATTTTCCCCTAACAACCACTGGAAAAAAAATATGTAACACTTTCTTATAGGGAAAAAAGTGCTTTAATTTAACATATTTTTCCCTTTTACATGCCTACTGTGTTATGTCATAGAAAGCATACAGCTCATTTTCTTTCCAACTGGTCTGTCACACAATTTTCAAACTGCACATATATCTCAGGCTTTGATCAGCATAAAGGTAAAAAATTCAACTGGAGTATACAAATAATTAAAGATGGATGTGATCCCAATGCTCATTATTATCACATCAATTTTCAAAGAAGGCTGTGTCAGAACATATTTAGGGCTTTTACTGTGTGACCTCCTCCCCATACAGGAGCTATTTATTTTATTGTCACTTGCCAGGCAAACAGTAATGGAAATACCCAAAACACCTGTTTATCCATCTCACCAATATGTGTTCAGAACAGCCAGCAAAGGGTTGTCTGAACTGAACACATTCAGTGTGAAACTGCCTAGAACTAATTGATTAAGATGAGGGTAAATATTGGCATATTATGGCATTTTATTAGCAGATCCAGGCAGCCAAGTCTATTGCTTTCTCTGCATTCTTAGAGATGTGAAAACAATCCCCTGAAAACTTGTCAATATTTCTTTTAAACTTTTGAATAAACCTTGAATAGATTTAGAATATGGTCAGTAGTCCATGCTACCCTTACAAAACCCCATAATCTTATACAAAGCTTGAAGGGAGGTTTATATCACGTAAATTTTAACTATCTAAAAACAGAACGTACTCAGTCAAATAAATCACTTTTTACCACCCTTAAGAGTTTCACAAATAGACCTACTGGGGCAAGGCCTTTGTGGTGTCTTTTGTACAGCTCAAGACTGATGTCAATTATTACTGTATGGGGAAGGTGTTCAGTCAGTGACTTCTGCCTTTAAAAAGAGAGACTATATTAGATAAAAAAAATTAAAATACCAAATACTATAGTTTCAAATTAAAAATTGCCACAAACATTGATCTTCCTTAGTTCTTTCTTCCTGCCTTAATCCAACCCCATATCATTCTCCAATGACAAAATTCTTTTTAATATGTTTCTACCTACTTGGTCACCTGCCTCCATGAAAGTCTTGAAACTCTCTGAGATATGAGAGATCATTGTATCTGACAGATTTCCTCCAGAGTTCCTCAGTAAAGCTATGGCTATGGCTTACTTTGGTTGGGGAGTACTATTAAACAGCTGTTGAAAGATAAGCATAGCCAGGTGTCTTTCTTGCCAAAGCAGGTAATAAAATCCTTAGGCTCAGTCAGGTTAGTTGTGCTAAGCATTGTCTCTGCAATCCTATCAGGCAGCATAGATAACTAAAGAACAAGACCTAATGACAAATGTGGAAGCATAAACAGAAATTTTCAATCAAAAATATAAAAATAAAAAAAATATTGATTTTTCTTATGACAGAATATTCTGGGTTGAATATTTTGGGATTGGACAGATAGTTTATATGGAATTACATTTATATGAAGCACAGTTTGGAAAATGAGCACCATTTGGAAATGACAGCATCCTTCTCTGTTTGTGGCTAATGATGTAAAGCATAGAAGAAAACCAGTCTTTTACTTTCCCAGGTTAAGGAAAGGGCAAATCTTCATCAAGTAAAACTTGCTTAACTCTGTGGTTTGGCAGTGACAGGCTGCTAATAGTGTTTAACAATCCCAATCTTGTTAATTCTTTAAATTTCCCAATAGAAACCGTACTTAACATCTTGAAGTAAAGTATATGGGAAGCTATTACTCAATAAGAATTGATGTCCAATGCACAGTTCAAAGAATGTCTTGAACTTGAGTTGGAGATTTTGATTTTTTTAGTTGAGGCAACTTTTTTCCATCAGTAAATTGGTGAAGTCATCAATTTAAAAAGAAAATGAGTGAGGAATATAGGAATTAAACAAAAAAAAGCTCTGATCTAAAAGGTAAGATAAAAAGAAAAAAAGAGAACTTGTAGAGAATTTAGTAAAACCATTTCCTGTTTTAAATGTTTTCAAAATTAGTGTCCTAAATAATTCCTCTAAAAATTCACATTATGATATATACACACAGACTGAAAGTCACAAAAATATTGAAATGAAGAATCTTAAGCTCTATGGTTAATTTTATTGTGAAATTATACAGGAAGTTGAAATGGACAGGAGAAATACTAAAGTTAATGGCTTTTAACCTCAATGAATTATATATTGATTGTGTTATGAAAGTTAAGGAGACATCTTTGTTCCAAGAAAGCCTACATAAAGATATGTTGAAAGATATTTTCAAGATTCTGAAATTTATCTCATCATACGAATGTTTAATGTTAATGTTTAACTGTTTCTATTGGGCAATCTCTCTATTTAGAGATCAGCATACAAAATATGCTTCCTTGTGTCTGGGGAGAAGTATGATCATCACAGCTGCTACAACCTTTTATGTTCTTTGGGCAATCTTAGCTGGTTTCCTTCACTATGCTTCAAAAGACCAGATGTTAAACCCATGTAAATATTGCAGATTGATAAGAGAATGCCAACCTCAGTTATGTAAGTGCTTAACAGTTAATTGTTTCACTAGAGCATCATGTATTTTGATAAAGTAGAAGTTGGGCATTTCTTAAGTGTGAGGGTAATTACTCATAAATAAGACTGGCAGAATTCACCCAAAAGATCTCCTAAGACAGCTTTGCAAATGAGACACGATCATATTTCATCCACCTTGCAGATGGCTGTGGTGTGAAGTGCTAAACCAATGTCTAACAAGGTTAGGAGTAGACTGCGTATCACACAGCATTATATATTGCTGAATACCTGTACTATTAGACACCAACTTAAAACTCCTTATAGAATCCTTAAAACTCCTTATAGAAGACAAAGAGACTAGGTAATCCCATCTACTTTGTGTATTTAATTTAGGGTTTAAACTACCTTGTAAATCTTCTTTGCTCTCCAGCAACCATAGACGAACATTCCACAACTAGATTAGATGGAATACTAAGTATTCAGCAGATAAAGTGGTTTCATGATCTCTATGATAGAGTTTTTAAGTTCTTTGATGCAGTAGCCAAAATGTAGTACTGGTTTGGCCATTTGTATATTTATATTTACTAACTGAATATTGAAAGGAAAATTGTTTAGCACTTAAGATGAAATTAGATTGAAACTATGGATTTGTGTTTTATTTGATAATTCATCTCATGTATCAGTAACATTTTACTTTAATCATACTATATAGCTCTATAGCAGATAAATTTCTGTGGCCTATTTTCTTGTCCCAATCATTTAAAAACCACTGTGAAGAAGGTAAAAATACATTTTTGTAGGTCTGTTTTATATGTCAGATGAAAGCTTTAGGCATGTCTCATGTGTCCAGTATATGTGTTACCTCTCAGTGTGAGAACTGAATCAAAATCAGCAGGAAACAGAAAACTTGCAATAAGAAACACTGTCAGGAACAAAGGAAACCAATAACAATTGATCAGCAGCTAATGAAAATGGATGGAAAAAAGGAAAAGAAAGAATTGAAAAAAGATTGCTCATACTAAGGATAAATAATGAGGTAGCACTGTTTATCTTCATTTTGGCTACCTATCTTAAAGGATAAACCCCCAATGCTGACACTGTAAAGAAAAGAGAAAATGTGCGCCCTTTCTAAAACAGTTCTTGCTCTGTATGCGACATTGCCTCCTCTGTGAAATCTTCTACTGTCTCTCGTCTTTTTCCACATTAAAAGTCATTTTTTCCATATGTGTTACAGCCACCTCCTAAAAAAGCCAAAAAAAATCCAAAAAACCCAAACCACAAACTAAACAGCTGAGCAAACATAAAGATTTTCTGTGTTTGTTTTGTATTTTGCAGATTGAAAAAAAACAAAGGTAGCTCAGCTCACAGATAATTTTGTAAATTTCCTTTTATCTATTCCATTTTTAAAATTTCTCACCTCTCTTATCTTTCTAAATGTTATTATGATTATAATAAAGTAAGAATAAGTTTTCTTTGTCTTCTAAACTGAGCATACTCTTCCAAACATCTCATTTAGCAATTCTTCAGTTACTTTGGGTGCCAAGATCCACAGGAAAATCTGCAATTTAATCCTTGCTTTATAATTTTATGGCTGCAAAAGATAAGTAGAAAAGGTAAACAATTGAATCACATACTTTTATAATCTACCATCTGCTGTAGAGTTCCTGTAGCACCTTTCTGTTATTGCTATGCTCTTACTATTCTTTCCTGATTTTACATGACAATCTGTGATCACAAAAATTAAGGCATAAGCATAATTTGAAATATGTCACCTGTTCCTCAAATATATATAAGAAAAAGTGCACTATAAACTAATATTCCTATAGAAACAGGGCATCTTCCTTTAATTACTCCAAAAATGTAATCATTCTTGCAACGACAGGTAAATGCCACTACCTAGGATTTATGATCCATACCTAAAGACCTGCTGGACAGATCTCAGTGGTTTATGCTAGGTGAAAAATAGGTCCAAAACATGGTTTAATCATGAATTTTTCTCTAAAAACCTTAAGGGTCTTGTCCTTGCACTGATTTTTGGCTGGGATAGAGTTATTTCTCCACATAATAGCTGCTGTGGTCTACCGGGGGAATGAGTGAATGTCTGGGCAGTTCTTAGGTTGTCAGCTGGGGTTAAACCATGACATCCTTGACAACTCAAAAATTAATCAGGTTTGTCTAATAACTGTTTTGAGATCATAATAATCACTACAAAATGCTTCTGCTTAAATACAGGATAGATATCTATTCGCAGTGGAAAATTGAAATCACAAAAAAGTTATTTTTGACATACTGGGAAAATGTTATCAGTTATTATCAAATCTTGTTCATAATCACTTTTAAAAAGTAAAAAATAAGCATCTGTTAAAATACAGCTACTCTTGATGTATGATTCATCTCATGTAGATTTTGCTGTCAAATTCACACTTTTTCTGCTCCTAATGCCACAATGTAGGTTATTCTAATCCCTCAAGAAGCTACGTTCAAAAGATCATTCATCCTACCAAAGAGACATTGGTTAGGAAAGTATGAATCAAGATCTGGAAGTACCTGTGTGGCTTTCTCTACTTTGGAAGGAAGACAGATAAGCATCTGACACAACAATGCAATGGCTAAAGATGTGGCATGAGTGCAATTTCAAGTGGCTGTTCCACACTCCCATGAGAACCAGAATTTGCAATACATTTTAGATGACATACACATATATGGGCAAACCCCTGTGTCCTAGTTTAAGCATATTGATTGGTTTTGATTTAAAATCCACTCTGCATGGATCATTAGTTAATTTATATTTAATTTACTATTTAATGTTAATGCTTGCAGCTACTGACTTTTCAGTACATAGATTTCTTCTTTCTCAGATTCAAAAATGTATGTCCTGATCATTCATATGCAGGTGTAAATGATGAAATTTTGTCCTAGATTTATGCTTCAACGTTTAGTATTTCATTCATTTGCTTATGACTTGCATTACATTGTATGGCAACTGCTGCTGTTTTTTAAAATAGTAATCATTAAAATCATATTACTTGGCATTATTTGAAGAAAATTATGCTATTAGTATGGCAAGTGATAGTTTGCTAGCAGTAATTGAATGAAAACTGATTTCCTACTTTATTTCTGAAAGATAGGTCTAGGTTTTTGTTTATGAAGAGAAATCAAAATATTTCAAGAAATCCATGAAAATATGGTACAGTAAAAACTTCATAAAACCCAGCACAAATAGTTTGCAGTTTTCCTAAGTCAATAAAATAGTTTTCTGGTTCTATTCTGATCTACTGTATCAAGACAATAAAATCTCACGCAGAAATTCCCTCATTCAACCACTATCTTCTGCTTAGCTTTAGGGCATAGCTTTATGACACCCAGCTTGGATTTAATGTGGTCTGACTTACAACAAAACAAAACAAAACAAATCCCCAAAGATATTTAACTTTAGACTGAACTTCAAGGATAAAATCATTAATTCAGTGGAAGGAACTGGACTTTTGCCACCAATGCCTTTCAGATTATTATATCTACGGAGAAGATTTTGACATGCATAAAACCATGTCCCAAGTCTGAGAATCAAACAATGAAACTTTTATGGTGGAACCAAACTGGTTCAAAAAGCTGCTTTCTAATTCCTTCCAATTTATATATTAGACATACTGATAATTCTTCTGTAATACCCTCTTAACCACTGAAATTTTATTATATCGTGAAAATTAATAGTGTTTTTTTTTAAACTCTGCAGAAGAACATCAACTTTTACTAAATTTCATAAGGCTTTACTATACTAGCTGACTTATACAATACTGTGTTTTCAGCTGCTAATGAAACATACTCAGTATTTTTAAGCGAGATGCTTTGAGATAGATTTTTTCTTTGCCTTTCCTGTGCTCTGTTTAGTGAAAATTGATTTTCATCTACTGAGTTTCTAATGAACTGGAAGACAAACTATCTTCCTTTATTTAACTTTCTCTTCTATATAGTACATTAGCATTCTCAAATTACATGTAGATATATGTAGTGCAAAATATTATTCTAATTGAATTCAGAAAGGTTTGGAAGCCCTTTTTAACAGAAAATAGATACAGTAACCCCTTTTTTTAAACATAATTATTCTAATCCTATATTAATTGTTAAAATTCAATGACTACTACTTTGGATGTAACGTTTTTATTCCCTACATCAGCCGGCATTGAGGATATTTTTGTTCTGTACCTCAAACATTCTGTAGTGCAGACATATGAGTTTATATTGCTAACTCAGATATTATTTGCAAAACATCATGAGCAGTCTGGATCTCAGTGAGACACAAATGATCAGACAAGCTACCCAAGAAATGCTGAATCCTGAGCTGTCACAAAATATAGAGAGATGTATCCCAGCTCACTATTTTAGCTCTGCCTTATATATTTACTTCAAACAAGCAACATGGCAAGGGCAAATGGATGTAAAGAGATAACAAGAAAGCAAATCTGCTTACTAGTGTCAGATCTGTATGAAAATAATCTGTTGTATTATAGAATCTCAATAGTATTTTCAGAAGTCAATGCTGTCAAGAAATACAAATTTTGTCTATTTTTTAATGTGAAGGAAACACTGACATTTCCAGACAATGTAAATACAAAAAAGTGGAGATTGAGACCTAATTGTATTTCTGTATTTTGTGTTTCAATAGAAAAGAGAGAAAGAAACTTCAAAGCAGAAGAAAGATTTTTGGGGACAAACCCCAAAGAAACAAAAAATATATCACTAAGGAAAATCAGAGTCCTGAAGACAAGTACAGCTGTGTTTGTTTCATGTGTACTTCAACAGTCAGAACAATAGCTGATAGAGCATGTCAGTGTAGGAGATCTTCATGAAACCAATTCCAGGCACACAAAATTGTCATTTTTTAATAGAAAAAGTGGATGACAAGTACTGAATTTTGAAACAAAGGAAATAGATTTGAGTTTTAGTTGGTTTTCTTTCTATTTTTCTCTGCTTTGGACAGTAACGGGAATATGACAGAATAATATTTAAATATCTTGTACATTTTTGATGCTATTAACTACTCACTTCAAGAAAAGAAGTGACCATGCTTACCCTCTGTGTCTATCTAAAAAGCATGTATTAAGCAATTTCAGAAACTGGCTACTTGAACTTTGTCCTAAAGGAATTTCTTTCTACACAGAGAACACAATTTGGTTTTAGACAAACAGGAGTTTCCTATTATTGCCAGTGTGAAGTCAGTTCCTTGCAAATGCAGGAGGAGTACCTTTTAGCACCTTGAGTATTTAAAATATTGCCAATGTTGTGCAGTTGTGCACACATGCGGTGTGTTGTGCAGTGTACACACTTCCACAGTTAGGCATTGTTTCAAGGCAGTAGACATTGTCAAGATTACAGGATTAGCACTAGGTTCCTGAGGTCCCTCTACTTCTTTTGTCAGTCCTAATGATTGAAGAATTAATTACTAAATTTCCTAAGGAAATATGTTTAGATATTTAACTTGAATTTTAACTTTCAACACATGCATGTAGTTTAGTTCACAGGTTTTGTACTTAATTAAAAAGTCATCAGTATATAAATTCCATTATGTTGTGCTTAGATTTATTCAACAAAGCTTCAAGCAGTCAGTAGAAAGTGAGAAGACCAAAATTCCAGCCTGCAATACATTTAGTGCCAGGAATTCAAAGTATGCCATTACTAGATCCAAGGACAATTTTACACGCTTAAAACCCATGAATCACAGCCAGAGCAGGGATCCTATGTCCATCAGAATTTGCACATGGAAAGGATAATTTGAATAAGCATATCTAGTTATAACATTTTAGAAAGACAAAAAAACTTACGTAAATCCTCTTCCTAGAATTCATCAAAACACTTCATATGCATTATATGAAGAATAAATTATTATTTGTGAAAAATCACATATTTAACATTAGTCTTCATATTAGTAACTCAAAGCTTAAAACAACATGAAATGGTTCACACCATGAGATGGATAACTAAGCTACTTGGATGAACAACTGCTCCACACATTCATCCATTAATGCACTTTCCATTTGGCTGTTCGGAAATAGATTTATTGCAATTAACATCAAATAAGAAAAGAAAAAATTGTGTGTCAATTTTCCAATTAAGAAAACAAGCACTCTTCCAAACTCCCTTTTTTCTTGAAAATGTTCTGAAATTCTGTGCCATAATCTTCTGTAATCTTAGTGATGGATACAAAGTTGTCAAAGATAAAGACAGACAGAAAGAAACAGGTTTGGAAGTCTTACAACAGTATTTTCACACCAGCATCCATGGGGTTTTTTTCCTTAAAATGAATGAGAGCTGCTTGCAGTATTTCTACAAGCTTTGCCAGACCAGAGTATAAATGTGGTTATGTTACAGTCAGGCAGAAAAGAGGTGAGGTATAAAAAAACCCCATATGTTTTATTGGACAACACGATTTATTGACTTCTAGAAAAAATGATAAAAATAAGAAAAGAGAGAAGCAAAAAGTAACGAAGACTCAGAAGCTTGGAAAAAATGTTCTCGCTCTCTGTCAATATACGAAACTTGTGACTGTCTTGCTATGAAGAGTTTCCTACGTGTCTGGGTGAACACTCTGAAATAGTCAGTAGACTAACCAGTAATAGTTAGTAGGATTTTTTTAAAAATAAATACAAACTTACACACTTTTTATTAATTATTTAAAAATCTGTCCACATCACATCCATGTGGGAAATATCTCTGAAATCAGGGCAAATTTCTTGCCTCTGTCCTCTTCTTTCTTAGCATTTTGTTTTGTGAAACAATTAATATCACTCTCATATAGTATCACGGACTACATAAACAACATACCTTGTTTCTCCTCTTCCGTTATAACATCACTTACAACTTATTCTACTATTTTGATATTCAGAATTTTGATTCTAAAAACAATTGTAACAGTTTTAAGTTCATTTTCTGAGCATTATCCAGCAAACAAATCATTGGAAAATTTGTGAGCAGAAACACAAAGCAGTTTACAAATGGTATAATGGAGTTTATTTAAAAATGTAAATTAAAATTTGATCTTTTGTAAGTGTGCAATTTATTTTTTATATTGTATGCATAATTCATTTTGAGAACTACACAGCAGTTATGACTCAACATTTACTAACTTTTCTATTTCATTGTAAATTTCAGAGACTTTCTTGTGAAGAAAAAACAGCCTGTTTAATTTTGGCATAGATGGTTCTTTTTCTAATACTCAGAAACTTCAAGTACTAGTAACTGAAGCAAAAAAATATTGTTCTTCTACACAGTAATGAGACAACTTCATTGAAAAAATACCAGTGTTTTGAATTTTTTACCTGTTTTGGGGACAAATTTAGAATTTTTTGTTAGTTTTCTAGTTTAGATTTATTGAACAAGATCTGATGCAAAATGTTTTCAAACACTGAGGCTTGAAATTCTTTGTATTTGACAATATTGAAACTGGTGCAAGAAAAAAATGAATATACAGAATATTCTCACAGGCTACTAAGATTTTTGGATAAAATAACCTCCATAACGCAATATAAAAACACATTTTTTTATTCAGGATCCCAGTTGTTCTGTTATTCCCAAAGAAGCTTTGTTAGGTCAGATGCCTTCAGCAATAATCATTGCCTGTTTCATTGTCAGCAAAGGCTGCACAATTCCTGTGGCCATAAATGCTTTACAGTATCGCAGTTAACAGGAAAGGTTAACCACAAGGTTTTAACAAATTTGCTATAAAAACCATTGTGTTTGCTGTTGTACATCATCGAATACTGAAGAGCTTTCTACCCAAGGCAATGCTGTTGGCAGATTTGGGATGGCAGACAAGTGACTTCAAGCGTAAAAAAATAACATCACGCAAGATGAGTGACCTATACTACAGAAATTTATAATTTGTAAGATAAAAGTCTTTTGCTTCACTAGGCTTTGGATTCACTGAAGCACACAATGTAGAGGCTATCATGGGAAACAGAAACAGATCCATGTTGCAAATAGTGACACTAAACAGTTAAACATTTACATATTTTTTAACTACACTGATACAACACTTGTAGATGAAAAATATTCAGCTGTCTATTCCATTTATTGAACATATCTGTGAAATTTAATGTATAAATACTCAATATTATTGCATATTTACATTAACAATTATTTCATAATTCTATATTAATGAATACATTAAATCAATCTGGCTTAATCTTCATCTGTATTTCAATGTCTTGCCTCATGAAGTGTAAGACGGAAGCTGCATGCTACTGACGTATTCAGTTCAAAGGATCATGCTAGTTCTCTTTAGCAGCAAGAAATGCTAATAGAGTTAAGAGTTAATGATTAACAGCTTTTTAATAGGGTCAACTGCAACTATGGAAGGGGAAGAAGAATATTAGCATCTACTTAGGGGATATCACATTGCAATCAGCCACGTATTAGAGCATCAGCAAGGGGCATTCACCAAAGTAATTGAACAACAGAATTTTGCTGAAGTGTTCACAATTTCTTTTAGGCAGAGGTTATTTGACCAATCCTTAGATCAGTTTGACCCTTGTCACTTCGCACTTGAAATTGCAGTTTATAAGAAGAATACTAAGCATTTTTTATCACTTTCCATTTTTTTTTTCAGTTGAAAATATTAGTTTAACATTTGAGATGCAATATCACAGTGCTGGCTTGCATACTTTTAGCATATACTCAGAGAATGCAAGGATTTTTTTTTAAATATTTAAGACTTTCCATTTATTCAGAGTTAAAATTTATATTCAAATTGATGAAAATGGAGAGCCATAAAAGGAAGAAGGAAAGGAAGGAAAAGTGAAAATTTAAAAACTAAGCTCAGTTATTATTTTAGCTGATTTTTCCTCTTTTCCCTTTCATCTTATGAGAAAGAATGCATTAGCAAATGTCTCTAGTGTGTCCTTGGTTTTCTGAAAAAGTTACTATAAATAGATTGTACTTCGATGTTGTTCTTGGAAGTTGAGTTTGATACCTTAGGTTTTAAGTTTTTCTGTTTTGCTTCGGCAGCTTTAGCTTTGTATTAAGGGTTACTCGGATCTTTTCACAGGGTGGTGAAGACAAAACAATCCTATTCTAGCTGGAGACTCAGGGACAATATCTTCGAACTTCAGGCCAAAAGCATAAACAGCTTGAAAAGAGGAGGGCAGGCAAGCAAGGAGGATGAAACTTCATAATTTGAAGGTATTAATTGGACAGTTAACTCCTACATGCAAATGGACTAAAACTTAGAAAAATGTGAGATCTTGTGACCAAGCCCTCTTTTGCTTCCATCTTGGAGCCCTCCGGGCAGAGCCACGACTGCGGCTCTGGTGCTGCCAGGGTGTGGCCTTTGAAGTCACTTCAATAAATATCTTCTTTATTCCTCTTAACTCTGTCTAGCATCTTTTCCAGCTCCTTAAGGCACCAAATTCATTGTTCATTCTACTGTCTTGCAGGAGAGCAGTGTCTGCAATGACTCTTGTAAAGGCTGTAATGATGAGTACAATGTCAGTGGTGTGCCTTGGGATGTCCATAAGTGCAGAAGCCTAAATCTGCAAAGTGCTGTGGAAGAGAGGACTTATTTGTACGTAATAATGCTTGGAGCACTCAGCACATGCCAATGAGTACTTAGGACCTTGCTTGATTATCCCAATGGTTGGAAGATTAAATAGGATGAAAAAAGGCATCATCTAACATATACACTGTCTGCAGCACTAAGTACTATCCAGTTGCTATTACATAGAGAATTTTGCCCTTTTGTTTTGGAAGAAAATACAGATTTTTTGATTCTTTGAACTGTCTGCTGTGTTTCTTTGATATAAATAAGGCATTAGCAGTGCAATTCTTCTAGCAGTAGGCAAATTAGCAAAATTAATTCTTTATTCCATTTTTTTCAAGTAGAAAAAATTGAGTCTGTTTTTGCTTCTGTTATATCTTCTGTCACCTAAAATATTTGATAAGCATCAAAAAATCCAGATCAGTATATATTTGGCTACCAGATCAAAAGAATCTAGCAATCTGTTTTACAAATTCTGGATCACCAGAGGCTGGTTAAATGAGGTTATTGAGTACTCCATTGTGTTCTTGGGACTCTGTTCTCAAGTTCTTATTTAAATGGTAGACTTCAGGTAAATAAGTAAATGTGTTTATCTGTACTACCTTTGCAGTTCTATGCCGTTTACAAGGATTATTCAGGTAATTAAAATGCTGTGTGTTCTTAAGTAACATGTACAGTTTGAGTTTAACCTTTGCTTTCAATACTCAAGTGGCTGCTAAAAGAAGATTTTGGGTTTACAATATTCTAAAAAGTAGTGAGTAGTGGCAATTTTAATCCTTGATTAATCCTGAATCCTAATTCAAAAGAAAAAAAAAAGGCAAAATACAGGCCCACAATGCTCTTGATATAACTGTCTTGAAAAATACCTCTGTGCAAGATACCAGATCCACACAGCAATCCATTCCTCTGTTTTATCCTTTTGACTTTGCAGGTGAGGTTAAGCATTCATAATAACTTAATCTGCTCTTGCAGTTCCTTTTTCTTTTTTTCATTCTTTGGATAAGCAAACTGACTAAAGGAGATTTACAGTTAGGTAGTCTTGGTCTCAAACTGCTGAAAGTTATTAAATATAAACTTACTTTTTCTATCCTCTTTTGTGGACCAGTGATCAGAATAATTGAGCCTCATGAGCAGAAGGTGTCTGTATTCTTGTCTCCTAAATTCACGGATGTTCCAGCTAGTAGAACATTATTCATCAGAATATTTTGGACACTAGTAGTAATCTAAGAACAATGATTATTTTCAAAATTTATTACTGGGACAGTGTGCATCCTAAAAATTTTGTAGTTTAATAAGTAAGCTATAAAGGTTGGAAGACAGAAAGTGGGAAGCGTTGGTTTAGCACTGAAGTGCAGTAGCTCCCTGCTAAGGAAAGGATTTTGTAGGCATTAGGTCAGCAATGTGTTCTGAAAAAAAAAAAAAACCAAATGATAATCAGTACTTTTATATTTCCTAGGCATGGAAGGGTACTTATTAATAAAGAATAACAGGCTGGAGTGTTAGAGTAATAAGAGAAGTGAAAATGCCTGGGATTAATTAAATTAGTTAAAAGACAGTGCAATGATTGTGTATAATGATATCTGAGGCAATTGGAAGTGACCATTAAAATGCCTGGAATAACAGATGCTTAGGCCTGAAAATGATCAATAACATGACTCTGAGACAGCTGGTTTCATTAATTGAAGAAATTAGCTAAGTGGTTAGGAACTTGTTTCAGTTAGATCAATTAAAAACAACTAATTGAATAGAAAGAAAATTGTGCTTCATTGGTTCAAATAAAATAAGTTTAGTAAAAGATTTAAGAAATCACAGATGGGTGTCTAATTAATAACAGCAGCAATGACAAGAAAGGTCTTCAGTGGTTAAATGAGGAAAAAAGAGTTTGAGCAGACATAAGGGATTGAGTGCATTGAGGGCAGCAGATACCTGAGTACCTTAGGGTAAGGGTTAGGCTAATTGAAATCTATTGGATCAGACTATAAAGGAAGTGAATGGTTGTCTCATGTGCAGCCTTTGGGGTAGCTTATTCCTCATCTACTTGTCCAAGAAAACAGGATTTGGGATTATGTGTCAAAAATAATGAGAGGCATGTTTAAAATATCTGGTAGGGTGCAAAAAAGTAAATGTGGACACAATCAGTTTCTAACTGGAAAAATATGATCCACAAAACTTCATACCATGGATTTCCTAGGAGCACCAGAGTTAAATAAAAATTTTCACTTTGGTATGAAAGCTGCTTAAAACATAGAAAAAGCTCCAGTGAGAGCTTAAAGGAGCCTGCCAGTTCCTAAAGGGTCTACAAGAGAGCTGAAGAGGGATTTTTTAAAGGTTGTGTAGCAGCCTGGTCCAGCGAAAGGTGTTACTGCCCAAGGCATCGGGACTTGGAACTAAATGATCTTTAAGGTCCCTCCCAAACTAAACCATTCTATGACTTTTTTAATGTAGCTGCCTATTGCCCCTATGAATAAGTAGTTCCTGTAAGACATGAAAGCGTTTTCCAGATATTATTTAATAATATATAAAGAATACAAATAAAATATAGAATATGTATAAAATACATTTTAATATATATAGAGTATAATAATATATTTTAAGTATAATATGTTTTGAAAAGTGCCAAAAATTATTTTTTCCCATTTTCTATGTAAAACAATGACTAACTAAACAATAACTAAAAAATAAAAAGAATCTTTTAAAATAGTAATGTGTAAAAATCTCAAGTAGCTGTTTTCAGCTTGTTTGAGACTGGAGGATGGAAAAACGTGCACAAGTTTATTACTCCTCCTACTCTAGGAATAATTATACTAATTAATTTAACAGTTGTGGTATGCTCTTTTGATGGCTCTATAACCAGCTTCCATCTGCATTGATTCTCCTGGTAATTGTGTTTATTATAACATTATATATTTACAACAGCATTACAAACACCCATCTCCTGAGGCCATGCCAGTACAATAAAGATGTAGTGGTTTTAGTTTTGCCACATTGAGAATACTTGACTCCAGACCTGACAAAAAGCATTTTGTATTCAATTAACCCTAATGATGAGCTATCAGACCTGTAAAATGCTGTTATATGTTACATTACCTAACACACCAAATGAGTCCAAATAATCAGCAATAGTGGGGTCTGATTCAGTAAATTTGTTCTATATTGGAATTTAATTCTGATAATTGTTTTTATACACAATAACCGTCATGGTATTCTGTGCAAACCTGGCTATATATGAGCATTCAGTTTTTTAATTCCAGTCTTGCAAAATCATGCAAACAACAAGAAACATTCCTGCATTTGTACCTCTGAGACAAGACAATAAGCCCTATGACTCACAGATAAATTTTTAGGTTCTAATGAGAATGTTCTAAATCCTTCAGGTACATCTTCTACAAAAGGCTCAGAAAATATTCACCTTGAGGATAGAACGTGTCTGCAAAGCAAGAACAGCAAATCTCTTCTACAAAGGAACTTTTTTCCTTTTTTGAAGGCAAAAGGAAAGAAGGAAGATCTTCATTCTGCTTGAGAATTGCTGTGACACCCTGTCTTTGGCATCTGCTTCTAGAACCAACCAGTCCCTGTTCTTATGATAAGGACAATACTGTATTGATCCCCTTTCAAAAAATATCAACAGAAAGAGAGGGAATTAAATGGAGGGTCTATTCTCAGAAGGTTGAAGTCAGCACCAATTAAACTCATCAAAAGAGAGTTCTTCCACACTCCTTAGAGGAACTAGAATTTAAATCCACACATTCCACAATTATAAAGCCCTAAAGTACTACCTGTGCAACAATGAATTTCATCACAGAAAGTGAATTCTTTTAAACAGACCAGAGATCCCATTAATAGGAAAAGAGAATTTATAACTCTGGAATTATGAAGCTATTAAAAAAAGGCAGTGTAAAAAGAAATAGATATTATTTTCAAGGAGATTTCATTTGTGTTTTCTATATATCCAGATATTCCTCCTTTCTGTTCATCATCCTTGCCCTCTTTTTGCCATCTGAAAATAATTTTGGTTTTCCAACTGAATTTTCAGATTGTCCACCTGTTCTTTTAATTTGTAGGGGAACAATACTTTGACGACTGAATTTAATTCCCCTTGTCATGTATAATGGCTTCTTCACTCTCCTGTTTCTCTTTTTAAAGTCTGAGAATATTTGAAAGAGTGGAATAACTCTTCTGCCTCAAATGTTTAATTTTTTGTCCTTTTTTCTTTTTTGTTATTTTTTGCTTTGGATCTTCTAATCCGAAGGGAGATTATTCTCTTGGATTTAAATATGAAGAACATTATAAATTTTGATTTCACAAGTATGATTTTAACAGGTTTATTTTTTATTTTACTTTCAACAAAAAAGCATTAATCGCTGCTCTAAAGTTAATGTATTCCCCATGTTCTGTCTGTTCTAATTTGTATATCTTAGCTACATGTCCTCAGACCACTCTGGATATCAATTTGAAGTGTTGTTCATTAATTAATACGGGGTACTAATTACTATTGTTCCAACTAAGCTTTTCATGTGCAAGTTTGAATCTTTTTGCATATTATTTTATGAGATATATCAGGTGAGGGATGAAGAACTTCTGTTATAAAACATTTTATGACAAACATTTCTATGATGCTAAGCATAGAAAAACTGGAGTACTTTAGATCTGCATAGCTTCTGAAAAAAGTCATACATTTTTGACTATATGATGCCATTTTGATACACATACATATAGTTCTAAAAAATATACTGAACTGTAGGAGTTTTGCAATATGAATAAAAATTATATAATCCAGTTTCTAAATATCAGTAAAGATCTACTCTTGCCACAGAATGAGGACAAATAAAATTCCCTTTCTGATGTTCAGATATGTTGCTGATACTGCAAGAGATCTGATGGAGGTTCCACAGGTCTCATGCCAAAACTATCTTTGAAATCTTATTGGAAAAAATGAAAACATGTGGCCTGCTTTCATCTTCTGATTTGAAATTAGAAACTTGAAGTTCTTACAGTAATTCAGCAGTGTAAGATTTTTTAGTTCAATAGCTGTAATCTATTAACGTATTTAAATATCAATAATTTCCACCTTGGAATCTGGTGATGGGTTTTCTCTGCTTTCTAAGGTATATAACTGAAATAAAAAATATTATTTTGATTTCAGCAATCATTCTGAAAAAGCTCCTTATAATGTGCATATGTATCAAAAAGCCAGGTGTCTCCAGCAAAGAATGATTGGCAGCTGACTCCATTGATTCAGAATGCTGAATGATTGCTATATTATATTATATTATATTATATTATATTATATTATATTATATTATATTATATTATATTATATTATATTATATTATATTATATTATATTATATTATATTATATTATATTATATTATATTATATTATATTATATTAAATACTATACTAACTATACTATACTATACTATACTATACTATACTAAATTACATACTAAAGAAAACTTGTGACTGTCTCCCAACAAGCAGGACACAGCTTCAAGTGATTGGTTAATTAATATAAGCAACCATCACCAGAATCCAATTACCAAATCCCTTCAGGTAAACAATCTTCCTAACACACTTCACATGTGCAAAAACAACAAGAGCAGCAAGTAGAGATAGGAACTGTTCTCTCTTCTTCTCTCTGTGTTTCTCCAGGAAAAAAACCTGGGAGAGAGAATTATCTCTCTCTTTCTGTTCAGAGAATTTGAATGCCACACATATGCCTTTTCTAGTACAAATATTAACAGGTACTAGCCTGGATTCTACATACAAAATATTTGACCCTTTAATTAGCTCTCACCAGCAACACAGATATCCTTGGAAAACAGCAAGTCCTGCAGAAACTTGCAGATACATGTTCTGAAGCATTTTGCTAAAGGAACCAACACAAACCCACTTTCATCCACTTTCTCATTGACTGCTTAAATATCAGAATTACCTAATGTTCTCTAAGCAGGAAATATAATATGCACTAATTGAATTAGATTCACCTAGGATAACATTTCCAATTAAGTAAGGTACTAGGCAATCCATCTTGAGAAGATACTAGGATTGGCTTTCACGGATGTCTTTCTACCTGTTGGAACTATTTCCATGAAAATCAGTAGATATTAAAGGATTAATGACATTATATGAAAGAACCAATAGGAAAAGCTCTTCAAATATATATATATATATATATATATATTTATTTATTTATTTATTTATTTATATAGGGTTTTTTAAATTTCTTTATGTCTTCATAAGAATAACAAGATGTATTTCAGCTGGGATTTATGTACAAATTGGAGCAGCACCTAGGTGGAAACTCCAGAAAAGGAAAGATGCAGACCAAATGTTCATAAGTGCCATCACAGAAAACTAACTGCATAAAGGTTTTTTGTCACTCCAGATAAATGGGCATATGACCTGTTCCTGGGAATGACTGAAGAAATGTACCCAACTATCCTGGTAGGCCAGACTGTACAACACAATTCTGCTTAGCCTAGACTTACTTTCTTTCTTTCACAGTCCTTTGAAAAGCAATGCAAATTTTGTCCAAGTAGGGAAAGCAGAAAGGATCTCATAAGTCCTGTAGTCACTTTTATTCTTCCATCTGATGACACTAAACCAAATTTATTTGGAATGTGCTGTATTACATTTAAAATAAAATAAAATAGGGTGATTATTTTTATAAAGCAGATAACAGTTGAACCTAGCAGCCTCACAGGATGGTATCAAGCTTCTAATTTTTAAATGTGATTCAGAAAATGGAATATTAATCTAATTTAAGGTTAAAAGAGTAATTAGCTATAAGGATACTCAGTAAAAATTCTTTGCCAGTTATACACAGCTACTGTGAATTAGCTCCTAAAAATCCTTTTATCCTTGTCTTGGTTTGGAAAGACAGGAGTCTGCTAAGGAAGGCAGGAGCCTCCCCTGAAATTGAGAATGTAAACCCTCCCCACCCCTCCGAATTGCTACAATTTTAAATTAAGGGGCTCTCAGGCAAAGATATGGGAGCAGGCAATAACAGTTCTTTAATAGGGAAGAAATAAAAAGAATAAAATAAACAATACAGTCCACTGGAACAACACTGACAGAGTCAGAACCCAACCTGACACCCTGTTGGTCAGGGTGCTGGTGGCAGTCCGATTGAAAATGTGGCTGCAGTCCTCTGAAGTATCAGGTGTGGTTCTGTTGGAGCAAGGGGGTTCTGTAGAGAAGGATGTAGTCTTCCTCTGAAGATCCAGGAGGAAAAGGTAGCTGCTGTTCCTCTGGGGAATCTCGTGGAGAAAATAAAACTGAAACTGCAATTTCAGAATCTTGGAGTATATGGGGTAGCAGTGCTTGGCTCCTCCCTCTGGGCGGAGCATCTCACAATGGGATGTTATAGTTCTTATCAGTCATGCACCGATATTCAATAGTCTGTTATCAGCGGAGGTCCCCTCCCGAGGAAGGTGTGAATGTGGTCATTCAAAGAGAGAGATAAAGCAAACTGCTCACTTGACAAGGTAATCAGCCATACAGATGGTAATGGAAAACATCTTGCATGCAATCTTCAACAATCCTCATGGCAGAAGTCATTATTTTGATCACATGAAGAATGAATGATACCAGCTTTCTATATAAACTGATCTAAGCCCTATTGCAGTGCAAAAATAATTATATTTTAATAATGAAACATCTTTAATTTTTTAATTTTTTTTTCTTCCCATTTGTTGATGAAGTACCTCTTTATGTACAATCACTGGCCTCAAAATCCTTATATGATTTCATTCAGGCTTTCCTCACTTGACTATTCACTGTTAAGGATCTGCTAGTGTGTGTTTCATCTCTTTCTACTCCATGTTCTTGGGATGCACAAAAAATTTGACTGTACCACCAAATATCTGTATCCCAGTGTTACGTTTTCTAAAGCAGAAAGTGGCCAGCAAGTTTTCAGATGGGTCTAGAGTGCAGTGCAACATTACTGGACACTACAGTCTGCTCACCACTCACAGAGGCCACAGCTGGGAATATAATTTCATAGATTTGATTTTCTCGTTTCAACATTCTAAAATGCACTAAGAAGTCTGACTCTGTCTTGTTTTCCAAATTGTGGAGGTGAAGTAAGTTAGTGATTTTTACAAATACATATGGTAGTTAATAACTATGGTATGTATCTCCATGAACCAGACTGACAATTTGAATTATTATCTGGTACCTGTCTACCAGACTGACCTGGTGATCTACCCAATTACTTTTAGGTGAGAATATTCATACATAAAAGACTTTTGTATTTATTCTTCATTTAAGCTGTTTGATGGTACGTCAAGATAATGTTATGGCTAGTGGTCTTGAAATTTTTATCAAATTTACATCTCTATTATAGAGCTTTGCACAAGTCATATGTAGTGAAGTTTATAAAGTACTCAGGATTTGGCACTGGAATGCAGAAAGGAGAGTATGAGTTGTATTGATAGAAGAGTGACCATGCTATGCAGAAAGAAGTGTGATATACTTTGATATAGGTGAAATCATGATTTTTGTGGCTTACGTAACTCAATGCACACAGATATCATAACATGCTTTGAACAAAATAGGAAATTAAATTAAGAACAGGTAACAAATACACTATTTCGTTTATTGACAGTCATTTAAATCTGAATTTTACACTTTTTTTTTAATTCTTACTACAGAACTGAGTTAAGCCATAGGGTCTAGAAGTTGAATTAAAGGCCCTGATTTATCTATCACAATCTAAACACCCTTTAGCTTCTGAAGTCCAAGCCCCTAATTTTCCTTCTACACTTGAAACCTTTTCCTTCAACAGGAAGCAAAAAGAAGGCAACAAAAAAGATCATTCCACAATTACTACATCTGCTGTTTCCTCTGTTAATCTAACAAGATCTCAACCTGTTTACCTAAATACCATTTATTTTCCCAATGTTTCGAAGCAGGTTGGGTTGCAAATGAATAAGCATTGTTACCTGTATATTTAGAGACATACAAAAGTAAAAGAGAATGTGATACCCATGAAAAAAACATTTGATAGCCCTCTATTATCAAAATAATAGATACTGTTGCAATTATAAAATTAGTATGAATCTGATGGATTTTTATGCTATAGAACTATATATATATAAATGTTTATATATACTGTCCACAATTATTTTTCATTTTTTACCTTCTACTCCTGGTACAAAGTTGCACTTCTTACCATTTAATATTTATTTAGTTTTTCACATATTTTATACAATAATTCTGGTTTTAGAGAATAAAATCATTACATCCACAAATAGTGATTTCAAACAATAAATAAATATCAAGAAGGATCTAGGCAAAAAACCGTATCATATGCAGCAGATGGCATAAAACCTCTTGAAGGCCCTCCAGTCCTTCAGGACCAGAAAATTATACAACCAAATAAGCTTGGAAAGGTGCCTGAATGACTGAGCATCTTCATGCTGCAAAACACAGACTTCATTGATTTAAGGCATCATATCAAGCTCTCAGTATTATGCAGCAATATTTTTTGATCTATCAATCCATATTTATTTAAAGTGGTTAAATTAAAAATATACAAAAACAATTTCTGCAGTTATGTTTATTTGTGATATTTAAAAGGTCTGCACTAACATATGTTGCATTATTTGGGGGAGATGTCTGCTAATGTGTTTCTTAGATGTTTTCTCACACAATTTTTGGTACTTGGGTCACCTATGTTAGAATCATGCAGTACTACACAGAATAAGGTTGACACCACCAGAAACGGGTTCAGGTCCTATGATTCATTCTCTATAGATGCCTTTCTCTTTCCATGTGCCAGTCATACTCAGCAGGGTAACTAGAATCTTAAAAATGCTGGTTTCTTACTAAGAGATCCTTAATAGCAGTATATATGGGATATCTTAGGTGAAAGAGGTTTACCTATCTCTAATTATTACTATAAAGCTTCCTTAGAGTTTATATCTGTTCT
This sequence comes from Camarhynchus parvulus, assembly GCF_901933205.1. Lineage (NCBI taxonomy): Eukaryota > Metazoa > Chordata > Aves > Passeriformes > Thraupidae > Camarhynchus > Camarhynchus parvulus. The sequence continues at coordinate 49,988,322 of NC_044586.1, forward strand.
ACGGAAACCAGAAAAGACCAGATCTATCTTTCTTAATGTCGTGGTTATTGAACTACATTTTCAGCCTCCAACTTATTATTATAATTCCTCAAGACTTAGAAGTGTTATTAGTTACATTAAAATTTTTAGTTATATTAAAAATCAAAACAGCAGCTCCCCTGATTTGACCTTTTACTCTTTTTCTCTATCCTATTTCTGTTAGCAATAAAATGCAAAATACAGCACTGAAAGGTTTTCTCTGGAAGAATAAGAGTTCTTAGTCACTGGAAAAACAGTAAGGGAAAAGCTCTCAAGTTGAATGTTGATTTCTGTTTTCAGACAAAATAAAAAGGATGTATTTACACAATATGCTTACGTAAATAACAAAGTGATACAGTATTAAGATTTCGTCCCATTAAGTCAAAAATCCCTGATATTTTAGTCAAGAATCAAAAAGCAATTACCTTGGGAGCTCTTTGGACAACTCAGTTTTAACAAGCCTTAGCAAACCAGAACAATGCTAAGGAATAAAAGCCTAGTAACATATGCTTAATCCTATAAAAAGATAAAAGGGAATAAACCAGAGGACAGCAGTTTGGTGTTACTTCCGTGTAAAATAGCCAAATGGTTGTTTTTATACTGTACTAATAAAGATTAAAAGCCATTATGGTTTCATGAAATGAAGGTCTCAGTTTTTTCGTAAGAGTTTTTTTTTTGCAAAATTGCACATTCATAAAAATAATTCTGTTGTTTTGACACACCTGCTCCTCAAAAGCACTTTAATTCTACACAACATTTTTATTAATAAGATTTCATTAGGGATTAATCAGTAACACATCAGAGGGACTGAAAATTGTCTCACTGATAAATCTCCAAACACAATTGTAACAGATGAGGTAATTTTTGCTGGGGATCCTTAAGTGACAGATTTTTGGTTAACTCCTTAATACTTCCTGTTATGATCTAAAGAAATATAGAAAAGCTTTATTGCAAAAGTTTGAAAATTACACAGCAAAGGATATAAAATATTGAGAGGGAAAAGTTAGTAATGCATACTGTGTGGTCATTGGATTCACTGGTATACTCATATCCTTCCTAAAGCCATAATTCTGTTCTCAATGTATAACCTCTCTCTGAAGTGCATGGAAAGATGCTGTGAATTACTTAAAATTGTATTTATATTTTTTTTCCCGCCCAAGAAAGAGAGGACTCAATTTTTGAGTTAAAATATTTGTACAATACTGGGGTTGGAAGAATTTTTGTATTCCTGATAGACCTTTCTATCATACAGCACTGTAAATGGATTTGTGACCCCCTTAGAGTTTCTCTACATGGCCTCCAGGGAGGATATCATCACCTGTGCTGTCAGTAAACATAACATACACATGGCTATAATCAAATCTTGTGTTTCATGGCTTCAGCTTGGTTCTTGTAGGAGTCAGAATTAATTTTTCCTTCTTTTCCTGAATTGAAATAACCAGCTTTTCTTTCATTCTTTCTTTTCTTATCCCTATGAAGCATTACAGATTTTAGACTAAATAAAAACTATCCTAAAGTTTACAGAGACAGCAGACAATAGCGTCTCAAGAATTTAATTCCTTTGAATGACTCAGCAAGTTATGAACGAAATGAAATCCCAATCTGGAAATGAAAACAATTTTTCTTTAGATTGGCAGAGAAATCACCGTTTCAGTGACAAAATTTGGGTCATTTTCTTGAATTTTTTGGCTGTATCTTATTCCAAACCATGATTTCATAGTCCTTGATTTTCTCTCTCTATAGTGCAATCTAAAATTTGAGCCTAGACAGGCTCTAATCAAGAAAAAAGCTGTATTGCTTTTTAGCTAGCAACATACTTGATATGATGATTAAAATATCCAGATGTCCTACGCTTTTAACTCTATGAAATAGTTAAAATCCTTCTTAGTGCCTACATCCTTACATTTAATTTAAGTTTTATTGTTCCAAAGAATGATATTTAAAAAATGTGTTTGAGAACAGTTAATTCTAAATAAGTTCAAAAAATTGTATGGCAAGTTTTGGTTCTGCAGAATATTAAAGTTTGCCATACAATCACTGGGGAGGGAATTACCCTCTTTGGCTGGCATATCTAACTAGAAGCCACTCTCTGAATAGCATATGAAATCTGATTTCTCCTCCCCACCTGTTCAATGACTTTGGCCTCTTTAGATAATCATTAAACTGCTGTCAACTTTACCTCTATAAATGGAGTATTAAGGTAGTGGTATTTATTTTCAGAAGCTTCATAAATACAAGGGATACCTGTCTTCGCCATCCACAGACCAGTAAGCAACCAACAAATTAGAACCTAACAGAAATTCCAAGTTAAAATTTTTTGAACACACATGGAAGTAACTCTTAAAATTTAATTCAGTAGGATGTATAAAATGGATGCCAATATTAATGGATAGAGAGAATCCTAAAACCACATTAGGCAACGTAGCAATATATTTAAATTTTGGGAGCATCGGAAGGAGCTGAATCATAAAGGACACAACATCTATCTATCTATCTATCTATCTATCTATCTATCTATCTATCTATCTATCTATCTATCTATCTATCTCATCTATCATCTATCATCTATCATCTATCTATCTATCATCTATCTATCTATCTATCTATCTATCTATCTATCTATCTATCTATCTATCTATCTATCTATCTATCTATCTATCTATCTATCTATCTCTTTCTGTATCTATCTATCTGTCTGTCTATCTATTGACTTGTCTAAGTAAGAGCCTTGGGTTCAAGGCTAAATCAAAGCTCTGTGTAAGGTTTCCTACCTATCTGAGTTCTGTGTAAAAAGCAGAAACTCCCTCTGTTCTGTTCTAGTGAGGGGATACATAGCAACATAACATCAAGCCCTGCAGTCTTTTCATTACTTAACATTTATACAGAAGTCTGAAAGTGTAAAGTCTAAATATTGCACACTTTTAAAAGAATGTAAAGCATTCAAAGCACATATATTTGTTGCTTTCAGCAATGCAGAGAAATTTTTTCTTCTGTTTTGCTGTTGTACTTTTTTCTGCATTATTATCAAACCAGTTTCTGGTGACAGAGTAACTTATGTTTGGTTTTTTTTTTCCTTGTTGACAGTGCTAGATGACAGTAATTGCTTTACTGTAATATTCTGAGGAAATTAAAAAATAGAGATTTTTTAAAAAATATATATTTCTCCAACATATTAAGTGTTCATAAACCATCAGTAGGAAAAATTAATTAACACCATACAAAAAAAACAAAAAAAAAAACCAAAAAACAACAACAACAACAACAACAAAAAAACCAAAACCAAAAAAAAACCCCCAAAACTAAAAGAACCCGAAATAAGCCACAACACAAACAAACCAACCAAGCCAAAACAGAAATTGCATCTCCCAGGATGAATCCTTGCTGCATCCTTGGATGAGTGCTGTGTGTCCTGGTCAACACCTCTGAACTGTAGTCCCCAGCCTTTGTCCATCCTGGGAGATTTGTCACAGCAAACCATCACTCCCTCCCTACTGCCAGACTGTTTCCTTCAGAAGAAAATTCAGGGACATCACGATGTGATGCTCAGGGCAGTCTCCTCTCACTGTACGTTTGGGATATGCTGTATAATGCAGTCACAACTACAGTTCTGAGCAGGAAGATTGCTTTAGAAACCAGGCATGCCTATTGCTTTTAAATATTATGATACTTTATACTGATTTTAAATATTTATATAATATTGGTTTTGTAACAGTTTTCCTAGGGCAGGACAGAGGTTAGTTCACCATATTAAACATGGCCTAATCTGGCTGTATTTTTCCTTCTCCTCTGCCTAGTTCCACCCTAAAAATCACAAAAGTCAGTATTATGTATCAGCCTGAAATATAGTCAGAAACATGAAGTCCTGATGTGTCTGTTTTGTGTTTGAAGTAGTGACACAACTCCCAGAGAATGGACTGGGTGGAAAATCAGGCAGCCCAGTATCATTAACACAGTGCTACCACAACTGAGAATTCTTCTGAACATGACTTAAACTTCAAGTTATACTCACTTCTAGATAGCATTAAAAAGTACTAAAACATAATCTTCTACATTTTTAGTAATAGTAAGAAGACTTGATTGAAGTTTGTAACATATAATTATCTACTGCATGTCATAAATTTAAGCAAATAGGATTTTCTCTTTGTTTGGTTGGGGTTTCCTTTGTTATATCTGATTGGTTTCTCTCCAAAGTAATCATCAAAAAGTGAAGACCTGTTAATTTCTCACAAGTGACCTCAAAGTGTGGCACAGTGTATTTTCCTTTTCTACTTCATATATACTGTTCTAATTGTCAGAGAAAATATACTGTGTGGTGACAAGTGTCATGCTCTAGCTATACCTTAGGCAAAAGGACAGCTTAAAAAAAAAAGTGTCACTAAGTGATTACAAACCAGAATGTCTGCAGTAAAACCTTCTCTTTTTTTGTTCTTGACCCTCATGAGTCACCTAGATGCCAGTACTGCAAATCACTTATTGATTTTGTTGTATCCAAGGTTTTTCTTTTCTCCTCTTTCACCTATATCAGAAAGATCTATGACACAGCAACTGTGATTTTGACTAACACTGTGGAGGCACATAGAAATATAATTGAACATCAGGTATGTTTATTACAGTATGAACAAATTAAGTGAAGACTCAGCAGTTGGAGAAAAATGAATTTACTTGAAGAAAATAATTTTCATAAACAGTGAAAAACCCTCAAACATTACCAATATCAAAGAGCCACAAGGCTCTCTATTTTATTTTGAATGTCTAGTTTCTCAATGGAAGTAGTACTTTATGTTTCATTTTTCTTTTTCTGATGCACAGTTACAGATGCAAAGCATTTGTGAGACATTTTAGATCCTGCAGCTTGTTACAGTGCATACAGTCATTGCTATAAACCATATACATACATCACTTTACCTAGGCTATTTCCTGTAAGTATGCCCACCTCCAAAGAGCATTAAAACTGTTTATAGCATTTCTTCTCTATAGATTTAACATATTTTAATTTTTACAAAGGCATGGCAGATTTTCCTCAATCCAACTCTTTTTTTTTTGAAAAATGATGTCCACAGTGTTATGCTTTATTTCTGAGGTATAAAAAAGCAGCACTTTTACACAGATGCATTTTAAAAGTCTCTCTATCTGTCTTCTGATTCCACAGACAGAAGGAATTTAACACTACATTTTATTGTGAAGCTAATGCAGGCTATAGGTAGCATTTTAATAAAGTCCACTTTATTAATTTTAATAAAGTTCACACCTGGGTGCCAGGATACAGAAATACAGAGAACTATGCTTTTAATATCTCAATCAAGATCATTACTCTTATTTCTGTGATAGTGTGAATCTCATATTTCTTGGCTCAAGACACAAAAACCCTGCTCTCAGAGTGTTTAAATCATTTATTGGCATATCAGTACTACTTTATTGATCTTAGTACAGTAGACTAGAGACCTATAAATTGGCATCTGTCTTCTTTGTTTAATCAAATTTCCAATAATACAATATCCAACCATTTTAAAATGGTACTTAAAAACAGTACTTTAAAACAGTACAGCATTTTGCTTTTCATAAAGTAGTAAGGTGCTTTTTGTCATGAGACTGAATATATCCTCCCTACCCCATATTTATGTTTACTTTAAAAATGAAACAGTTTCCTCTTCATGGTGCACATTAATTTTCACATCCACTCTTGCAATCTGAGTATATTTACTAAGCAACCATCATTTATATTTTAAACACAAATAATTTGTCTGGCCTACATTTTCTGCCTTTAAAAATTAACTCTTAGCTAATTTTAAGTGTCAACCTTATCAATTTTCTCAGTGACAAAGAAACAAAATGTAATTATTTAATTCTGCAATTCTGTAATTTGTTATAACTGGCTTCCTTCATAAAGCAAAAAAAACCTGCTTTCATTAATGTCAGACTAAATTTCAATTTTGCATATATGCAACAAGGGCCCAGAAAATATAGTCACTTTGATGTCAATTTGGACAAACGGATACAGAAACTTTCCTGGCTATTGCTATAGATATGTGTAAAAAAGCCAGTCAGCATTTTCAAACTCTGGTGTAACCAATCTTTTGGTTGCATGCATGTGGTAGTCAATTCAATGGAGTATTACATTCAAGTCTCCAATAGTCCATTGCATGCACATATGTCAATATTTTATCTGGTAAGTGCTTTTGCAAATGGTGGTTTTACATCAGGTTCTGCTCCTCTTAACAGTGGAATTTCTTGCAAAATTGACAGATGAGGAGCTTTGAGGAGAAAGTGGTTATTATCCTTACAGATCATTTGCATTTCCATGAATATGAAAGCCGCTGAGGGATGCTGTAAGGACCAGCAGAGGACCGAGGGATTCCTCGTGCCCAGGTGCTGGTGCCAAGTCTGGGTGCCCTGAAGCTCAGGGTTATCCAGAGCTGGATGATGGGCACAGGGGCTGCAATTCCATTTACAAGTCCAGCCAGCAGCAAGGCCGAGTGTCCCTCCCAGCCACGAGCAGAGGACACTGACAAAGCTGTGTACCTCACTGCCAGGTAACAGTGGCATCTAACAACACCCACGCGTACTGGGGCTATGTCAGTTACCAGGAGTGATGTAGCACACAACTTTACACAGCCCATTTCTGCGCTTCAGTCCCTCAGTCAGTCAGGCCTGAAGCTCACACAAATGCCCTTGTGCTCTGGATTTACATACGCACGTGCACACACATTCACAGATCCCTTTAGCATCACCATCCTCTGTCTGACACGACCCTTATTGCTTTCCAGACATTCTAAGCTGCTCCACTGATCTCCCACCCACTGGCTAGTCCAGCTAGGTGATGTCTAGCAAACACATGAACTCTCCCACTTGTCTTAGTCACCACCCTCATTTCTCCTCCCCAGTACTACCATGGACCCTCTGCATGGTCCTGACACCACCCTCTTGCCATCTGGCCCACACCCACACACACCAGCTCAGAGGCAGCAGTGTAGGCAGGGGTCCCTGTGCCTGCTGGCCTGCAGCTACATGGGTCCTATCTGCACTCCCCCTGGTGCTGAGATCCTCTCTTGCTCCAGCTGCCTGGCACCGTGGGCACAAGTACCCTGTGGCTGAAGGTTTGGCTTTGATTTCTGGCACTTGCAAACATCCAGCTGCTTGACAGCAAACATGTGGGACTGTATGACCCACGTGCCTCCCAGCTGCTGACTCTGAGCTCCTCAGTGTTTCCAGTTGCTGGCACCATGAATGCATGGGCTTTCTCCAGGGTCTTTCTCCTGTTGCTGGTACTTCTCAAGTGTTCCAACATCTTAGACACTGCAGTACTCACACATGGGTTGAAAAGTGACCATAGAAAGACCATTAAGAATGGGTTCAGAAAGAAGATTTGATGGCTGCAGCTCTTGAGCAGACTGGTAACTGTTTACACAATAATCTCCTTTAATATTTGCTTCTCTCTATCGTTCCTCACTAGTTACTGCACCTATTGTTCCTCACTGGTTACTGCACCTTAAACATTTCCCAATAAGTAAGTTTTGTCTAGTGCTACAGGCTCCCACAAATATCCAAATCCTCATATTATTTCTGCCTTCTTCTCAGTCATAAATCCCAGGTTCTTATCAGTTTTAAAGTTCAGGCTGGCCTTCAACAAGCCTGTGCTCCATCAAATGGCAGCTGAACAGTTTCTGTTGTGGTTTGTGACTCTGTGATTTTGTCTATTACAATCCCTTTCACTTATAAACCCACTGAAAGTAAAAGTTCCTTGATCTGCCAATCCTACTGAAGCAGATAGTCTCACAGACCACACATCCTTACATAAACGTTTTTTGTTTTCTCAGGTGGGGACTATTCCTACAACTGTTGCATGGTCAACTGATATTGTGAAGCAGAAGTGCAACCATAGCAACTGTCCTTTATTTACAGTTTGAGTTATACAAAACCTCATTGCTTTAATATATCGTAGCCCACCTGCAGATTATGGTGGCACTTTTTTCTTATTAATAAAGGATGTGGTCATTTTATACACTTATAGCAACAATAAGTTGTTTCTGAATACTCAGTAATTTAATATATATCATAGATTTCATGTTTGTTAATTTTCAGGACTTCAAGTATGACAGAACAAGCTTGAAGCATGGAAAGGCCTGATAACACTAGAAAGAAACTAATTCCTCATAGGAAACTGTTTTACAATAACTACTTTTAACATATAATTTGGAATCCTTAACAGAAAGAATCATCCAGCATAAAGACATTTAAGTGTATATTGCACATGTTATGGCAACCATAGTATTTACACAAAATGCATACAGTGTAGTCAGTTCTGTAGAAGTTATGACTATTAATTTACACGATTATGTAATTTTGGAGCCAGGGAAGTTTCTTAACTATAGTTGGATTGAAAACAGAAATTAATCAATATTTATCTATGTTGCTGTTCTTTTATCTCAATATCAGCAGTATTTTAAAGGCACTTGTTTTCCTGTCTGTAAGTCTTCCATCAACATATAAGCTCTAAAAATCAATAAAATATCCATAAGTGAAAATCTTGATGTTAATTTTGTGAAGGGACACTTTAGACCTCTGCCCTGTATTGTGTCCATGTCCTTCCTATATGTAAAATGTGTATTTCCAAGAGTTCATTTAAAAAAGGAAAGGACAGAAACAAGAGAAACTTGTCTATGTCCCTAGTCCATACAGCTTTGCTAATACAGAAAGAATTTATCCTCCCACACATAATAGTGACATAGTGACTGCCTGTGGAACTGCAGCTTTGCAACAGAGTTTTGACCTGTATGTCCCTACAAAATTCTAAACCAAAGACAAAATAGCTTGGTTTTAATGAAAGCATATTGTTAGTTGCAGAAGAATAGCAATAGCAGTATTTGTTTTTTCAGGTACAGCTGAATAAACATAAACTTCATAATATTTAAAATACATATCAAGAAATAAAAAGGTTATTTCTTTTTGGCAATTCTAGATTGCACCTATTATTATTTATCATCTAAACTGTAATATGTTTTTTCTTCTCCATAAATACTTAGGAGGCCTCTAATCACAGCATCCTGGAAAGAGTTATTGCTGTGGTGTTTCAAAGCTTGTGATTATCTTTTGGCAAAGACAGCATTGTGTTTATGCATACCTAATTCTGCTGGTTCATAGACACAAAAAAATATTTCAAAGTGTCAAATGGAACAATTTCTTTTAAGTTGGAAATCAACACACATGGTCCTTCATTATGCTGTATGGAATACATTTGATTTCTGGTAGAGGAAATAACATGTTACTGTAAATGTTTCAGGCAGGACCAGTGTGGAAATAGCACTGATTTAACATTTTAAAATGCAGGAGAAGCTGTAGACTTTCCATATTCAAGACTCACACTGATTTAGAAATGGCTGGAGACATATGGCATGAATGCAGAGGTCTAAGAATGATCTCTTTGCTCTTTTTTTTTTCCTTTTTTATTCTTTTTTTTTTGTGCAATAATATATTCTATAGGCAAAAAAAAAAAATACCAAAAAAATACCAGATGGCAGCAAACAAGTAAATTTTAGTGTAAAGACTTCTCTGTGTTGTAGAAGATAACATAGAGTATTTCTATTAGTGTCAGCTACTAATATCTATATCTAAGCATGTGCATTATGATACAAGATAATTGCGCAGACAATTATGTGCTCACTTATATACGTCATGAAGTGGGAAAATACAATTTCTTGGACATCAAAACACACTCAGTGCTAAAACGGGGTAAGGAAAATGTTATGTTTGAAGTTATAAGAGAAATTTCCAAGAAAATGAGACAAAAACTGACTTCATTAACAATAAGAAAATAAAAAAAATAAAGACACATCTGAAAAACTCAAAATGCAAAAATCTGAGGGAAAGGAAGAAATTATATGGGGCTTTTCTCCCACTTGTCTAGCAAGTGAGAGAGAGACCTTTAGACCACTGTCTAGCATATCAAGATACAGAAAGTGCTAGTGCTCCATACCAGTAGGGTATGGAGTGGTAACATCATGTCATGCTGTAATATCATAACAGTTGCCATTAGACCTGTGAATTATGCAGAATTACCATTTGTTTGTTTATTCCTTATATACAACAGAAGGAATAACACTGCAATTACATTGAGCAGAGAAGCTGGGCAGGCTCCAGAAGTGGATGCCCTACCCCTGGAAGTGCTCAAGGCCAGTCTGGATGGAGCTTTGAGCAATGTGGTCTTGTAGAAGGTGTCCCTTCCCACGGCAGAAAGTTGGAACTAGATTATGTTTAAGGTCTTTTCCAACTCAAACCAATCTATGATTCCATGAGCGATACTTGCTCCTTAAAGGTGTTCTTGGCTGCTTTACTCTTTTCATGGGTAACACGCTGTTGCGTAGCTGATGCAAGAATTGTGCTTAAAAGCCCAACTCCCATAGCTTCTAAAGAGAACTAAAATTTAAATTTGGAAAGGAAATTAGATGTGGGAACAAAAGCAAAATCCAGAGCTCTGAGCTACACATTTTATACACTACAGAGGAGAAATCATGTATTTCAGAAAAAAAAAATCTGCAGAGTCAACATGGTGAGCAAGAGCTGAAGAACATGTTCTAATATGGTCCAACACGTGGCTTGAGCTGAAGCCTGAAAATGTTTATGCCAGGATGACTCCACTCTGCCTTCCTGCAGAGGGGCAAAGGCAGAAAATGCCCTGTCTTCCTCAGCTGCTTTACTGTGTGATCAGAATCCTACCAACCCCTGTTGCATCCATTTGACAGGAGAAACTGAGGTGGCACAAGGGAGGTCCAAATTAACCTTCTTGGCTGATGGAAATGCACAAATCCTTCCCCTCTCTGGGCGTCTCTGAGCTGTAAAGACTCTGCATTGCACTCAGCCCTTAAATTAATCAGGCCTCCAGTGAAGGGGGCAGCCCAAGTCTCCTCTGACAGAAGAAGAGGTTGAGTGCTTCTTTCAAGGCCAAGTGATTTAAGTCAACAGTTCAACAGTTATGAGATTTAGATAGGCAGTTGTATACCTGCATCCAAATTGTTTCTGGTTTTGACTGGAATTAAATTCACATTTTTGACTCAGAAAGGTCAGTCTAAAACCATTAAGCTATAATATATTTTTAAAAAGAGATAATGCAATTGTTCATCATTGCTTGGCATATTAGGGGATTAACTGGAATCAGAGGAAGAATGCACACTCATGAGGACAATCAATTCCCTGACCCAGTGATAAAAGCATTTTTTGGAGAATAAATTATGCTCTATGCCCCATTTTTAAGAATGATTCAAGCTTTTTGTAACCCCGTCTCTATTTTTATTCAATAAAAAGTGCATTAACTTTTTATACAAAGAAGCATAATACTTACACATTGAAACACAAATATGCATCCCATTTTATTTCCTTACCAAGCACTCTGGCTGAGCTCTAGCTGACCCAAAGGCATGAAAAAAATATTACTTTAACAAAGTGGTGGTTCATATTATGATTACAGAGGAGTATGCAAGATTCTTGTAGTAAGAATGGACATTCAGTGGAATAATAATCTTTTTTATTTTGAATCTTGAGCCATTTATGTCTCCTCTGTGGTATTTCTGTGCCACATATGCTTGATCTCATTTCTGAACTATGCAGATATAGCAGGCCATTTTAAGTATCTATTGCACATAGTCCCCTCATTATGGTGAAAATGAGAAGAGATACAATGTTTCTGAAATGCAACTGAGCATTCTCTCACTCTTAAGTCAATTGTTTGCTGGAAATTGACCAAAATACCTACTCCAAAACAAGGACTTCCACACTAGTTTTTGCTGAAATAATGAGTAGACATTTCCACACCTTGTCTGATGCAGAAATCCTGAGATATATTAATCCTAAATTTCTCACTTCCTCATTATTATTTTTAATCTTTACTCCCTGCTTCCATCCCTATTTTCTCCAAATGATTTATTGGTAGAAGGCTAAATAGGATAATAGAGGTCTGCAGAAATCTGCAAACCTGCTCTAAGCAGTAATAAGTTCAGGCTGTTTTGAGTTAGGAGGAACATAGGAATGCAAAGAATTTAATTAACATGTTTCTTAATAGTGCTAGCAGAATAAACTATCTTTAAAAAAATCCATCACTAATAATTACTTTCCAGCCTGAGTAAAAGCTTTGTATGTTAGAAAAGGTAAAAAGAATTATCTATTATGATTATATGAAGAAATAAAAATATTTCCAATGATAGCACTAATCACTTCTGTACAGATAAAAAGGCAGAATGAATGAAAAATAATAGAAAATATGTGGGTTTCCTTACTGAAATAATTGCAGCAAAGAGTTGACTTCCGCTAATAAGCTATACCACAAGTCATAACTAATGAGAGAAAGGAAGAAAAAGAAAGGAAAAAAACCTAAAAATCTGTGATGTTAGTTGATAACAACAGAATTCAGACACACAGTTTTCTTTTGTGTTTTCCTTAAACAATGTGTCAGTTATATAGAACTGAACTTTGCACAAAAAGCAGAAGACTTCTAGGCCTCATTACATCTCAAGCTTCCCAGATGCAAGGACAGATATTCACTAGTCCACCCTTAAAAAAAGAAACATGCTTTTTCTGTTCTGTTAATTGGAGCCACTGGCGCTTTAAAGAGCTATAAGGTGATGGCAGCAGCACAAGTCCTTTGGAACAATTCTTCCAGAGCTGACTTCTCTGTGCTCTGTCTCAGCAAGTTACAGAAAACAATGAGGTTGCCTCCTGAAGCCTATTTTCTCAGTCTAGTAGATTCTCCAACAGCTACAGGTTTGTGATTTATTGGAAATCTCAATTCCATCAGCTTTTTGAATTCCAGCAATGAGATAACATTTTTGTGAACTTTTTTCCTTTATTAACTCTTGCAGTATTTATTTAATCAGTACTTCTTTCACCCCTCCTCTATTTTTCAATTACTTAATGAGGAACATTTTGCTGCCTCTAGAACTTACAGGTGAGCTAGGCAGAAAAATATACCTATCCCTTTTCATCTGAATCACCTACCCAGAAACTAGTTCTTGTAACTTAATTAGTTAGTGTTGCTTCTTAGTTGGTTACTCTTCTGAATTGAAGACACATAGGAATTTGATGCATTTTAAGCCTCCCTAGAAAAGAATTTGGAGTGACAAGGAAAATGGAAGGAAAGTCAATTTCACATCCTTATATTCAACATAATATAGAAAAGCAGCAAGTTAGGAGCTTTAGCAGTGGTAGATTAACAGTGTAAATAGTCATCCTTAAGCAGCAACATACACATCACCTTTAATTTAATGAAAATAAAAATATTGTTTACTAATTTTAAATCATAAATCCTTCTAAATCCTGGTACTTCTCCTATTATTTCTACACAGCAGCAATTTTTTAAAAATTAAATTTGGACTAACTAAATCTAATATATGCCATTTTTGAGTGTTTTTCTTGCTATTTGCAGTACCTGCTCTGCCACTCAAGATTCTCCCTCTGACCTGAGTGACTGCCTTCCTTTGTGTCTGAGCACCAGCTAAGCTCTGACAGTTAACCACAAGATGCTGTACTCAGGGAACCGGGCAAGTCAGTACTTTTCTGTTATAGCCACTACTAAAACACACTTTAAATTTCTCTTGTGTACAAGTCTGCCTAGTGATACACAACCAGAAGATGCATATCTCTGCTAGAGTATCAAAATTAGCTCTTCCCCTAAAAAGATAAATAAAATATGCTGCCACTAATGTTTTGGAGCACAGACAAGCAACAGTAAGCATTGGCAAGAAAACAGTTGGTGAAACCCTCTCTTAGAGATAATGAAGGCTTAAGATCTCCCTGGAAAGACAATTGCCGTCTAGAGGTTTATTACAGTACTTAATTTTTCTAGGAAGAAACTAAGTCCAAACTCTCAAGCCTGCTCCACAGAAGAGATGGCAGATTATTCTTTGCAAAGCTAATTGAAAAAATACTACATAGTTACAGCAACAGGATTAGCAATTTCAGAAACAAAGTAGGGTGAATTAATGAAGTAACCTATATTTATTAAGCTCTTTACAGAGACTGGAAGGGCTTCTCTTCAGAAACAGTGTTGTGGACTTTCCTATTTTTTCACAGTCAAACCAAACTAGCTTACGGTTAAAACCATGAGAACTGATAGGCTTTGCTGTATAGCTGTTCCTCTGCTGCCTAGCATCTTATAACTTGCCACATTGCTTAGGAGGAATCGCTCTTGGAGTTCTTTATGGTAGCAAATACTAGCAGAAATGTCAAATGAAGGATTGCAGCACATGAAAGGAGGTATTTGATTTGCTGTACCGATTTGTTTCTGAATAAACACAGTCTGTTTTTTATTTTAATGCAAAATATGATGTAAAGTCCCAGAAAAGTCAAAAAGTTTCTGTTTTATTTCAATGAGTATTTTTGATCAACGTGTGTTTTGTGTGCACACCTATTATCATGCTGAGAAGGATTAACCCCTTTCAACCTGTTGATGTTCCCTTTTTGATCTTTCTCTAATCCCACTGCACAAAAATATAATGAAATACTTCATGCTGTCACAGAAAACGCATCTTTGAAACTAGAAATAATCTTGAGGAGTTTACATACCTTTGCAGTTATTTTCTGGCAAAATTTGTGGAAAATATCAATATGTCAATGTAAAAGGAGAACCTTTACAAAGGACTGTTGGACAGACTTGTAGCAGTGTTCAGGTACATAGAAAGTGTTTAGGTACCTAGAAAGAATGGGTGATATATGGGATTTCCAAGAATTTTCTGATTTTCACTGATTTAAAGGAAAATTCTCTACATAGGTTCCTTTGAAGATACATTTTTTTTAGCTCCAACTGCAATTTAACACTTTTGAAAATCCCTTTAGGTGCCAGTTTGACACTTTAGGCACTTAACTTATTTGAAATTCTTGGTCTACACCTCTAGCAAACTGCAAGGAAAAGGAAGTGGGAAACAAGGAAGGAACAGTCACCAGGAACTCAAGGCTTTTCCCAAATGTTATGTTTGTTGTATATAGAGCCAGAGTGCTCATGCTGGGTGTTGAAATGGGGATAAGCATTGACACCACTCAGTTTGGGCCATCCAAATTGTCCATTTGCTAAGGCATTCTCTGTAGCCTTTACCATCATCAGGTTGGAGTAAATTCCGTTAGAGGGTGGTTCAAGGGATCCTGGGGTGTTGTTTTCAGTGCTGGGATCCTGGCTGGCTACCTTAGCTAGTTAAAGCAGGTAGTGAAACCTCCACTAAGTCAATAAACTCTATAATATATATATATCAACTATTAGGTTACAATACAAGACTGCTATTGCAATAATAGGAACCATTTGAGAATTTCCAATTGTGGGCAAAGCAATTCAGCATAGCATGGTAATTTTTGATGCATGATTTAATTATTAAGGAGAACCAGCATTATAATACTCATTAATATAATTGAAAGCTTATTTTGACTTCCTCTCAAAATGGGAAAATTCATTTTCAATTCCATCAGTACTAACTTGGTATTCTCCATTCACATTTAATATATTTTAGATTTAATATAAATACCCCTGTGAGAAAATTCAGAGTTTATGATAGGGTTCTGTGTTATATAAAACACACAGAAGCCTGTTGTCTTTCCATGGTTGTAACCATTCTATTTCTTCTTAATCCCAATTTTTTCATTGCAATTTAAAATATGGACAACATTTTAATTATGAGTTTAAATGCATAATGAACTGAAAACCTAATCTTACTTCTACAGCTTTTGGCACAGAGTCCTATACATTTCTAGAACTTCATTACAGATAGAAGTAAACAGCCTAAAAGGGACCCTGCGTTTGCCTCTGCTGAACTCCAGCAAATTCTTTTAGATTTAGTGTCTTGAAAGCAAAACAATTTCATCATAACTAGTGAACTGAATGAAAATTGAAGATACTCAAGCCCCGAATAGATAAAACATGTTGCTGAGAGATGGGAAAGGAGAATTTTATTTAAATGCCAGTAATATTTACAAGGATCCAGCCAGCTTCCTACAGGTATCAGGATGACTATTTAAGTATTTCCCAGAACAGATAAAACTCCATGAAGAGATTATTAAGGGCAGTCTCTCTCATAATGCTCAACTCATTTTACTAGAATATAGACAACGTAAGAAAAAATATATTCTGTTCCTTCTCCTGCATTAGAGGGAGAACAATTTTGAACTTAGGTCCTTTGCTTCAAGTGAACAGCTTAACAGTCTTTCCTTTCAGAAAATTTCAAATTAGGTATGTGTGAGATGTCTCATATGGAGAAGTGATCTATCCTGGAGATTAGGACACGCAAGAAGAAAAACTGAGTTCCAATTTTTATAAATTCAAATTATTTACAGAAAGCAGAAAAACAATGCCTTCATAGAACCAACAGAGATGTTGGAGCTGCTAACTCAATCCTTGCACAGAAAAACAAGAGCAAGACAAGGTGGGACACATTTGGGTGAGGTTGGTGGGGTGGGTTGAAGTATTGATTAAAAATGTAACTTTTTTTTTTTTTAATTCTAAATTGAACAAATGTGCTGCCTTCTGAAATGCTGTATAAGAAGCATGAAGTACTACAGCTTCAATCCCAGCAACTTTGAGACAAGCAAAACTGTGTTTGATATGCCGTGTTTTGGTGAATTAACCATTCACTAAGGAAAAACCAATCATTCAACACTGCTGTGGCTGCCTCGTATCCCAAGAATACTGATTTGATATTTTCTAATACTGGTTAGCTGCCGTTTGTCTTGGGATAGCTTTCAGTGAGTGATGCAACAGTGAATTATGTAAACACAAACGCAGTAACAAATGTCTCTTGCTAATGTTGATTGTTTCTTAGTAATTCTATGTATATTTCCTGTAATTATAATGTTATTTATTATGTTAATTTACTACAGGGTTCCCATTAATTATTTCTAAATGTGATTGGACTGCTTGCTATTTCTGACACATTATGCAGTTAGGAATGACGTGGACCACATTTTAATTAATGTTGCTCTTATTTTTGTGGGTTTTTCTTTTTTTTTATTTCCTGCTTTTCCTGGTGAAGTAGCTTGTTGTAAAGATGCAGCATAGAACAAAGGCATTTGCCAAGGCTTTTTTTAAAAAGCAAGCAAAGAAACAGATGGAACCTTAAAAAATTGCATATGTATATGTACAGAAATCTATTTATCTCAGAAACCAGGTATAAATTACACACATAAGGTCTTACTCTTGAGTTTGAAAATGGTGAATTAACCTCTTGGGGAAGGTACTAGAGGTGTTACTGAGCACTCTATTGAAAGGGTTGGGAGGGAGTGCACATCTTGATTGATTCTCAGATAACTGGGAAAAGAAGTAAAAAAGAGAAACTGCCTAAAGGCATTGCACTTTTCCGTGTCTGATCCTGATTGCTCTTCAGAAAGTTATCTGGACAAGAAAGGCATTTAAAAAATCAAGAAAGAAATCTGCAAGGCTGGACAAGCAAGGATAAGTGCAAGAGGTGAATGACAGCTAAAAGTAATCTGAATGACTACAAATGGAAGTTTTAACTTGAAGGATCTTAAAGTGTCTTACTAAGCACAAAATATTTCTGGCCTCAAAAGCCCCAGAAGACCATCTCCATGGCAGACAAACCTATTTAAACAGAAAGGTCAGACTGTCAAAGGAACTGAGCTGCCTCACAGAGCTGTAGAGCAGATGATAAACTGGGAGGTAATTTAATGAACTCCTCCAACATCCCATCCTTCGACATTTCACACTTGGCTCCACAGCTAGCAGTGCAACAGATATGGGCTCACTGAGCTCCAGGCACAATTATCTTGAGAGGTACAGGGGGTAAAACAAGCTTCAGCCCCTTGGTGCCATTAGGACAACTCTAGTTTCATAAATAGTTTACTTCCATAATCTGTTCACCTTTTCAGAGTTGTCTGGTAATTCCTTTGAAAATAATGACCTTTGAGGCTGGATGCTGTGTTTCCTGCTGACACACAGGGAAGAGCAGAGTCCTTGGGGTAGAACCTTCAGATTTTTCTCGCATCCCATAATTTCCCTGGTCAGGGTCTGTACCTGGTCACTTGGGACAATGAACGTTACCCTGGCATTTCCAGATACAGCTCACAAGCAATCATGTTTTTTAGCTGACTGCATTGTCCATTTACTCATAAAAAATGTGCAATGAAAAACATACAAGTCATTATTTTTTGTACAGAAATTGAGGTCAGTGACCAAATTTTATTCTTTTTTTTTTAACTCTCTCCTGTGAACTCTGATACTTCTTTTCAGGTTAAAAATTTCTGTTTCACCAAAGTAAAAATTACAAAAGTTCAAAGAAAATGCAAATTTTTATATGCTACCACACTTTCTTATTCAATGGGCACAAATATTCTTGAAAAATATGTATAATTATAAAAAATTTTTGAGCAGTTACTATTATGAAATTAACAGTGACATATCAACTCACACGAATTAAATATCATCTGGTCTACAATAAGTAGGTACTCTGATGAAATAAAAAACATAGTTAGGAACACAAATTCCAAATACTTTCAGCAAGCTCAAACAATGTTACAATCTCAGATCTCTGTATATTTTAAAATATTCAAAACTTTTATTGAAACAACTGAAAACATGTATGTGTTTGTTTTTAAACTGACTGCATATGCTCTCCTATTTATTGCTTGTTCACAGATTTTAGCCATTGTGTTTGTTTAGGAGCTATTTATTTTATAAGTAAAAATATCAGTAGCCCTACCCTTCAAAATGTGAACTGAGGAAAAAAATAAAGAAACATGGGATTGATTGTGTTCTGAACCTTGTGACAAGACCTAATCATACATGCTACAAATATTTTGGTACATTATGAAATTGTAGAAAAGCTAGAATTCAGAACAATGAACAATAAGAAGCTGAAGCTTTATATATTCTCCTCCAAAAATGTATACAATTAGTATTTTTTTAAGAAAATAAAAACAGTTTACATTTTCTTTCATAAAATACAGAGTCAAAATGTAATTAGAGGTGACCCAGACTAATAAAAGTCATTTTTTTATTATTTTATGTGTATTAATGTGGGTTGGGACTGATCAAAACTGTAGCACAGTTTCATGCAGTCACTCATGTCAAAGCAATTTTCACCATATAAAAAAGCATAAGGATATCCAAAAAGAAATTCATTCTAATTAGAAATTGCAGCCTTATCAAGGTCAGAGCCACCAAAAAACAAGTTAAATGTTATATGTTTCAAAGCCAAACTGGCCCTGGAGTACAGTGGGATCTCCTGCCTTCTGGAAGAGCCCATGAAGGAAGTTAGACCTTCACCTCATGAGACTGAAAGTTTGTTTCTGAAGACTGCCTGGACTGCAACTCTGGTCATTCTTCTGTCTGCTGAACCTTTCTGAATATTTTGATCAAATAACCAATCAAATAATGCAAATGATTTATGATTATGAGCTATGACTATAGGTAGAAAACTGTGAAGTATCAGGCCTAGAAATATCAGGAGTGCTGTGTTTGGAACGTGTAACCATAGAAACCTTGCTAAGAAGTTACTGGACCTTTACGTTTCAGTTAAGAAACAATGGAGACCATCACGTTCACCAGTATGCTTCTTGGAAACCCATTACCCTTCCCATCTTGGGATCCCAATCCATAGACCTGAGAAGAAATAGCCAATGATTGTTTTAGGATAAGGATATTGGTGAAGTTATTAACTTTTAGAATCAATCAATGTAAAGCTTAAAGAATGGGCGTAGTATGCATAGTATATAGAAGAACTTATGTAATAATGATTTATCAGAAAAAAGTATATAAAAGGGGTCTGTTTAGTCTGTTGAGTGGGACATGTTTTAGTGGAGCTATTCCCCCATGTCCCTAATGCCCACAATGAAGAATTATCTGCTTATTTGCATCAAATTTGTATTGGATTTCTTTGGTCCTGTTTGTTGACAGAGCTGCCTATGAAACAGTTGCCAAGTTCATAGCCAAGCATTTTAAAATCAACAAAAATAGGTGTGCTGCACCAATCTGGCCTCAGAAACTCCACTTCTCCTACTTGCTAAATCCATGAACTACATTCCAATTCGCTTAACTGTGGCAGTTCTAAAGCTACTTCAGGAGGGCAAAGAGGTAAGGATAGAAATGCTATTATCCACCTCAGGGCAAGCTATTCCCACCTGCAGAAAAAAAATTCTATAGCTATCTGTCTGCATTCTTCTTTTCATATGGCATGATGGCTATTATAACAATCTGCAGGGAAACAGGATATTCAATCAGCAAATTCAATTTTTCCACTTGCAGGGAACAGGGGAGGGAATTAGGCTATACTTGCCTAACATAGTGTGATGGCTATGAGCTCTAAAAGGATTTATAGGTCCTGTTGGCCACTCCTGCTGAATGTTTTGTATGAGACACTGATTCTGCAACTACAGGTTCCTCTAAACACATTAACTTCTGCTCAGTTCAACATGACCATGCTGCTTATCAGTTTTCCTAAGATTCTGGTTGTAGACTTTCATTCCCTAAGAGTCTTTGCAACACATCACAATCCCATCTAATCAGTAGGAAATAGTATTATTCAGACTGTGTTGTAGGATCTGAAACAACAGGCCACTGAGCAGCAAGGTACAGAAGAGAGGAAAACTTACCGTGTAAAAATATCTAAATTTGATTTAACCCACAT
Source organism: Camarhynchus parvulus (assembly GCF_901933205.1). Lineage (NCBI taxonomy): Eukaryota > Metazoa > Chordata > Aves > Passeriformes > Thraupidae > Camarhynchus > Camarhynchus parvulus. The sequence continues at coordinate 50,008,943 of NC_044586.1, forward strand.
TATTATATAAACTACACAGGGGGGTGGGAAGGCTGCAAGAAGAAGGAAAAATGGAAGAGAAAGTTGTCTGTCCCAGGTGGATGCGATAAAGCCTCCAAACCATAGAAGAATAAGTTTTGCATGTCATCTTGAGTGATGGAGGGGAGTCCAGGAGTACAGAGGAAGACAAAAGATGACTCTGACACATGAACCACAAACCACAGAATCACAGAATCAATTAGGTTGGAAAAAGCTCCAATCTGTGTTCTCACACCACCATGTCAATTAAATAATGGTACTAAGTACCACATCCAGTCTTTCCTTAAACACCGGTGGGGACAGTGACTCTACCACCACCCTGGGCAGTCCATTCCAATGTGTAATTACCCTTTCTGTGAGGAAATTCTTCCTAATGTCCCACCTAAACCTCCTCTGGTGGAGCTTTAAGACTACATCTTTTTCTGCTATTGCTTGTTGCTTGGGAGAAGAGGCCAACCCCCATCTGGCTACAACCTCCTTTCAGGGAGTTGTAGAGAGCAATAAGAGCTTTCTCCGAGCTAAACAATTCCAGCTCCGTCAGCTACTCCTCATAGGATTTGTGTCCAAACTTTTCACCACCTTCACTGACCTTCTCTGGACATGCTCCATCACCTCAATGTCCTTCTTCCAGTGAGGGGCCTGGCACTGGCCAAATACTCAAAGTGCGGCCTCAGTAGTGCCATGCAGAGTGAGAGAATCCCTTCCCTGGTCCTGGCCACACTATTTCTGATGTGGGCCAGGATGCAGTTGGTATACAGGCTATATACAAATAATCACATAAGTGTATTCCCATATATTTGTCCGTAAAATCAGGTCACACCTAATTATAAGTACACCTGGGCAGATGTAGAGTTAATATATATTTTGTAGTTGCTGATGTGTCACAGTCATACATCAGTCACACAATAAGTGACTGACAGTCCTATCTGTTGTTCTATTCTCTCTAATCATTTAGTGCCAAGGAAAGTTTTAGTTGCCACCATAGTGCTCCCTTGCCACCAATGGCCTGTAGGAACTGACTGGTGAGCTGGCAGCACCCCCTTCCCTCCCTCAGCTGGCTGCTCTGAGCCATGAGCACTCTCAGTGGTGCTCAGGAAGGGGGAGACTTCTGACAAGGCTTCCAGCTTCTGTAGATATAGTAATGGCCCACTGACAAGAGCTCTCTTGGCTTGATGTTTGATTAGGATAGGTTTTAGGACAAGATATTTTTGCCAGAATGTCTTTTTGACAGATGAGATTAAATGTTACAATAAGAAAATGTGCAACAGGAAGCCTACTCCCACAGTGCTAGATACATCATAATATGGTTTATGAGATTTTCTTCTATCCTTGCACCCTTAGTATCTTCACAGAGTACCAGCTTCAGCTGTATTGTATGTAAGGCAGGTCAATTTAACTAATTTATCACAGAAATCTTGTAAACTACAGATGCTAAAAAATAAAATGCCTCTTAAAAATTAAGTAAAATTACAAACAATGTTCTAAGATATTGTAGCAAGAACATTGGTAGATAGTGAGGAAGGTACTTGTTCTGTCAGATGCATTTGTTTGCTTACTTCTTAATAAACATGAAAATTGCTTTATATAAAGAAGAGAGTGCTCTTATACAGAGCATGTGGAAAAGCAGACATAGAATTTTCAGTTGACATGTAGATATCATTGGTATACTTCATGTTGATTATGGAGTTTGGGGAAGCAGTAGGTAACAGTATATAGCCTATAGTTATCACTTTACAGTAGGTTCCTCCTACAGACTCTCCCCCTGGGCTCTGAAGCATCCTTATCCTCCTTTCAACAGGTGGAGTGGAGACCTCCTTCCTCTTGTGTTACCTTATTGCTTTGTATTTAAACCACTTTAAGACTGGAATATGGACTAACATTTAAGCTAGTATAAACCTCACCCTAATTCACTAAAAGCTATACTTGCTCCAAGAAAAGATTTTGCACTCTGATGGGGATGGAATGAGTCCTGTCTAAGCTGCTGAAGCAGAGGAGGAATTTGCCCAGATCCCATCCTGTGCCAGTTGTCTCCCTCTGACTGGCTCTCAACAACTCACTGATATGCATGCAAAACCCATAAATTGTCCTGTGCAGGCATTTGGCACCATGAGGGAGGATGAGGAAGCCACCTCCTTCCTGCATGGCATGACAGTGAGCATCTGGAACTGACTGGGCTCAAGGATCAGAGCTCAGCCCAGGAGATTCAAGAGGATGGTCTGAACAGGGCATAGTGCCTCATACACCAGCCTGGATTCCTTAATGGAATGGATTTTGTTGTATTTTGTGCATCCTGAGAAAGCATTCTGTAGCTAGATAATATGGAGCATTGACCAGTATTTGCACCAACTGACAAGCAGAAATCTGTGGAGGGCAGACACAACTGTATCGTTCTTCAAGGCAAAGGGGAATTGGCATGAAAAAGTCATCAGGCTGAACAAGAAGGAAAGTAAAAGCAAGAAAAACTTTCACTAGGATATATAGATATATCTAGATAGATAGATAGATAGATACAGATAAAACCGAACAAAAAAAAAAAAAGAAAAATCAATCACCAAAAACCTCTCACAGAACCCAAACCTTTTGGTAGGTGCCAAGGCTTTGGACAGTCTTTAAACTAAAATAAATAAATTTATTCCAGAAACCTATGTATGACTGGGTAAATTTATTCCTAAGTTAAGAAGATTGCAGGGAAGACCTCTGCCAAATCAGTGAGTGGATTTGTCATAAAACCTTTTATTTAAATAGTCTTACTAAGCAGGACAGTGGTCTTTCTCCTTAAAAGCAAGAAAAAAGTAATGGAGGAATAGGTGCTTTTAGTGAGAGCTGTGTTTCAAGAGCAGAATAAGGTAGAGGAAGAAACAGACCTTTAATACTGGATTTTATGTGTATCTAATGTCCATGTGAGACATTTGGATACAAAAATTGTATTTTTCTGCTGTAAAGCTCCTGATCCCCTCCTTCCCTGGAGGTCATGTGAGGAATAAAGCATCCATTATTAAATGGTATGTGACTTTAACTATGGGTGCATGTGTACTTTATGTATCTTACAGTACATTTAAGGGAAAGAGCTTTTACTCAGTCGTATAGAAGGACATAATTTATGCAACATAAGTAGTGCAAGAAGAGGGAAAAAAACCCATGGAAATAACCCATTCTTATTATGTGACCATAGGATCCTCCTTTTGACATATTTTCATCAAAGAGTGTGACAGTGAACTGCTAATGCTTTGAAATATCAATACTTTCTAGCCAAGGGTTCAAAACAAGAAAATGCCTTTAATATATTCAAATAATATGCTAAAAACACATTAAGTTACTGAAAATTCAGAGTTTAATGTCAGAAAGGGGAAAATAGTGCAAAACATTGATTTTTCAAGCCTTGAGGCAAAAAAACCACTATTAAATCAAAAGAGATGATCCCTAGTAACTAAGGGAAGACAACTTACTAAACTGATCACATAAAAGTATATTTCTGTCTTTTATCATCACTTATTACCCAATAATCTGAAATATATGGGTGAAAGGTTTCACTCCTTCAGTAGGCAAATACTTCTGATGCATCATTTTCTGAGAATTGAACAGTATTACAGCTCTACTGTTCATTTCTGGCAAAGCATGAACAGACTACAAACGGAAAGAGGGTTTGAAGGTACGAGTTAGAAAATGCAAACAGGGCAAAAAATAGAAATTGTATCTGACTTGGTTTAGTGGTAATTGAACTTACCAGGTGTAGCTCTTTGGGCCTGTGTTTCTTTCAATTAACACAAATGACCTACAGAGCAGTACTACAGGAAACAAATCAAACCTGCTGATAATGCACAAGTCCTTAAAACTGAGAGACCAGACTGTTTAGTAAGCAAAATTAAAAAGCAGCAGCAAACAGGCAGGTGAGGCAATTTACACTGAAGTGATGAACATCAGATTTAAAAGCAAACAAGCTGACACCTGTAAGCGGCCTAAATCCATATTCAAACCTCAATATGTACTTTTATTGCTGTACAGGTGAGGGAATACCCAAAAGCTTCAACAGAAGGAAAAGATTCTTGCTCTGGAGACAGACAGTAACGCTGGAGATAATTTCATTCTAGATGTGTAAAATGATGATGTTCTTTACTCGATGTGCATAGTTAATGGATTTCTTGCAACTCAAAATCCTGAAGCTGTGGTAGGGACAGGTTGCTGTCAATTTTTTCCTTTGCTTGAGTGACAAAACCTCCTCTGAATGTCTCTCTTCTGAGCTCCTCAGATAGAGAGCAGGTAGAAGGTTCATCACAAAATAATTTTAGCCTTTGATGAAGCTGAAGGAAAAGTAATGTTCTGACCCCTCATCAACACAGCTGGATTGTGGCAATCTTGGTATATACATCAGCTCTTGTCACAGAAGTTGACATAAAACCCCATGCACTTCAATTTTCAAGTGGCTAGAGTATTTTACTACCATAAACCAGTATTTTCTGTGTCTGGTTTCTTTATCTGATATCTCAATGAACTATACTAAACTCTTATATCCTTGAGTATCTATTTACCAGAAGACCTAATAACATGCTGAACTGCTTAGAAGATTGAAAATGTTATGCTAAATGACAATGAAATAAATATAAACATTCTGTGATAAAAGCTAAAAAATGTTATTATTATATATTCTTAAAATATACAGAGCTCAAGGATTTGATTCTGCTTTTAGCATGTTCTTCCTTTAAAAAGGAAGGGTTAAGAATATTAATTCTGAATGAGGTAGATAGAGTATGATTAGATAATGAGTAGATAGCTCAGAAATAACATTTGTGATCATTATTGGGAACAAAACGAGAAAAAGTATAATGCAGCTGCTCTTCTATCTTACTTTATTTCAAAGTAAGCGAGGCTAATACTCTATCCATTTAACAACAGCTAGAAAATGTTCTAAGCCACTTTTTCCATTAGACAAATAGCCATAGGCTTTAACACAGAATATCAGTTTTCTCAATAGAAGACTATAAACTGTTCTCTAGGCCGTGTGTGAGATGCTGGTTAGAGAATTTTAAACTTTTACTGGAGCTTCTGCCTGGGCAGACAGACGATGCCATTATTGCACACACAAGAACTGGCATGAATGATTGGATATTGGGAATGTGTGTTCCTTGTAAAATGGCTTCATTCCCAGGGGTCTGATTCCTTGATCCACTCTATATGTAACTTTGTTCATTCCTGAATTTTCTTTGGAAGCAAACCTACTGGTTGCTTTTGGATATAGTCTAGATGTAGAACTCTCATTACTTTGCTCCAGGCACTATTCTGTGTAGGGAAAAAAAAGAAATGGAGCTGCACAAAATTCTGCCTACTTCACCCTGCCTTAGCCTATAGGGAATTCTGATTCTTCAGATTTCCTTCATGAAAGGAAAATAGGTACTTACATTCTACATATGCTTAATGTCATACCTGAAACACAGAAATATCACTTCTGAAACCCAATGAAACAATACTAATTTTCAAGCACTGCAGCTTCATCCTGAGGCCAAGGATGTATCACAGAAAATCCAGAAGATACTTTTGTCCAATACAGTGCAGTGTAGCAGCCCTCCATGATGAAGGGTTCATCACTCATACAGACACAGGAGAATCTGCAACTCTTGGCTTGGAGGCCTGGAATAACTCCTGGACAGCACATCTTGAGCAGTTTAAGTATAGTCTGTGTGTTTTTTACTGAGACAATGACTTCCACATCTTCTGTCTGTATCTGATGCCTCCATTCAAGAGTAGGCAAGATGATACTTTGTTCATGACAGAATTGCAGGAATGATTGAAAGACTAACTAAAAGTCACATTGTGAAAGACTCCAGAAATTCTATCTCTTTAGCTTAACGAGAAGGTTAAAAGGCAACCTCAGATTATAAGTAGTCACAAAGAGACCAGAGATGTTGGCGTGCCAGCACACCTAAGCAGAAAGTAGAATATAGATGATACATTCAGGTTAGTAGAAAAAAACACTTTTTTTTTTATTTAATAGTGAAGATATTAACCTTTAGAACATATTACTGAGAGGAGTGCTAGATTTATCATCACTCAGATTTTTTAAACTGAGATAAGATTTTATTTCTTTTTTTCAGAGGACTTGTCCTCATTCAAACTGGAATTAATTTAGGAAAGTTCTTTCCTTCACAGAAGGTCAGACTACATGGCCCTTTCTTGATGGGTAATCTATTAATCTATTAATATAACAGCAAATAGTGCTGATGATAGAGCTCAATCAGCCATTTGTCCTGTTGATAGGATCCATCCCCTATAACATTTAGACTTATGATGATAGAACAACATTTAATTTTAATCATTAAGGTTCTTCCTGTTGGGCTGAACAACCATCTCTTTTTATTGTATAACCCACAAAATAGCAGCATCCTAGTTCTGTCATTTCTACACATAATCCATATTTATTTCCATTCTGTTACTGAGACTTGTGACATAATTACAATATTAAATCTGTTTTAATACTTTTCTACTTTGGTTTTTTACCTCAATTGACTACTTATCACCTTCAACATGCTACCCTGTTTCAATTCAGGTTTCTGGCCTACTACATTGTACTAGTTATGTTTTTCATTCAATAGCACCCTTTTAATCACTTCTGTGTAGATCTAGTCTACCACACATAGAATACATATTTTCTCTTCCTTTTACATTTTTCTCCCAGTTTACTAATTTCACATTGCTCCTGCATGATTGAAAATCATCCTATTGCATAGAAACAGAAGAATTTATGTCAATATCAGATTACTACTTAATCTGGCATGTGAAAACAAGATTTTTATTTGTATATATATATATATATATGTCATTATTCATAATTTCTCTCCTCTCTCAGGGAGAAATTAAAGAAGAAACACGTCTGAGTTTGCAGCAGGAAAAAATTAAAGTATGAAAAGTTTAGTTTTCATGATTTAGAAAGGCATGTGTAAAACTGATACAGAGACATTGTTATCCTCCAACTTTCTTTCATTTCATAACATGTTGTGACTACAACAAATCATTTTCAGTAGTCTCTTTACACATCTCTTTGTTTTCATCTGCCATATCTCATAACCCTCTGTATAAAGGACATTATATATGAATTACTATTCTGCACATGGATTTGCTATTTTCTCAACAAAATATATTAGCTTTGCCATTTACAAGTATCACGGAAAACAGAAATAAGTTTTGTCTGGCTAACTTGAATACCCCCCTTCAGTGAATGCCTCCTTTTATAAATACAGCAATCAGACTTGACACTTCAGAAACAGGGATGGAGTGACTAGATATTTATATTTGTTTTTCTTATTTCACATTGTTCTATTCAAATAACCATGCAAAGAGAGATCTAAATTCTTGCAGGAACAACCAATTTTTGTACCACAGATTCAGTGCATTTATGTTCTTTGAGTTTCTGATTAGTTTTCAGTGATACTAGTTTTGTCAACTTTTTCACTATGAAAAAGAAATAGAATTTTAAATTATTTTGATTTTTTGATAAAATATCTCTTTTTTCTCTAAACATATGCAAAGGGTCCACAACACTCAGATTTTTCAGTTATCAGTCTAGCAGATTCAAATGAACATTATCTGAGATGCTGATTAAAATGATGCCTTTTTTCAATTAATATAGTTCTCTCTAATTTTGACTAAGCATAACACAAACGATACCAATATTACATATTCCATGTCCTGACTACCCTTTCCACATTAGAATAAAACAATTTTTTCCTCAGATGCACATTTTGAATAGATTTCTCTTGGGAGGTTCAGAGACTTTGTATTGTATTTCACCAAAGAATATTATCCATATTGTGAACCATATTCTTTCTTTCCATCGATATATACTTTCCATCAGATGTATTTTGGATCAGTGATGTCTCGCTTTGATTCCTATATTAGTTTTAGATTGATGCCAATTCAAATGGCTGTGCCTTGGCCTTCATCTGTATTCCAATGCTAGTTCTGCAAGACAGAGAGAAAGACTTTGTAAGGATTTATGACTTTATGGTGTCCATTTCTTTTTGGTATGGAAATAGTACTGAGGGACTGAACCTGAGAGCTGTAATATAAATTATGGTTGATACTGGGCAAGTGTGGAAGAAAGGTTCTCTGTCCTAAACCAATTAACAAGCTGCATAGGAAGCAGAAGACAATACGGGATGTATTGAGAAAACAGCTTTTGAGATTACAAAAATTTACACGTTCAAGGTTCCTCTGCATGTAATCACTGTTCTTCATTGTATAAAGCAATTCATTACTATAAAACAATTACCTACTCCCTAGCCACACACCAGATTACAGAAGACATTGATTTGCAATTGTCTCACAAAGATCATTGTGTCCAGCTCCTGTCCCTGCACAAGACCATCCCCAAGAGCCACACCATGTGCCTCAGAGAAGATTAACTGCTGGGTTAGTCATTGCTATATTCTTGACTCCTTTGCCTGACTTTTGCTTATCAGAATGCATTATTCTTGAGCTTGGAGAAAGTGAACTTTATCAACCAACTTATCAACAAATGTCAATCCATTCTCTTGGACGTAGCTTCCCTACACTGCCTCTTCCCATAGGATTCTTCCAAGAAGATCCCTGACAACACCAAAGTTAACTGTCCTGAAGTTCATGGTTACAGTCTTACTTGCAACCTTGCTTCCTCCTTGCCCAGTACTGAACTCAATAATCTCATGGTCATTACAACCCAGGATTCCCCCAGGCTTTACATCTCAAACAGGGCCCTCCTTGTATGTTAGTATGAGGTTGGGCAGTACACATTTGCTTGTGGGATCCTCCATCACCTCTGTCGGAAAGCTGTCATCAATGCTTTCCAGGATCCTCCTGGATGGTTTGTGCTTTGCTGTGTAGATTCTCCAGCAGATGCCAGGGTAGTTAAAGTCGCCCACAAGAACTCTTACTGTGAGGCTGCTTCCAGCTGCCTCCAGAAGGCCTCATCCATTTCCTCCTCCTGCTGAGGCAGCCTGTAGAATTTACCCATAACAAAGTCACAATTACTAGTCTGCCCTTTTATCCTAATGTATCATCTCTCACCTCATTTGTCAGGCATCCCAAGACAGAGCTTGATATGTTAAGTGTTGCCTCACATAGAGGGCAAGTTCACTACTATGCCTTCATAGTCTGTCTCCTCTAAGCAGGCTGTAGTCCTTCATGACACAATTGCAGGTATGGAATGGGAGCTATTCCACCGTGTGTCTGTAAATGCAATGGGATCCAAGCCCTGTGACTGCACATAGATCTGCAGCTCCTCCTGTTTTTTCCCCATACTGCACACACTGGTGTACAGGCACTTCATAGAAGCATTTGGTTGTCTCAATATCCCAGTAGAGGTGCAAAGGGATGCTCCATAGAGCTGTCTTTTGGTTACATCTGTGGCTGCTTTTTGTTTGACCTGAGGCATTCTGTAGAGTATTTTCTCTTTGAAACCCAACAAATCTATCATAATTTTCTTCAGAAGCTTAACATGCTTCCTTCTCTCTCTTCCCTACCCTCAAATTCATAGCTTTCAATAGCCTAGGAGTTGTTACACGCTGGGAAGAGGCACTGTGGAATGGCGTGCTTCCAAAGACAGGATCTTTAGTTCACTGATAAGTGTGAGTGCCTCTGACATCTTCCTCTCATGTCTCCCTGAAAGATTAATGTTAACTAGATTTCCATATCTTAGATTCCTAAAAAAGCATGTCTGACTAGATGCAAGAGCTGTAAATCCCTGGCAGCTGGAAGGTCCCATGCTGCCATGATAAGGATTTTGGTAATCCCCTTGTCTTATGCATTTCCTACTAGTTAATGTAGTCATGTTCCCCCACAGGACCCTGTTTTTACAGGGCCCATTCAGTGACACTCACCCAATTCTGTTCTTGAGGAATCTGTGGGGCTGATTTAGGTTTCTAGATTCTTCTGCAGAGACAAAAGACTAAAGTGACTCCTATTATATACCATTTCATTGCATTGTTAATCAATGCTTACAGAATTGCATGAATACAGTTCATTGCAAATTATAATGTGTTTTTCAACCTTTATTTCCTATCTATGATTATTATCAAGATTATGTAATGTCTTGATCATGTAAAAAAGATTCTACATGGAATTTTTTTAAGTGTTTGATTTGGATGAATTATATCCTGTGCCCTTTTAGTATCATGCTCTTATCAACAGCTACTTAGGTTTACAAGAAAAAGAAACCTCTTGTATTCCCAGATGTTCAGTTCTTCTGCCAAAATAAGAATTGAATTAGGAAGAGTAATCAAAATATTATAGAACAAGCAAGTTAAAGTATCAACGCAACAGTCTTGAAGACATAAGAAATGACTTTAACATTCTATGCAAGATTTTGACCTAATAACTTAAAACCAGATGACACACTTATTACTATTTCTCATTTCATTACTATTTCTCATTCAACTTTATGATATCTTTAATATTCTTAAGTATTAAGTGTTTGAGACATTAAAATGTACAAATTCAACTGTATGTTGACTCGCAATTCACTGTTTGTGTTATTTTAATGAACATATTAATATTTCTTAGTTTCAAAACATCAACTCTAATAGAGAAAACCTCCCTAAATGTTCAGAGAACACGTGTCAAAAAGCTTAGAGATAAACCTGACCCACTTCCTATCGCCAAAGAGAAATCACAAATACGTATCTTCCCAGAAGAGAAAGGAGAGAGGGATTGCTATTCAGTAGAGAAATAAGTGTTATCAGTGCAACCAACATAATAAAGAATCTGTAATAAATAATTTAATTTCTGTCAAGTTCATGCTTTCACATATAATTTGAGTACACAAGCATATCTTCTATGGTACTGAAAAACATAATGCAATTTCTCCTGTTTTGGGCAATCTTGTGACTTCAGCTATTTTACTCAATTGATAAATAATTCTGCTGCATCTTTTAAGCGAGTTTCCTTGCCCACTTGCTATAGTATTAGAATGTCTTACAGATTTTATGCTTTTGCCTTGGTTACATCGATATAGAATAAAGAAACATGACTCTGTCCATTCTATGGTAAAAATTCAGCAGATAGTTCCACAAGGGTTTCTAGGTTTTTACAATCATATTGCTTATTTTGCTTACAATCATATTGCATATCACAATAAAGCAAAGTTAGCATAAGTATTTAAAGACCCAAGGTAGTATTCTAATTTCTGTGATATGTCCAAAACCTAGTTGTGCTTTGCCTTTCTTCCCTTTGGCCTTGTGGACATCTCAAATACATGAGCATGTCCTTGATGAGGCATCTGTTTATGTAGTACAGTAAAATACAATTTGCAACTCCAAATGCCTTCAGTGGCACAACTTGCCTCCTTGAAGTTATGTACATATAGTTGTAAGTAGTTTACACTATTAATTTCTTTTCCTTAACACACTCACTGCTTTTCATGGTCACTTTTATCCACTATCAGCCAATTAGCTGCTTTCATTCTTAAAGACTTTTCTTCCACATATAAGAGGTATTCAGATTATGATCCTTCAAGGTTTCTAAAGATTTCATAGGTACTTCAGATGAATGAATAAATAAATAAATAAATAAACAAAACTGGCATGTGAATAAGAATAAAGTTTCATTGGGTACTCCATTTTATTTTGGTAAAATCTCTCAGGATCAAGGTCTATTAAAATCCCAGGTTTTAACCTGAACAATTTGAAGTCAGTCTGTTACTGGTATTAGCTGTATATAACGTTGTGCTTCTAAGCTTATCAACAGCCAGAAAGATTGCTGATATGTATTTTTATTGGTGGGATTTTAATATCGGTTTTAGATATGAATTCCTGCAGACTATATAAAAAGTAATTCACATTACTTTCTTATCTTTTAAGAAAAATTCTCTTCCATACTTCAATTCATTCTATCATCACAACATTCCCTAGCAAAACCTTAAAAACTGAGGTGAAGTCCAGAGGCTTAAACCAGTCTTTAGCTGCCAGATGTCTGTTTTTCTATCAGTTGGAGAAAACAAAAATGAGGATTAACAGAAAACTTGCCAAAAATTTATAAATATTTACTAAGCTTTACAGATATTCACAACATATTCTTCCCAGGAATAAGCCCATCACACTTGTACATGTGAAATGACATTGATTTTTCCAAGTAGCTGTCTATGTAGTCAGTTGTTCAGCTTTTAAAAGGTTGTTTCTGTGTTGAAACAGGTCTGTAAAAGTTAATAGGTAATGTTTCACTGAACCACTGAATAGCTGAGGTTAGCAGGCATCTCTGGGGATCATCTGATTTACCCCTTTGCTTAAGAGAGGTGACCCTTGGCTAGCTGGCCAGGAAGATCTCTAAGGCAGGAGGCTTCCCAACTTCCCTGGGTGACTTGCACCTGTGCTTGGTCATCCTCCCAGTACAGAAGTGTTTCCTGGTGGTCAGAGGGAGCCTGCTGTGCTTCAGTTTGTGCTCATCACTTCTGCTTCTTTCAGTGGTCACCACAGTAAAGATCCTGCTTCTGTCCTCTTTGCCTTGTGTTCAAATTGGTGCTTTCTAGAACTTCTAGGTTCCCAGTTTTCTGAGATAATTCAGAAAAGTGGATTACGTGATGTTGGAAAGCAAATAGAGCATTCCATTTTACCATGAATTTTAATATAACTGAACAGAAAAAAATGATAAAACTAAGCTTTTAAGAAAATATTTAGCAGCAAATAAGCAAATATGTCTAAGTAAAGTAAATGTAGATTGCTAACAAGTTTGTGGTTGTGCTATTATAATTATCATTATTTTAAATGATTGCTTTCATCTTTATTGTTAAAGAAACATTAAGACAGAATTTTTAATCAACATTATAAACAAAATGATAACAAAGAGGTTGTTGAGAAGGTGGGTAATTCATTGTGCAACAGCCATGAGATTTCAGATCTAATTGCAGATAATCACCTTCATAAAGAAAACCTCTTTACACAGTGCGTAATTTTGGGGGTTTTTAGTTCATCATGCATTTTTGTAATTTATATATTTTGTGCAACTTTTATGTCCAATGGTACTTTTAGTTTGTCATTATTAACATAGTTGTGATACATTATCACACCTTGTAGGTGTGCAAATTGGATCAATTTCTGGATTTTTGTTCTATAATCAAGGTCCTTGTCAAATTTAAGACTTTCTTATCTATGTTTCACAAGCTTTATATTCTTAGCCAACGTTTTATCATGCAGCGTAATTATAATATCATTTTCTTATTCTTCTGCTGCTCATTTTACTGAAAGAATATCTTATTCTGTTCCAAAGAGATTTTTTTTTCTCAGACAAGTTCTATATAAATTAAAGATAACTGTATTCACAATGGAAATATCTGTCTGCAACAGATTTGCTCTCTGCATACCTCTCAGTCTACAAGTATCTATTTTTACTGAACAAAAGCTATTTCAATTTTGTCAGTGTAACTGAAAAAACGCAACTATTTGAGAGTTGAACACTATTTTACAGTTTCTTGATAAGATTTGAATTGCTGAACTAGTCACAGGGTTGATAAGGAACATCTACACAAATTGTTGCTTGCGAGAAAGGTTTTCCTTATGGAACAGAAGTGCATATACAAACAGAGAAAGCATCCAAGCCATCTGCCCTTGGAATCATCATGTTTTTAGCTGAACTATAATACTGGAGAATTACTGCAGATTTGGCTTCAGTTTGTGTTCAATGAAGAGTTTCACTCCAGTTCAGAACCATTTAAAAACAAGTTTCAGGCTGGTTTGAACTGGGCTTTAGCAATTTTTAATTTTCAATATGATCCTTTGATTGCAGCAGGTAACACCTAAATTGTTTTTTGCATTTACCTCAAAGCAACAGCAACTCCGTGGAACTGCTACAGGTCCCAGGCACTCTGCCCAAGTCATAACCTCCATCACAGCTCCCAGGTATTCATTCTCTTTCTATTTCCCAACTCTTCAGAAAATATTGCTTCAGGATCTGGATGTGGCAGGCAAGCTATTGTAACAGCCAGGTTTATTTTTTTAGACGCTGATAATTTAGTGACCTGGAAATTATACCCTTCCTATTAAATTTGTATCCTGGACATTTCAGGGAGAACTAGATGCCTTCATCTCTCAGGACACACCAGTATCTTACAAAAAGCCTTGGATTATCTCCACAGAGAGAATAATTCAATTTTTCATAAATGATAAAGCTAGTTGCATTCTGGAAAACATATTCCCATCTATATAAGATTTCTCAGTAAATCATAATCAAAAAAAGTGACATATACATAGAATCAAAAGTTTCAATTTTTCTTAGCTTCTAGAAATAAGCTTCTCAAAAAAGCAAACTCCAAGCAGAAACTACAAAGAATTTTTCATGGAAAAAAATTATAAGTACATGGAGCATCCTAGCGGGCATTTCTATTAAAGCAAAATCACTGAAGCCATCCAAAAAACAATTACATTGAATAGCTCCCTGGGGGAGACTGGAGCTCTGAATGGGAATAAATTCCTGAAGGATGAAAAGGCTTCAGTCTCTCAAATTCATTTTGCATATTGTAGTTAAAAGTTAGTGTTTTGCATTATCAAAATACAGGCTACCAGGACAAGGTCAGTTAGTAAAAGTCAGCTGCAGATAGATCACCATGGCCTGACAAGCCTAGGTTGTTCTAAAGAAAGGCAGACAGACAGACACCTCTAGCCCAACCATACAGTATTTCGTTGGAGAAATTCTTTAGTCCTGGGTTGTCTTGGGAGTTTCTGATCCCAGGCAAGCTAAACAGATAGCGCTGTTACAGAATGGAGCTGATGTTTGCCAATCACTTCTTCCCTGTTTTCTACAAACCACGCACAGTTTTGCAAATCTGTTGTGTCTCAGTAGAATGCTTCCAAAATAAAACCACAGATTAGCCTCAGAAGTGAAGGGAAATCAACACACAACAGCAGTGGTGAATAATGGGAAATGATCTGAGAGTTTCAGTTCTGCCACAATTATCTTTAAGAATAACTCACCAGTTGTGCAAGCCCTTCAGATACCTTCTTCAGATACTGCTGATAAAATATAGATTAATGTATAAAAAGTGCTGGTGAAATATAGATTAATGTTAATAATAATAATAAATTCTGATAATTAGAATATATCATCCTGCCAAAGTATGCCATCCATGAGCACCAACATTAAGAACTTAAAAGATATACTTCAGTGATATAAACAGTACATGCTCCATTTGAAGCTCCTCTACAACTTCTTATAGGCTGTATTTTCTAGAACAGATTCTATGGATTTATGTGCTCTGGTCAGCTTCTGAGCATGCACGCTGGGGACTTGCTGCCAGACCAAAACATTTTGAAGTGGTGATGGAGACCCTTTTACAGAAAGCAAGAACGAGCTTCTGATATCTCTAAACTTGTCTTCTCTTGGAAGTCTCTGAGGGCTGACTTGGACATGCTGGTTTATCTTGATCCTTACATACAGGGAAGTACCTGCCTGAAATTTTTCAGCTCCATATGGATCAACTTCTGCTTATGTCCTGGGCCTATGTAAGTGTCAGTACTGTCATTTGCTAAAAGTTTGTAAGTTAGGAGTAGAACTGTAGTAGAAAAAAAGTTGCTATTTTATTGTGATTAAAATATTCATTGGGTTCAGCAGTATTTTAAATAAAATATGGAAATTACCATGTACAAAATCCCAACAGCCAGCAATTCTTTGTAGGATATTCTAATTATTTCACAGAATGTTGGATAATTTGTTTTATCTTAGTGCAGAATACTTTATACATTTTTTTTTCCAGGGTAGTACCTCTGCAGATTCATTTAATTTTTGAGCGAAGACCTGGCTTACTGAATACTTTGATCTCTTTGCATGTCAGCACATTTCTAGTTGCATTTTATATTGGAATAGCAACCAGGGATACCTGGTATGTCAGTCAACCTACATTTTTTATATTCTTCACTTTCTTTATGAAATCTTGACTCAGTCTGCCCAGTGTAAAACTTGCAGCCCTGGCTGTGTATTACAAAGCTGATTGTGTCCAAATTCTGCTTTCAGTGGAAAACAGATAAGAGTGAAGACATTACTGAACCCTGATAATGACTTGTTACCAGTCTCTTCAATTTAGTGTCTACAAGTAATTGTGAGTTGATTTATTGTAAAATTAACTTCATAAACTCCCCTGTGAGGTTAGAGGGGCCTATCTATTGGAAATTTCATTATCCCACTGAAAGAAAACTCATGATCTACCTGGTACTGTCACTTTTCCTGATAAAGAGTAACGTCTACATCCTGAGTCAGGATGTGCTGCAAGTCTGCATTATGCAAATGTTTTTCAGATGACTCGTGTGGTTTCCCCACACCAGAGAGCTGTGAGTCTCATTTGCATCAGTAGCACACCAGCCCTTTGGCCCTGGCAGCTGGTAGTTCAACTCCACTGTACCAGGCAGGAAAGCTGACATTTCACTTTTGCTCTCCAGAAAAGATCCTGCTTTGATCCCTGGCTCTGTATCTATGGGAAATTCACCCATGTGGGAAATAGTTTCAGTGATGTTTTCCTACCACAAAAAACATTCTGCTGTCATTAGTGCTGCTTAGGGAAAACCTGGCTTTCAAGCAAAACCTCATCAAACACAGATTGTGAGCTGTGTCAGGTGTCCTGGTGCTAAAAGATAGGATGCAGTAGGATGCAGTGATGGAAAAAGTGCAGGCACCTGCATCAGCAATGCTACTTCCCTCAAATGGGCACACAGGGCTGTCTGCATGCAAACAGCTGTCCCTCCTTGCTCTTTAAAGGAAAGAATGATGTATTTTAATGAAATTTATTACAAGGGAATCATGATTCCTTCAAGAAAAAAGTCATGGAGGAAGTCATAGGACTTTAAGTATGCATAGCTCTGGTCTGTGTGTAGAACAAGCAGAAAGCATGGTGTGATTATTTTTCATGAGTGTGTTGTCTATACTATCTCATTTCTGGTTTTGTGCAAAGCAATATACATAATTATAAAATTCACTGAGTTAATCAGACTTTCTAAAAAAACAAGTGGTTCATTTCTTCACCTATAATGTTTATGGTGTTGCCAGTGCTGTTGTTTCTCCCTTTTCTGGTTTTAGGTGTGGTCTGTCTCTTGAAGTAACAGCTCATTTTTCTTAAGTGAAACAACAGGTTCTGAAACACAGGCATTTGAAACTATCTCTGGAACACACTTTCAGGCATCTATCCTAAACTTTCAGTGTTCTAGACAGTTATTTATAAAGTACTCTCAGTCTGGCATTTGAAATAATCATATTATTGTTATTATATCTTGCAAATTGTGTGTTCCGTAGCTGTCATTCGGTGAAGAATATCCTGAATTTTGTATAAAACTAATCTTTCTGTCATTCCTTGTTCAGTGTCACACTGTAAACAATGACAAAGGATGGAAGCCCTCACCAGAAATTATAAGCTCTATATCAAAATGATTGCAACTCCTTCTGTATTTTCAGGTAAGTGTATGAACCATAGAAATGAAGAAATAAATAACATATTTTTTTTTCAGAAGTGTTTAGCACTTGTGATGAAAAACTATGTGGAGCTAGGACAGAATATATGGATACAGTTATATTTACTACTCTGTATCCTCCCAGAATTATGCACATAGTAAGAACTGAAATTCTGATTTGAAAAGAGTAGACAATATTGAGGTACTCTTTGCAGCCTGTAATATGTGAGAGATGTAAACAAATTGATAGATAAATAAAAGTATTGATAGGTTCATCTCTGATTTACTATTTTAATTATTTAATCTTTACTCTTCTTGTAACAGGCAAGTTCTCAAAAATTTGGCAGTTCAATATATCATATGCCTCTCCAACATTCATTTTCACCTGTTCACTCTCTCTTTTTTTTAATGTTATTAAAATTCCATGCAAATAAATACCATTCTAATCCAGTTGATAAGATTTTCTGAGAAAACAGCCACTGAGGAAGACTTCCAGCTGCAGCCTATGGAAACTGTCTTTAGATGTGGATGGGTAGTCTGTTTCTCAAAAGAAAGAAATCACTTGTCTGGAGTTGTGTTACCTTCTTCAAACAGTTTTCACACTCTTATTCCTCATATTGTTCCTTTTCTTGACATTTATTTACTCTATTGATATGTCTTCTTCCATAATACCAAAGGCAATACTTGAAAAAAACCCTCTAATTGGAGTAAGAATAAAACTTCTAGAAGTTGTAATGAAGAAAGATTTTGACCAGTCATAAATCAAACCATATCTGTTGAAAAGTTCATCAAACTTTCAGGCAAGATTAGGAAAAATAAAACTTGTAAGTTAAATAAATATAGTTTATTTTATTGAAGGTAATACTTATTCGATATTGGTGTGATAGTAATCACAAAGACAGTAAAAACACTGCAGCCAACTTGGGGAGTACAGTAGGCTTCCAGAAACAGAGCAAATGATGTATCAGGTAAACAGGAAGCAAAAAAAGGTTTTCAAACCAGCACTGTATATAGCACTTTTTAATAACATGAATCTTTCAGAATTTTTTTCAGAATAATGCTTAACTTTGGCTTGTCACTTATTCAAAGAACATCAGACACCTGTGCATGAAGCAGGATGTGATACCAGCCATGCAATTTATATTTTCCTTCCTCTGAGATGAGGATGAAGTTAGTGCACTTGCAGTGTTGTTCAATATATTGGTGACCTGGAAATTTAAAAGTTAAGTTAAAAAAAATCAATTTTATGGAGAAATTTTCCCTTTATTTTGGAAAATGTCATCTGATTCCTTCTCAGACTAGGTTATGATGGACCAGGAAATCCCCAGAGTTTTTCTGAAATCCTGGCACTGAATTAGTTATTGACAAAAGAAAATGAGCTAATTCATTTGTGGAAAGACAGATGCTGTCTTACTTATGATGTTGCAACTTTTGATTACAGCTTACACCTTGTGAAAAAAATGTTAACATACTTGCATCTCCAGGTCTTTGGAAATGTTTTGCCTAATCCTTGGGCACCATTATAATATTTGCTTGAATTTTAAAGAAAAATGAGTCTGTTCTGTTATTTGCTACCTTCTCCAACATTAACTCTGATGGCTTCCATTGATTATTTTGTCAAGTTTTCTCACTGCAGCTCTGTGGATGTAAGATGAACACACACTCTGGGGATGGAGTGTGCCCATTACAGAGGTCAGTGTCTGGAGCTGGTACAGTCCTTTGACACTTTTCAGTACTGTGACTCTGTCACTGTTCTTTTTTTTCTTTCATTTCCATATTCCTCTGCATGTCATATTACTCCACTTCTACCGGGAGACAGGTATTTGTATAATACAAACAGGAGCTTGGTTTGTCAGTAAGGACACTGTGCATCTTACAGTACTTCCAGCATTGTTTCAGCATTTGGGACAATGCTGTTTTCTCTTCCCTGCTGCTGTAGCACATAAAATAATAAGTTCCTGGCAGTTAATGACCAACTGTCACAGTATAATGTCAAATGAAAAAAATATTGTTGTCCATTATTTTAGTGTTTCAATGTGACAGAGGAATTTACAGTTATCAAATATATGAAATGTGCAAAGACTTCTGCAGTAACATTTTAAGACAACCTGAAAATCTTCATAAGATTCTGCTGAAACAAGCTAAGCACACTTCTTATTTTTAGTTCATTTCCTGATAAAACTTTTAATATACTCATTAATAAGTTTTCCAATTTCCTTTAAGTTATTATAACCAAAATGTTTCCAGATGAATTTGTCTTTCATGTCAGCCAGCTTATTTTCATTGCACAGATGCAACAGAATTTTTCCACCAAAATATTTTTCAGTTCTCATGATCTTACTAGTAAATTTAACCTAAGAAAGAAGCTAAGTAGGAGGCAATGTAATTTACATATATTCAGAAGTATAGGATGCAGTCCACAGATAAGATCTGTTCCTTCTTGTATTTGCTGTAACCCATTAATAACTATAATTTACTTGCCCAGGAAGCAGAATAAGAATTTGTGATATACATACCTTACTCTCCTATTAGGTACTGAAATTTCAGGAGAAAGTCTGAAAGAAATGACTTCTTGCTGAGAAAAAGACCTCTTCCTGTTTAGGCTGCAAGAGGTAATAACGCACAGCAAATGAAACACGCATGTAAAATGCTGTTTTCTGGATGCAAATAATTGCAGTATCACAACTGCTAAAGGTGCCATTAGGTAAGATACTATCCAAACTGGGAAAAATAATGTTTCCCTCTTCTGACATTGAATTTTGCTCTTCAAAATTCAACTAGAATATGTAATTTCCTAATTATGCCACATGGCACATAAGTTAATTAAAAGCATAATAAGCTATCATTTTATTTAATGGCTGATGTGAAAGTGAAATATACTGGATCATTTGTGCACATTTTCAAAACAAAGTCTACTGCTCCCTACACCATTTTATGTCTTTTGCCTTCACATTCTGCCTTGAAGTGGATGCATAAATGAATAAGTTGTCTTCCAATAAAATAGATTTACAAACTGTATCTCTTAGTAATGCTTTACTTTTTTTGTTTTCTTGTTTAGTAATAAAAATTATCTATTAATTGGAAGAGAGGTCATGTTATTAGTTAAAAACGCTTTTGTGGAAATTGTTATTTGGGCATTTCTGGAAAAGGGGATTTTAGATGCCATGGCTCGTTACTCTTTCCATAGAACAGTTAAAGTATTGTCTGTTCTGTTTGATTCCTGGTTCATTGACCTGATACATAGAGTCATTCAGATCTCACTGCATCTATCTTGCAGTCACAAAACAACATTAAGGACTTGTTTCTGCTCTCAGTAAACATAAGTTGTGCGCCCTGATGGAGTCGCTTCAGCATAATCACACCCAAATTATCAGTAATAGCAATTGAATAGCCTGCGTCTCCATGAGCAGAACTAAACCCTAAATTTGTAGAATAAAAGCATTTCATAATTTTAGATGGAAAAAATTACTGTACCTATGCAAAAGTTTAGTTATTAAACCCCAAGCACTCAGCTACTGAATGACTGTGCCATCTGAGTGGAATATTCTGTGCATTTTCACGAACTGCACATAACCACCCTATTGAAGGGAAACCTGTCGACCAGTGCTGCTCTGTAATTCATACTGTGTGCTCATTTTTCTGATTATTTACATTAATGCCAGTGGGACTTAAAGCTTTAATATGCTCCATGTTTCAGAGAGAGTTGCACAGAAATGTACATACTAATTTACACTCCATTTTTAACCTACTATTCAACCAAAAGAAAATGTATATTGATCCTTGCAAATCTGTTCACGATAACATTTTCTTCAGACTACTCTGAAGCCGGAAGATATTCATACATCATATACTAATCTTTATGTATATGTAACATATGTTTATGTGTATACAAAATGTGCTTTAGAGGCAATTCCCATGTACTGCTTTTTCAAATGTATAGGGTTATGTTTAACTTAATAGGTATAGATATTTCAAAGTATCTGAAACGTTTTTTCATTGTGTATTGAAAATTAAACTTTTCAAAGGCTTCTTGAAAAGAAACTCTGTCAAAATATTGCTTTTCAGATAAAACAGATTTTCTTTCTCTTTTAGCAAATCCATCCTAGGCATGAAAATCTGTCTTGTCAAAAATTGATCTAATCAATCTATTTCCACAAGAAAACCTCAATTTTATGAGATATTGGCTAACAAAATAGAACTAAAACTGTTTTATTATTTTTTTTTGCAGGTTTCACTGCATTACCTGCATCATCTACCTGCTTTAAAGTAAGCATATGTTAGTTTATAGTTTTGGCTTTGATGTGCTTGTGGCATAGTCACTAGAAGAAGTTTCACACAAAATATCACTCATACCAAGCCTACAATGCCATATAAACCAAAGCAATCATCAGATAATTCTTCAGATGTGCAATTTCTGGGAAACACTGTTTTATCAAATACTTTGAAAATGGAGACTCATTGTCATAAGAGTTGCCAGCTACACTGAAGTTTAAATACTGGCATTTTAATAGAAAGAGATTCAGTTTCAGATACTTCAACTTTCATTCATGTAATTTAGGAGCCACAACAGCTCCCTTAAGATATGTTATAAAAATATATCTGCTATGAGGATAAAATCACAAGGAACCATCCAGGCTAAGTCAGGAGACATAACATTTAATAATGAGCTGCATGTGAAGACCCATTGACTTGATGAATGGCAAGTACTGTATGGAGTGAAAAAGTCTTACAGAACATCCATCACAGGTGTAGTAACAGGGGACAGTCGCAATCTGCATTTTTTAAATCATTTGGAGGTGTTCATTAACACAATAGATATAAATGTGATTTCCTCTTTCTCTTTGCATAGTTGTTTCTAACCTCACACAATGATGGGAATTAGAAGATGTGAAGAAGATTAGATTGTAGATTGGCATTTATTTCTTTGATTTGTAAGTGTTTATAAGGCAATAGTACATATATTCACTAGGCTACTGCTCTCCAAATTCTCCATTGATTTCTCTTCTGTTATTTCAAAGTCACCTTTATTGAGATATGCATCTGCTACATTCTCCTGTCAGAGACAGGATACTAGGCTGAATAGACTTTCAGCTTAATCCAGTCTAGCTGTCATAAAGTCTTACAAACTGTAAGTTCCAGAAATGAAAAGGATCAAAATTATTAGTGGAGACTCAAAAATATAATACAATCATACAAAATAATTACTATCAGGACTCCTTTACTTTACAAACATATAAAATGAACTTACTTTGAGGGTAAGAAGAGGGAAAAAATCCTTCCATTAGAAAATATAGTCACAAAGCTTTGAACAAATAAATTCACACACGGCAGAGTACGCACGCACACGCATGCAGGCAGGCATGCACGTATGTACACACACAGGTGCACACATACACGCATACATACACACATGCTTAGAGTTTACACTGCATTCTTCTGATGCCATGATTATTGTTTTATTTGTACACCCACCTTTACTGCACATTCTAAACAAACAATAGACAACAGTGTAAGGACTTTTTTTTGCTTAAAACTGCAACAAAACAAGTCTCAACATTTGCAAAACATTCCTTTATTATTAGAAATAAATTATTTTGTATAAAAATTAGCATGCATTGACCATTGCATTTATTTTAGCATAACCCAGGACTTAATTCAGTCAGCCGTCACAAGAAACAAACTCATCTTCTTTTACAAGTTGAACAATGTAGGACAGGAAAGGAAATTGTCACAATCACAAAAAAGTACTTACAAATATAACATTAGACATGATTTATTTCAACAGCATTTTTTTCACAAGCTAACATTTGTTTTCCTTTTGTGATTTGCTTCCATTTGTGATTTGCTTCCTTTTGTGAGTGAACAGTTCAGAAGCTTGACACTCTGTCTCTATGTTATAAAACTGGACTTTTCCTTCCCCTGTCTCTTTTTGCCTTTTGCTTTTGTTTAATCCGTGTTCTTTAGGAGACTGACTATTGATTTGAATGTAGACTACTGATATTTTCAAGACTGAATTCTGGTGGTGGTAAAGTCTACGTTTGCAAGATCCAGTCCTGCAGATCTTCCAGTGAATTTCATCCCTGCTCAGTTTGCCTGATTGCTGTAACTGACATAAGTTGTCTTGGTAGAGGAGGCTGTAAATCAAAAGAAAAAGAAACAAACCAAAAACAAACAACAACAACAACAAAAAAAGAAAACAAACAAAAAAAGTTCAGGATTTTTAGAATCAAGAGAGGAGGAAAAAAATCATATTTAGTATTTGAATTCAGACAATATCCTACTATATTTCCAAACAATATGGTCTATGTTAATGGAATAAAGAATGTTTAAGGATGTATGTAAGCAGTGTATGAACTGGATCTCAATTTCTGTCTTCATGATGGCTTATTTTTTCTATGATTTGGGAAAGCAGAGGTCAATAGAAAGGAAAAATGATGAGTGGTTTCAGCATACCCACAACAGGTTTTCAACACTTTGTGTTATTTTGTCTGAATTCCATATAAAAATGTTTTAATTTAGAGACTGGATTTTTCTTTCTCTTCTACTGTTTGAAGACAACAATGCAGTTAGTGGTGGTTTGTTCATCCAAAATGAGACATGCTCCTTGAAAGGAGCAAAGCATAACCCTTTCCAAATTAGAGAAACTGAGCAGATAGTCCCTACAGGACATATTATCTGGAGAAAATTATGGTCTCCTTATGTTGATGGCCAGCTGATCATGTCTTCTTTTGATCAAAGATGATACTCCTTGTTCAGAATGAGGCAATATATTGAGAGAATTAAACAGCTCCACTATTGCAAAACTGAACAACTAGAAATCTTAAGAAAGTTTGTTTCAGGTTCTAGCCCTTACATCCTTGCTATTAAGAAATATAAAAAATATGCTATAAAAATATGACTCAAGTCATATCACTCAAGGTTAATTTAAAGGTTGGAGGAGAAAAGTGATTACATCAGGTCTCACAGTTAGTTCTCTAATTTTAAATCAGTTGGGTACATGGAAAATCAAGCTGATGGGGGACTGAGTCTCTATTTCTCTATAATAAGGTCTATGTTACACTGCATAAAGAGGAATTTGACTTTCTAAATATGTTTTATATTCCGTCTGCTACAGACATGTTCTGCTTATGATAGTGAAGACTGCAGCTGGCAAGATGAAAATAACGGGATGGCAAAAAAAGTTTCCTGGTCCATAGATTCAAATTTTCTATTTCCATACCTTTCTTCAATTTGTTTCTTTTTTCTATATAGAGTCTGGTGAGAACAGCTGAGATAGATAGCAAAAGCATTCTTCATGCTAACTCCTAAATCCAGTCCAACAGTCTGATGATTTGTGAAGAACAGACTACAGAAACTGAGCAATGACAGTTTCTCTCTTCTGCATCATGGATTAAACTAAATAAAGGATCACTAAAATGGATGCAAATTAATTGTGGTTAGTATAACTAAGTTTACTTCTTGATTTTTGTCATGTTTTCTTAGATTTGCTGAGCAATTTGAATCTAAAACTACATTTGCCATTTTTTAAGACACAACAGAACCAGACTATTTAATTCACATATTACTATAATCCCTTTCCCTAAGAATATATATAAGCATGAATAATCAAACAAAACCTGCAAAATGTAATTTTTCTTACTTTCACTTGCACAGGTAGTTCCAGTACTTTGTGTCTAGAAAAAGCTAATTCATGAAAGGACTGCTTTTGGCACACAAAGCAAGTCTTTCTCATAGTTGATCACAATATTCGAGCACCAACATGAAATAGCTTTATTTGCATGTATTGGGACACTTGAAGCAAGTATAGCCTAATTTACATATTTCAGATCTTTCAAATGGGATGTACTGCTCCCATCTGAACTCTCTCATGCTCCCACAGCTGGATTTCTGAGAGGATTCTATTTTTTCTTTTGGCCTGCTGAGTTCCTACTCAGTTCCAAAATAATGCAGGACTGATGAAATGGCACCAGGATCTTCAAGCATAGAAGGATTTTTTTCCCAGCTAATAAATAACAGATAAATACTCATCTGCAAACTCTGCACACTTGGGAACAAAAGGATAGAAAGATCAGAGCTTATTTTTTCTCCTTTCCCTGAAAGTAGGGTCAGATACATGATCAGGTTAAGTTAGATTACTACATTATCCTGTATGAGTTGAGTTGAGTTCTGTGATAAGTTTACATGTGCATGTTTTTAGCCCACAGCAATGTAACATAATCAGATTTATCACAACTCAGTAAGCTGAATTATGTGAGGACATTTGCAAGAATACAATACAAAATACAAAAATACTAGTGAACACACCTCAGCTGATATAATTTGTTAAATTACTGTAACTTTGTTGTGTATCTGAGAATTAAACAGTTTTGATAGAATTAATCTAGAGTTGATCGAGAAACAAAAATTATCCAGTTGAGTTCTCAGTGTTGTTACTTTAAAAAATTATAATGTAGGAATTTAATGTAGACAGTGGTTTGAAATATATTAAAACTAATCTCATCTCCAAACAGTGTTTGTGGTTTTTTACTTTATAAATATTGCATGTGTCTTTTTAGTTCTGTGGAATAAATCTAGAGTTCATGTTTGGGGACCTGAAAGCTTCAGCAGCTGGTGTCTTGCTCTTTAAGACTGTTAGCATTTCACAATTATAGCATGAACCACATTTGGCAAGCCTAGATGGCCAGAAAAAGTAACGGACTTGGCTCAAAATATTTCTGAGAATAAACACTCTTTCATAGCTCCAGTTGCTACGTTACTGTTGAAACTAAAAACAAGAAAATAAAAGAGCGATGTAGAATGATTATTATGATCTGATCTATATTCATTTAATGTACTTGTCATTGCCTTCTGTAACCACACCTGGATGGGTTTTTTTATCCTTTTTCCCAGAAACAATTTATTTTTCACTGAATATGGACCCATTCCCACAAATAAACCCATGAACATATTCATGTGGAAGACAACATAGAATAATGGGTGTTACATGGAACAGGACAAACTAGATAGAGCAGAGTAGTCTCTGGATGGAAAGCAAAAGGGATTACGTGACTATCTCATCCTGTTTCTCACTTAGTTATGAGCACTGCTATCATTTCTAGTGTTTGTGATTGGTAAATGGGGGAAACAATCACTGCTCACTTCTGATATACTAGAAGTAGACTGATATTTTGCAATCAGTTTCATATGCTATCACTGAAAAGAAAGATCTAACTCACATGGAGTCACTGCAAGAAGAAATTTTGTTGTGCTGAGAAGTTGTTACAAGTGACACAGTGAAAAGGACTTATGCTGCATTGTGCACTTAAAATTCACAGGAACTTTCAAATGCTTTGACAATAACTATTTCAGGGAAGAGAGAAACCCACCTTGAGGCCTAGAACTCAATTACATAGGGAGAGCTTTCTGGAGTGCAGATGACTTGACTGAATTTTTGCCTATGAAGCGTTATGATAGATGAAAACCTAGTCAGGATATACTCCTAGTGAGCTCAGAATTATATAGATACGTTATTGTTAAAGTCATGTTTAGAGTACAGTAAATAAGCATTACTCTGCAGTATTGGACTATTTGAGAAGCAGACTTGCTTCCAGTACCATCTGTTTCTATGAATTATGCATAGTCATAGTTTAAGGAATATCAGTCACAGTATTTCTTAATTAGGTACAGTAGATAAACATCAGATACCCAAGACTTTCTTATTAACACTCTTTCTCACCCTACTGTGCAAACCCTGCTTTATCCTCTCCTTGGAAGTTTATAATTTTTCACACTCAGCAAAATCCATGTCTCTTTTCCTTTTTTCCTTCTAATTTTTCTGAAGAGTGGCGAAATTACTGAGTCTTTCATATTCCTATTCTATTTTTTGATCCACAAATAATTTCTATGCCTTTCTTGTTTGTCTTTTGTTACATGTCTCAATCTGAAGCTCTATAAGCCCATAGCTCACTCTCGCAGTTTTACACATTTTGAAGGGTCATAAGATTTTCCAGTGAAACAGCTTGCACCCAGTATCCTCCATGCATCAGCAAACATAGTATAGTGTAGTATGGTAGAGTTATGGATTACTTTTATATAGTCTTCAATCTGGCAAACTCTGATAGGGGGTTCATTTTTCAGAAATAAGTACAATAGTTTAATGCAAACTTGGTATACTACCTTGTCTCAATGTGCTTACCAAAACAGTCCCACTTAAACACCAATGTCATCCAAAAGCAATAAAAATTTAAAACAAAACCATGTTGTTTGCAGTAAAATGACTGAAAATCTTAGCTGCCACAGCTGCTGCCCATCTAATGTGACATTGTTTTCTCAGCAGAAAACAATTCTCAATTTCTCAGCACTGGGTATAAGGTTATTGTCTTTGCTCATAGTTGATTATTATTGTTATTAGGAAGTCCAGTTTATAAAATGGTATGTCATGTGGTGGAATGGGAGCTATAACTTCTGTTTTCTCCTGTACCACAGCAACTTTGAGAAGTAGCAAGATTGAAGAACTTTCCTGACATGAGAAATAATTTTTTCCCCACTAAAAATCTATGATATATCAGAACATGTTTTAATTAGGCTTCACACAAATTATCATGATTTTGTACCAGAATGAGTGAGACCAGAACAAAAACCTGGATGGGAAGCATTATGCTGGGAAGTGTTACTCATGAGTTGTGATAAATGAACAATCCAACAAATATGAAGGTAGAAAGGTAAAACGCATTATTCTCACTTCCAAATCTGACTGCAAAATAAAAACAATGCTAGCTGTTTTCATTGTCGTTTTTTTTTAACAGCCTTCGAGTTTTGAATATACAATGATGACCATAAATACACCTCATGAACTGTCAGGACGTACCACTGGCACAGCAATGTACAACACATCAAAATAGCACTAGCTAAAACAATTTTTAAAAGATGTGGCATTTCAAAATCTGCTTGTGCTTTTTTTTTTTTTCTACTAGCCTCCTGTGAAAACAATTTCTTTGAAACAGCTCTAGACATTCCTGCATTCAGCAGTACGTGAATTCTGACACATCTCTGGATTCATGCAGAACAAGCAACAAAAATAATTGTCTATTATTAAAAGAAAGTGCATTCTTGTGAACGTACATCTATTAAGATGTGCTGCCACTCTTGACCAAGTCTACAGATGACTTACTGTTGGTTTCAAGACTTTCACACAGTTCTGTCTTGACTTCTCCATTTGGTCTGTCATTTCCTTTCTGTGACAGTTTGCTTTGCATTGTAGCAGCTGTCACCACAGCCTTGAAGCTCCTCTTCCGTTTTTGAACATTCTGCTCTGGATGAAAAATGATAATATAAACCTTGGGCATGTAGAGCATGCCCAGAGACACAGAAGCACTTAAACTCATGGAGATAGTCAGTGTTGTTGTCTGGATGTACATCTGGGGAAGAAAAGAAACAACATAAAAAATCATTGTTGTATTGATTTAATTCAAGAAGGAAAACAAAGTAGCTATCTTAAAAGTACTAGGTGGAAAGGGAACATCAAAAGGATCTTTGGCTTTGGTTGTTTTTATTATAGCCGAGTATGGCTGTTTCCTGTTGGATTCATAACCTTAAGAGTAGGTGGTAGAAAAAACCTAATATTCATGAAACTTCATTCTCATAAAAGTAACAAAGATGCTGCAGCAAACACATTTAAAAAAAACCAAACCAGTATGTCTGGACAAGAAGACAGGAATGACAATAGAGTTAGCCTTGTGTCATCTATTTTAACAGACAGAAGCCTCTACACCAATATGCCACATGGTGATTCAACAGTGTGCGCAGCATGGATCAACTGACAGCAGCATAATGCAGAATCTAATGGAATCTTTTATATAGTCTGTGAGTTTCAAGCTGGAAAAAAAAAATTCGTTTTCCATAGTGATGCTTGAATATTCCTGATGGTGTTGGGGGGTTGATTTTTTGTTTGTTTGTTTTCCATCCTACTTTTGAATTCTAATCACAATGCTCTGTTGGCACACAATAAAGTTATTAATATGTCATGGTCCTAACTAAGAAATCAGAAAATTGAGGAACCATGAAATTATCTCACAGAAGACCTCAGTTCCCTATAGATAGAAAGGAAAAATCTGGCATTTCAGAGCGAGTCTGTCTATTTTTTGTTATCACCTACAAAGAGAAAGCAATTCTGGTATTCCATAATACTATAAAAGAAAATGCCAATAAACACTCCATAAGAACAGCAGACAGAAATTTGTTTGATGAAGTATTTAGCTAGTATATTACCAATACTAATTGTAGTTCTGCTCAAAAGTTGTTTTTTCTTAGGAAATTATTTTTATTAGCCATATTATGAACAAAAAGTACTTTACAGTTCTGTGTTAAGTAGGAAATCTCTCAGTAATCCTTGTTATATTGAAAAAGATACTGAAGTAAAACATGCTCAGTGCCTTCACAGATGATTCAGTGATGTTGTCAGGCATGATTTTAAGCACTGGCCAACACTATCATATTAACCTGAAGATAAGGTGGTAAGTCTGTCTGCAATGTCAGCTTCAGATCATCATTTTTTATGAAGTGCCCTTGGGTGACTTGGCCCTTGGCAGAAAAGTAGAGATATAATAAACTGTTGTGCACTATTATACTCAAACAGTTTAATGTCTTTCAGCCTACAAAGGTTTTCCATTAGATACTTTCTCCTTAGGGATCACAAATAAATTGTGCTCTCTCATATAAAGCAATCTTAGGTAAGAAAAAAACATGGATTCTGAATGACCTTATTAAGTAACTGTATAATTGCACAGAAATACAAATACTACACCAAATACTACCACAAAAAGAAGCATAGCCCAATAGCGTTTTCAAGAAAACACTAAAAATTCCTGAAAATCTGTAAAAAGTTCAACCCGCTTTCAGGGACAGCACCAGCCTGAAAAGACAATCAGGACTGTATGTTGTGCTGAGGAAAGGTACAGGAGTAACACCTTCCTTCATTTGAATCATACATCAATTCAGTACTTGAGGAAATAATATACTCTTTTCTCACACCAGTGAAATAATTCTATTCCTATCAATCTCCAAAATGACAGTGGTGTGCCTGAAAGCAGAGCTATATTGTGCATGAACATTTCTAATGAAAACATTGCATGGTCACACTAATAAGGAAGTTTTTTCAGACTTCTGTGGAAGGACCTCTGTGCAGATGCATGTTCACATGCAGACAGCACCAATGCACATGTCTGTTTCTCCCTGAACCAAATTGACTGATCTCCAAACAAACTGGTACAGCAGTGGCTTTTACGGTTAAGCATTTAAGTGGCATCCAAAAGCAAAAGTAATTTGCTTCCTAAACATGAATCCTGATGGGGTTTTCAAAACTAAAATCATTGTAAGCAATACATTTTAAAAGCTGTATTGTGTATGAAAGTTCCATTAAACATAAAAATTCTTTTTGAAGCCATCGCATTTTTTAAAATCCAAGTCATGGCAGTTAAGTGCTACCTAAGCCTCACCCATGCATTCTCTAACAATGCCTGGCATTTAAATATATTTTGGGGTTTTTATTTCTTATCAAGTACTCAAGTTCTAAGCCTTGTCTTTCTCTCATGGTTCAGTGTAAGAGTGATATGATAAAAAGGATAAAGCTCCAAACGTTACGGGATAAAATACCTGCATTCCTTTATTAGTAACATTAACAAATTTATACATTGTAGTAAATCTCAATGATCTTTCTAGCAATAAGAAGTGCCACAGTGCCAAGATCTTACTAAAGAGATTTATCTTAGTGTGTCAATGTCAGCTTGACAGTTCATATTCAACTAAACTGCATAAGTGAAACAACTCTGAATCTCATCATACACTGAAAAATTAAGATCCTACAGGTTTCAGCCCAGGTATTTTTCATTTCATATATCATTACATCTAATCTATTTTGTGTGGACTTAACTGCTGACCAGCACAACAGCCTCTTCTAAAAATCCAAATCACAGTTAGTTTCATATTGCCGACTACAGTTCATATGCAATGGGGTTTATTTCTAATGATTTCTGTGTTTTTGAACCAGCCACTATAGTTATTGAAATATCAACACTAGGGTGAACTGGGAGTTTTCTGACAGGACAATTTTCAAAGAGTGATTATAGTTTTTAAAAAGCTTCAGACTCAGGGATCCTATTTTCCATGGATCCCTCTTACTACTTACTCTTTAATGAAGCCAGTGAGAAAAGGATTTTGAGACACTTGCTCAATCTTGAGGGAAAGGCTTTGAACATATCCTTACACATACACATAGTGTGTGTGCATACATCTATCTGATTTCATAGGCTAATGCAATTGCATTCTCAGCTGGAGGCTTAGTTGTCCATGACAGTCTGAATCTGATTCCTTTTCCTACTGTAATCATAGAATAGTTTGGATCAGAAGCGACTTTTAAAGGACCTCTAGGTCAGACCCCCTGCAGTGAGCAGGGATATCTTCAAGTAGATCAGGTTGCTCAGAACATCTGACCTTGAATGTTTCCAGGCATGGGCATTTACCACCTCTTCTGGCTAAACTGTCCCAGTGCTTCACCTCCTTCATCATAAAAAAATGCTTAGTACTGGTCTGAATCAACCCTCTTCTAATTTTAAAACCACTACCCTTTGTCCTATCTCAACAGTCCTACTACTTTTTTAAGTGGTCATTTGAAGGCTGAGAATCTGTTTATAGGATGGGAATATCTCTTGCATTTAATCCTTCTTTTCTTGGGAATCCCCATCCTTGCAGCCCAATGAAGCCCAGGTCTGGCAAACAGGATACCACACACACTTGGTCTGACTTTTGTCTGACTCTTACCTTGTTATATTCCTGAAAAGAGGACAATGATGTTTTATGGCTGTGCATTCTGGGTATTTTATTATTCTGGGAACCTGTAACTTTTACAGAATTAGATGCTCTAAAAATAAGGAGCAACAAAAGTAGTTCAGTTTAATAAGATATGAGGTCTGAATAATTTTTCATGTGTCTCACAGTGGTAGCTCACTCAAAGTTACAGGAGAATAAAGGTTCCTTTTTACAATGATTCATAGTTACACAGAAATGAATTTCAGCACTCCTCACACCAAAATCCCTTCTGAACTACAAACTTTTTGTGTGATAATGCCTTTCACAAATGTAACAAAGACTGCTATATCTATTCTCCTTGTTCTTGACAGTCGAAGGATATGTCAGAAAACTAAAATCATGGTAGTGCAAGGAAAAACACCCTTTAAACTATGGGAAATACTTGAGGCCTAAATACCTTCATGTCTCTATCCTCCACCTCAACCCCACCCCAGAACTGATACAAGACTTTTTATGTACAATTTTAACCTCCACAATTGACAAAGGGTCCATCACAATAGACGGTCCCTTGTGAAAAAGATTCAGATCCCTGCTCAGACACATGATTTCTCTATCCCACAAGTGACCTGGACCCTTCCTCATCAGAAGGTTCCTACAAGCTAGGTAGTCTAGCCTTCAGATTATCCTAACTCAGCAGCTAAAATAGATAATGGCCACTGATTCTAGGACTATGTGTGTCTTTTTACTTTGAAACCTAAAGTGTTCCACAGGAAAACATTGGGCCAATGAAACATGCTATTTTAGTAAAACACAGATACTCTAATGAGTTCTCCAGTTTGAAAGTACTTCAAACTGAATTGCCTCCTTGGAAAGCTGAAAAAATTTCTATGCATCAAAGCAGGTGTGCACACTGAATTGTCCCAGTGCAGGTAGCTGAATGACTGCCTCTCAGCCAGGCTTCACTGCATGGAAACAAAATATCCCTCAAGTCCCCAGTACTGCCCCATCTGTTTGGTGCTTGCTGAGGCAAAGTTCAACACAAAGCAACTGCTTTTACTGAAGGAAAAAAAGTAGTAATGTCACAACTTTGTCCAGACTGCTTCCTTGTTTTGAGTCCTCCCCTATTTTTACATATAAGATAATATTCAGAGTCTCTCCAGAATTGCTGATTTTCTCATGCTATTTATTTTTCTCTTCTACTCAGGTTTAATAAGTCAAATAGAGAACAGACTGTTATCTAATCTGGTTTTAATAGTGTATCCTGGAAAGGCATATGGCTATTGTGATGTCTTGAGTAAATTTAATGTGTTTTCCACTTTGGCACAAGCTCCCTAACTCCTGGTAGCTCTAACACAGATGAAAAGAAGTCCAGCAGTGAGTGAAATGCTAAATCACTGAGGGAAGTCTTGGTACATCTCAAACTATGAGTGTGCCTAGCATAGACTCAAGTCAGCTACTTGCAGTCCAAAGAGAAGTGGACGTCTGAAAGGACACAGCTGGTCTAATGACTCTCATTGACTAATTCTATACAATTTGCCCTTTAAAAGTCTCTTTCTCCACAGGATGGAGCAATAGCCTTGGTATCAAATACTGGAGTTTGAACCATCCTGCTGAGACAGATAAACACAGGCACTCTTGAACATGTCCCACATTGCTGGTAAAGAGCAGAAGATTGAATTATGATTTAATTTTTTCCTTTATCCTTGTTATCAAATTCTACATGTCTCCTATGTGAATCTTTGTTGCTTCAGCCAGTTTCATATTATAAGGACAGAACTGCAGCAAGCTTTGTTTCCCAATAGATTTTTTTTATATCATTCCCTGCTTTCACTCTTCCCTTCATTCTCAGCTGCTAGAAACGTTACCAGATCATTTCTATCCAGGAGATAAATGATACATCATAAAATGAAGATACATATCATCTATCTAAAGGCATCCCTCATATTGGGAAAGACAGTAAAATGGGCCTTCTTTCTTTATGTTGAAGACAGCATGAGTCTTTTTATTCCCAGCAAAACACTGAAAGCATTCATAGCCATCTTCCCTGTGCTGCAGAACATAGAAGGCTTAGAAAAAACACAGTCCTTTTCCTCTTTTAAAGTAACGCACATGCCATACACTACAATTACTTTTGTGTGTGTTGCTGCTTGCTGAAGAGTTGACTGGCTGACAAAAATTATGTTTCACAGTCCTGTTCACAAATTAGAAAGAAATGCCATGCAATGGATTCCACACCAAAAAGCAACAATGGATTCCACACCAAAAAGCAACAAGGAAAAGCCTGGATACAGACAAATATATATGAAATACATTTGAAACCAGGAGAATGTAAACAGGAGGTAACAATGCTGACAAGGAGCCAAAAACTAACCAAAGGATTCATACTTCTCTGCAGAACCCCATAAGCCTACACCTACAGGTTTTTATTGCTTTCACTGCAAAACATACTTTTCTGTCTTGATCTGTGGGAAGAAAATTTTTTGAAGGAAAACATAACAGGTACAAGTCAGTCATTGTTTGGCTCATATAACAAGATTATTTTCCAGGTATAAGATAAACTTCACTGAATGAGTCTTCAAAGAAAGCATGGGAAGCTATGGTGCTTATATATCTTTTAGCCTTTTGAAAACATTCCTTACCAAACTAGCAATTAAAATGAGGTTTAAAGAAGAAAAGTGAAAGCCTTCTCACAAAATGAAACCACAACATCCATAAGATGATTATGTCAAGTAAATGTAGACTATGACTTTTTGCACAGCAGAAGAAAACAAATCCTGAGAAAACTTATAATCTCTATTTTTATTTTTAAATTCTGCTGCTTTCATAAGGTTATGAGAAAAAAAAAGCAATAACAACTGATTTCAAATTAAATGTGTGCCACATTTAAAAAGTATGAACTTCCATTAAAGCTTGTATGTGAGAGGAGATATAAAAGCTTGGAGGAGTCTTGGTGGAACACGTATATACCTGCATTTCAGAAACTGAATTATGGTAACTATTTCACTTCAGATTATCCACTTATGTCCAATTTCGACCTTACCTGCAATATTTGTTAGGGGAGGGAGAGGGGAGGGTCCAAGGAGATTTTTTTGTGGCTTTTCAATCTCTAAAGGGGGAGTGCTGTTGGGGGGTGGGTGTAAGAGAGAGAGAGATATTTTACTGAGGCCCGTAGTGACAGTGTAAGCGAAAGTGTCATATCCTGAAAGTAGGTAGATTTAGACCAAACATAAGGAGTAAATTTTTTGCCATGAGGGTGAGACACTGGCACAGGTTGCCCAGAGAAGTTGCAAGTGTCCCATCCCTGGAAGTGGTAAAGACCAGGCTGGATGGGACCCTGATCAGCCTGGCCCAGTGAAATGTGTCTCTGCCCATGGCAGAGGGGTTGGAACTAGATGATCTTTAGAGGCGCCTTCCAACCTAAGCTTTTCTGTGATTCCATGATTCACAGTAACATGGTACTTTCTTAACATGGCAGACAATAATGTCCATTGTCATTTCTATTGGCAAATCTAATCTCTTAGCATAACATTCTAGACAAGCAGATTTTTTGATTGGTTTAATCTCTTGTTTTTTCTTCTTTTCCCTTTGCTTTTTTCAATATGCCAGATTCAGATGCTTTAGCTCCTCCAAAACTGCTAATTTCAAAAAGCTTTCTGTTGATGCGTAACCCCTGTAGACATATTTACAGATAACATCACAGAGCACTGGCATCAGAAATTATGGTGTTTTTTGGCAAAAGCTGGAGAAGATTAGACAAGCAAGTGTTGCATTATCAAACATTCTGCTCATTGGAAATAAGAAACATTTTTGAAGGGAAAGAAATATTCAGCTTTACTTCATCTGCAACATTTATTACAACGTCATATTAAACTAGTAATAA
The DNA here is from genome assembly GCF_901933205.1 of Camarhynchus parvulus. Lineage (NCBI taxonomy): Eukaryota > Metazoa > Chordata > Aves > Passeriformes > Thraupidae > Camarhynchus > Camarhynchus parvulus. Next base: position 50,045,006 of record NC_044586.1, read on the forward strand.
ACTAAAATCTGATTCTTCACTGTGACCCATCCTCAGGATATATACATCATGGAAAATCCTAACTACTGCCTTGCAGACTTTCAAAGTAATTTAAAATATCAGTATGTAAATTGATTTTTATTTCTTCTCTTAAATTCTCAAAATATAATTCATTTTTCTTCTCATATATTACACTATCATATAGCTTGATTATAGCACAGCATACAATTTATTGCAGTATTATGGTTTTTAAAGTCCATGTGAGCCATACCTTTCATCAACCTTACTGCAAATAGAGTCACAGTTTTCAGTAATTGACCAAAGACCAATCTCTATTATGTCTGTTGTAATGTGTATGTCAGTCCTAATATTCAGGAATACTGAGCTCCAAAAGATCAAACAGAAATTTAGTACTGATTTTTTGTAAAGCTAAGCTAAAAGAATTTCAATATAAAAGTAAAAAACCCAAAAAATGTAAAAACATAATGGAAAAAGACTGTGGTTCATGAAAAAACTGAGAAATGAAATTAATTAAATGAGGTCTTATTTATACATTAATTGAATCTTCAACATAATGTACAAGTAGGATTTTATGGTATATTGTGTTACACTTAAGACTTCTTATTGACAAAATGCTAAACAAAGAATTTAATGTTTATCTAATTAAAATCTTAACAGCCTACTGAAAACCATAGCAAATCTTATTATTAATCCAGTTACAATCAGACTAGCTTTTCTTTTCATATTATTTAATCATTACAGGAAAATCTCATTAATAATATGGCTAAATCTGTATACCCATAAACTTTTGAGTATTAATCCTTTTTCTCCAGTGATACACACCTGGTCCCTGCCCCTCTGGTTCCTAAGGCCAACAGATTTAGCCCCCCACAAGACAAATAGAAAGAAGGGGAAATTCCGTATCCCAAGTCCTCGATGTTGATGTCTGGTACTCCTTCTCCCTTAGCCCTGGATCTGGCTGAAGTTGTATTCACACAGTTTCTAATACTGGGTCCTTATTTCCTCTTTTTTAAAATGAGTTCTCCTCTAAACTCAGTCTATCTGCACCCATTACCCGTTTATTGATTGGAATTAAGTGGCAGTGACTGTGTTAGTGAGTGGTTTTGCAGGTTTGTTAAATCGCTGCCATGCCCAGTGTTCAGAGCCCTGAGCTGGAACAAGCCCAGCACTGCTCTCCCCACTGCTGGACAAGTGCTACCATAGCCATCATAAGCTCCAAATATTAAAAAATATATTCCAAAAGCCCACAGTAATATAAAGTCTGCAGCCTTTTTCTAATAACAACACACCTCCCATGCATATTCATTGAGCAAGAGCTGGGTGTTCTGTAAAACCTTATTTCCAACCTTATTTGATAAAAAATACCCCTTTATTATAAGATTTCCAAAGAGCATTCAAATGACTTTCATATCACTTTCAAATACATCAAAATTAAAATTCTCTTTTGTCAAATACATTCTAACTTGAATAACCTATCTAGTTACTTTTTGCAATTTTATCACTTTTACAAAAATTTATTTTATAGAAGTGGTTTATTATTAATTAGGTCTTCGGGTATCTACTTTGAATGCGGATTGAATTTACCCTAAAGGTAAAGAACTAGCAAATGTGGCAGGTAGACTATTTAAAATAAATTCATGCCAATTCAAACATTTTCAATTATAATCCCTTTGAAAACATGTGAGCTGCATTTCAGAACACTTAACACTCAAGGACCCAGTTGGCAACCCCAAAATTGTCACTTTCATATGCATAATTGTATTGTGATGAAAAAGGGAAGGCAAGAAAACTGCCTTATAGTGAACTAAGGAAAGATGTTGCCAATAAAATAAAAATATATTGTCTGAATTTAATTCAAATACCAGGATTAAAATAAGAACTAATTGTTCTGTATAATACAAAGGCCATTGATGTTGACTGATACATTCTTATAACTAGGATATATCACTGAGTAGGAATTTTTTCTTGTCCAGATTTGAAATACATAGAATATTGCAATTCTGTCTTTTTAAAATTCCCAATGCTTACTGAAGATCTATTACATATGCTCATAAAGCATAGAAAAAGGTTAACCTTAAGTGGTGGTTATTACGTTATTAACTACATTTAGTTCCTTTTTTTCTGAAGTCTCTTAAATATGCATAATACCTGAGCCAAAGAGATAACTGTGCCTAGAAATACTGTAAAACAGCCCCTAACTCTGTAATAATTAACTTGCTACCAGGTTTTGTTTTAAAATATGTTTGCTTATTTAGTGTACATAGCTTAAGTGTCAGAGTTTAAGTACCTGATAGAGATAAATATTAAGTGAAGTACCCTTGCTCAGAAGATAATTTTATTTAGCATCTTCAAGCAGGGCATAATTAAGTTGCTCTGTCATACAAAATGATGGAGGCTTAAATAAGTAACAGCTGGTTACCCCAATGGCTGTACAACTGAAGGGCAGCCTTTGGCAGGAAAAGCTGTGCAAACACAATCAATACATTATGCTAATGGGAACAATGTAATGAGCAAGGAAGCAGCTAAAACGGAATGACAAAAAGAAAAACAAACAATCAAACATGTCCCTGCAGCCCTCAGCAAGCATTTCAATTGCAATTTGTGAACAGAAATCTTACAACAGTTCTACTCAAGTACTAGTCTTATCTAGAAATGTTCGCTGTGTTCATTCCTTATGTCAGAATAAATTTAATGGCAGCCAGATGAATCCACTGATGGCTGTTTCCTTGGCTTCAGTGAATTTCCACTGTATTATGCCAAGTGATGAATTGATCAAAACTTAAAAACTAATAAAAATATTTTTAATTAATTTTCTCTCTGATATTTTAGCAAAATTAACTAAAGTGTAGTATAAATTAGACTTAAAAATCTGCATATTATAAAACTATTTCCTCTCTGTTGATACCAATCGCTAAAGGTCTCACTTGAGTGTTTACTTGCCTTGTGTCATTCTGATTTATTTTATTCCGTAATTGATTGTGACATTACTCCAGTACAGATTTTCTGTTAGATTTGTTCACTGCAGAAGACCCTTGTGAATTCCCTAACACACTCTGGAGAAGGAAAAAACACCCTCTAACCTGAAATGGATTTTAGAAGCAGACACCAGGTTTTAGATTCAGTGCAGAGGGCAGGTATGTTGCTAAACACAATATATTCTGTGCTACAACCAACCCACAGCCCTTTCAAAGTCCACTGTAAAAGACTTTCAAAATAAGTGTTTTCAAATATGACTTTTGAATGAACCTGTGTTGCATGCTAAACATGTTTTGTTCTGTGCTACTCTGATAAGCTTTAAATTTCTTCTTTGTCTACCTGGAGGATTCTTAAGGCAGAGCAGGATTCTGCTGACTCCCACAGAAATGTGCAATATTATCTTATTGGAGCATCTCTGTGCTATCTCACAAGAGAATCTCAAAAGAGCAACAAGGTAGAGCAGTGATGACATTATATACCTTCCCCTCTCACTCCTCTGCCCTGCCCATGATAACTCTGCTTCTAACTTTCATCTTCTTTTTGCTATTTGTGTGTTCAGGATAAATTCAATATAGGGTTGTTGGGTCAATTTGTTGGGGGTTTTTGTGGGTTTTATTTTTTGGTTGGTTGGTTAGGTGGTTTTGTGTTTTTTTTGTCAGGGTTTTTTTTTTTTTGTGAGGGGTTTTTTTTGTATGTTTTTGGGTTTTGTTTTATTTTGTTTTGTTTTATTTAACTGCAACCTTCTCTGGTGAGGTTTCAAGTAGTTTATCCATTTATCCCAGATAATAAAAGACTGAATACAGTACAGTCCTTCCACAATTCTTATATGTTATTATAATTTATATATTTGAACCCTCAGCAGCGACAACCTCAGTTACCTTTACAATGGGTAATACTGCGTAATAGGTACAATAGGTAATCAAAATATGTAATGCTGTATACTAAATTAAACATTAGAATATCTCTGATGTCAGCATCCAACATTTGCTTTTCCTCTGCCATTCCTACCTGTCAAGAATACTAACACTGAAATAAAAACCCTACCATTTTAACTTTTCTGGGAGCAATGCCAGAAGATAGAAACTTATGTCTATAAGGTATGCAGCAGTAAATGTGCATGAACTGCACTGCAGAACCAACAACAAGGTGGACCTGTGACTGATTCAGAGCTGACTCTAGTTAGTATACTCAGGGGAAATATCAGTGACCCAAACATTTATGTTACTCTCACAAATGCAGTTAATCATACAAGGTGAGTCTGGCACACTGGGATGTTCAGACACTCATCTATTCTTGCTAGGGTAACACTGTACAAAGATAAGCCAGTGTGTTTCCCTTCAGAAATCTGAAATACTTCCTGTACAGTCACTGTTATCATCTGCCACAAGACTAGGAGAGGTTTGTTGTCAGCCTAAAAAGATGTCTACAAGTGCAGAACAGACTTAGATTCAAGCAGAATGTGAAGTATAACTACCAAGAGATTTCAGTTTCCTGAAATCAGTTCCCAGCTGTTCAAATTTGAACTCTAAATATGGGAATATGTTGGCCTGAGCCATGAGAAGTTGGTGTAAAATAATCTCTTAGCTTTTTAGCATCTGCAATACTCTAATCTACTCTGTTAAATGATGGTGTCAGCATTACTGCTGGGAGAGAAATGGCTGATCCCTTGTGTGAGACTTCTGCTAAAAAGAGGCTTTGTACCAAATCAAGACCTCGAGCTGAAAATCCATAAAACCTTACAAGAATCCAAATCAGTTTAACTGAATAACGTGATTACATTCTTTCCAAAAAGACTCTGTTTCATTTATGACTATAGTTAGCTCAGAGTGGAAGGGTCCTTGGGTCTCTAGTCCATCATTCTCCTCAGAGCAGGGTCAGCTGCGCAGTCAGACCTGGTGTCTCAGGTCTTTATCCAGTCAGGTCTCTCAGACCTCCAAGAATGAAGAGAGACTGCATAGCCTCTCTGGGCAACCTCTTGAACTTCACTGCCTTTAGAGAGAAAAACATTTTTCCCTTTAGCCAGACTAAATTACTTTTGTTTCAATTTATGTCCATTTCCTGCTCTCCTGTCACCCCCATTGTGAAGGGACTGGTTCCATTCTCTCAGTGACCAAAATATAGAGACAAGGGGCTGCTGTTCATTCTGTCCAAAGTTGTCTCTGCTCCAGGCTGAACAAGCCCAGCTTCATCAGTCTCTCCTCACAGACCAAAGGCTCCAACCACCAACAGTCATGATGGTCCTTGTGCTGAACTTGCTCCAGTCTATTGCTGTCTCTTAGGAGGTGCTGGAAGGTCAGTATTTCAGATATCTCCTAAAGAAGACTAGGTAGAGAGAGGTAATCCTTGCCCTCAATTTACCTATCTGCTTCTGTTTACAGATCCCAGGAGGCTGATGGCCTTGTTTGTGACCATGGGTCTGTTAACCCAGGTTTAGTTTGATGTCTGTGAGGCTTTCATGGCCTTTTCTACAGATTTTCTACCCAGTCAGACAGTTTTCACCCTGTACCATTGCAAGGTCTCTAGCTTTCCATGTGCCAAACTTTGCATCATGCCTTGTTAATTTTATATTGGTTCATTCCTCCATCAGTCTAGGTGTCTCTGTATGAAAACCCTTTCCTCTAGCAAATCAGCAATTATACCCCAGTTTGTTACCATCTACTATTTGGCCATTAGAAAAGATATTAAGCAGGTCCCAGAACAAACCTCCTGTGGCCTTCAAATAGAGCATGACATAGATCCACGACTCTCTGATCCCTTTTATCCAAAAATACTCTTACCTCTCTGATGCACACCCTCCAAGACTAAAACATCCTAAACTTAGGTACCAAAATATTGCAGGACACAGTGTCAAAAGTCTTGCTAAAATCAAGGTAAACAACATCTCCAGCTTTCCCCTCATCCACAAACACCTATGTTCCATTGAAGAAGGCAATCAGGTTGGTTAGGTATGTTGACTATTTCCAATAAATTTCTTCTCCTTCATGAGATCAGAAATTTGTTCTGAGAGGACTTGTTTAATTATTTTTCCAGAGCCCAAAGTGAGACAAATTGATTTTCTTATATAGCTAAATGTCTTTATCTTTCAAAAGTGTTCTTAAAATTGAGTACTACCTAGTTGCTAATCTGAAAATGGAAAAAGAAAAAGTGTCACCACAAATTAGATAATAGTAGTAGTTATAATTAGGTGTTGCTTCACAAGTCCTTTAGCAGTAGTAGTAGTAATTAAGACATGCTGCTGAATTATCTGAAATAAAAAAGGAGTGGTGTTACTGAACAATCTAATGACTTTATTAATACTTTTCTTTCTTTGTCTCTGTGGTATATGCTTGACATTCTGACCTTTCTTCTGTCTTCTTGAACAAATGAACACTGAGATTAGAGCATATTTTAATTTGAATTAATTATATTCAATTTGCTAATTATGGATATTTAAGTAACCTAAATAAAATTTATCTCAATAATTGTTATTATAAATTAGTATTCAAAGTAAAACAATGAAATATGGTGAAACCTGTGTAAAGTACATGTGATTCTGATCAGTTCAATTAATTATCTTTATTTTTATGGTATATATTAATTGAATACTTTACATAAATTAAGGGTTTCAAGTCCTCAAAGAATTTTATAAACGTTACTTATTTACGTGAAGTCTTTTGTTCAGTACTGCATATCCATTGCTCAAAGCCAACTCAGAATTCATGAGATTGTATATTTTAAGATGTTGCCAATGTTTTAAACAGAAAATCCCTTTGGTTTATATTCCTATATACTCAGGTTGTTGTTGCCCAGCTGCTGTAATGATTAAATAGGACATTCAATCTCTGGAGGAAAACCAACTCAATTAAGTGAAAGAACTAAAAGGTAGTTTTCATTCCTCTTCCTTAAAATAAATTTTAAAAGACATTTTTTGGTTTTTCTACTCTTAAACTATAAGTAATATCTGCCATTGTATAACAAAATTACAAAGAGCAATCACATGCCAAATGGAACATGACCATGCAATTGCCAGTCACTAGATAGTGATTTTCTGTCATTAAAGAAAAAAAAAAACACACCACTAGGTTTGTTAGTTATGGTTCCAATGTATCCACATACAGGGATCAACACTCTTTTTTCTTTTAAACTAATGAGATAATCAATTTGCTTTCAGTGAACCTGATTCAATGGGCTGGAATAAAGCCTGCAGCCTGCAAAATGGTGGCCAGACAAAAGAGTCGACCTTGCTGGTTCCCTTAACTGCTTTCTTAGACTATTCTGACTTAAATACTTTATCTTGCCAGATCACCCATTTTTCAATGCAAAATTTAATGCTTGTCTAAACTAAAAAGCCTCTGCCACTAGCCCGTCTGCTGAGGCTGTGCTGTCAAATCCCCTCAATGTATGCCAAAAAGAGATACTCCCTACCAGCATAGTTACATCACCTCACTGAACAACAGATGCAAAACAACATTAGCTTTCCTCTTTTGGCATAACCACACATTGGGATTTTACCAGTGTAACTATATTAGTCAGGTTTGGTATGTGAGTGTGGGTTGGTTAACTTTAATTTCTGCTCTCCAGATACGTCGGCAATTCTTTGTAGATATGGCCTAAGAACACTTCTACTAATGATCAAAATGGCAGCTAACAACAACTTCCATCTATAAGGTATTTAACCTACTAAAATGTCCTGGAAGATTAAAAAAAGTATGCTTAAGGACCACAGACTTCTGTCTGATTTGGTCAAAAGCAAACAGCTCACTGGAAATGTTTCTAATAGCTGTTTGATGAGAAATGCCATGGTCTTTATCTGAAGATCTTCCTATATTGGAAACTATTCATAGTTTGGGGTTTTTTTTCTGCAGTGGAGGAATAATATCCTATTATATCTTGTCAGGTGTAGCTCACACCACAGCTTCTTTGTCTCTTCTTTAGGTGTCAGTTTAGGAACTCCACTTCCACATAAAAGTTGGCTGAACCAAATTTTGTATATTTTAAAAAATTTGTGGTGGAAACAAGTTAACTAGGGCTGGTCATATGTAAACTTGAAATGTTTTTGATATACAACTGCATATACTTTCCATACTTTATTCATCTGGCAGAATCTCACCAATCCCTGTGTTAGGCTCACACTGATTTTATTGTATTTCCTTCAATCATTGACATAAATCTGGAGAACCAACTAGTTGTTGTTTTTTATCAATGCTTAGTAAATCCAGCCTGTATTTCAGGTGTCTACAATATTAATTTTCCAAATGAAATGGAACTGTTTTTTCATGCTTTGGCAATCATCACGAATAGCAAACAAAGAATAAACATGGTGCAGTAAGATGTATGTAGTTATTTTACTCATTATTTAGTTCTATAACTATATAAATAATCTGGCCTGGAGTAGGATCCGTCCAGTCAAATTTAGCACACCATTGTTTTCATGCAGTAGTAGTTTGTGTAAATTGTGCTTTTGACAGATTATTATAGTACTAGGCAATATTTTGTGTGAAAGTAACAGAGGACCCATGACAAGTCTAACTAAAATATATTTTTGCTGGTGCTACATTGCTAATAAGCCCATCATATTCTATCTATTGAGCTCCACTAAGAGATAAAATAATATAAAGTTCATGATAACATATCTATGAAAAGGAAAGCCCTGTTATTTACCAGCTACACAAATAGTCTAATATCCACAAGTGATCCTAGCCACTGTCTCCCTTGTGAGCCTTTCAGAATGAACCCGTAGCTCAGGACACTTACTTTGTTTCCCTGTGTCCTACCTCTGCTTTTACCTCTGAAGGCATTTTTAGATTGTTATTATTTGATGGGTTGCCTGCATCACTGACATAGTATCCTGCCTTCATTGCCTTCCCTGATTGGATGGCCTAATTTTTGCCAACAGGAGCGCTGAATGAAATCATTATTAATGCCCTGAGATTGTTCAGGTAAAGGCTAAGAGTACTTTAGAATGGAGGATATAATAAGAGACAGGAAGTACGGGAACACTTAGAAGATTAAAAATAATTTCCTGTCCTTTCCCACAGCCTCTCCCACCACCGCTGCAACAATATTTTTTTTGCCTCTTTTGGGCTGTAAATAGGAACTCTAGAATTCATATTAGCTGTGTTCCTACCTTCAAACGGCAAAAAAGAGAGTGAAATCTAAATCAGATACAATGTTTAGCAAATTTTGCAGACCCTTTCTCTTGTCATTTTCTTACCAGTCAGTTGCTATTTCTGCCACCATTCTCAGACTTCCTTTGCCAGTGTTTTTCACCCTAATCACTGGCAGCCCCTGGTTTTTACTGCTTGGATATTTCCAAGGCATGTTTAAAGACCAATCAAAAGTGTCCATGGGGCATTTGCTCTCAAGTAATGAGCTCTTGTGCCACAATATTGAGGAAAGAGGTGGTATGAAATTTTTCTTTTGACAAGTAATTTTTCTATTGTTTGTACATACAGAAACCTTACTTGATGTTGTGTTGCAGATATTTTTCATCAATCCACTTTTTTACCCATATTACTCATAATTTTCCTCTACTCATATGAAAATACAAAATCTACAAAAAAGCAGGAATGCTAAAGAAGGGTTGAAAACCCATTTAGTCTCCATGTATATACAAGCATAACTACAGTCTTTGTGGTTGTGACTGAAATGTAAGAAAAGAGGGAAAATGCTTACTGAATCACAAGTCAAATTGTATAAATGGAACCATAAATATATTATTCCACTGTTTACTCAGCTCTAAACCTGACACTTAATAAGAAACGTTTAGCCACATGAGACAGGAAATTGAATCTTCTCACTTATCCACATTCACGCTCTGTCTCTTGCATTTGATTTGTGCCAGATTAACAGAAGAGAGTGAGGGATGAGGCTAAATTGTTCCTCCCTGTGCAGAGGGAATGCAGAGATCTCCCAACAGCAAGTGGCATTCCTCACCATATGTGCTTCTTCATCTTGGCCCAACAGGGCAGGAAAATGAATTTGAGGATTTTTAACACAACACATTATGTAAGTTTTAGCTGCAGTACTTTACTCCATTTTTGCTTTCAGTGCCTTATTAACATGCATTTCGCAGAGTGGCTAAGCTCAGAAACTGGAAAAGACTTAACAATGTGGCAAGATCTATGGAATTCAAATTATTTTGTTACATGAGGGTGAAATTCAGGTTAGTACTTTACATATAATCGTGATGTAGCTCAGTAAGCAGGGCTTTGTTTTGGTAGATATGTAGAATACTTAGTCATCAGTTCCCAAATAGTCCAAAATCAGCCTTGCAAAATGGGAGAATTTCATTTACTTGCTGAAGAGATGAATCCAGAAAAAAAAAAAGTTCGGGGAGCCTTATCCAAACCAGCACACAATGCCATTGCAAGGACCTAGTCAGTGACAGACCATTCTGTTTGAAAGACTGCATCTCCACATGAGCATCACCCTCTGCAACAAAGTTCAGCCAATTAGCGGATTCTTTAGCAAGCGTTCTTTCTGTGAAAGTTTGTAACACATGAACCAGACACTCATGATTTTTTTTTTATGTGATCGACCATCATGTTGTAATCTCACTTTGCCAGCATATGACCCGCCCTAATTTCAGCATTTCAGATGCAGCATTTAAAGTTGTTTCTTTAAATGCTGGATGTTCATGTCTAAACTGTTTACACCACATTGCATGATGGACAGCTTTGAATGAAGCACAAATCAGGTCATGGTCATCCTTCTTTCTTGACTTCACCATATTGATTTTTGATGATCCCCATTACAGGGGTATATATAGTATTGATACCAAAAGAGATGAGATGAGGAAATGGCTGTGGTTTTGCTGCCAATTGTGAAGTTAATGCAACTCAACCAATGCCCTTAAAACTACATGATGTGCACTTGCCTTCTGGAAAAAAAACTGGAGCACTAGTCAGACAATGCGCTGCATTTTACCTTTGTATCCTGATTCAGGACACATCAGCCTGCAATAATAGGAGATGCTGAAGCCTGTAAACCTTATTGCTCACTTCTGAGGAAACAGTAAACTCCTTGCTACCATTTTTTGATTGTGTAAAGAAAGTTTCTGAGAATAGAAGATATCGAAGGGAATCCATAGTTTAAAATGTTGTCTATAGGTATTTTTACATTAGTTTATCTCTGTACCTCTTCATTCTTAAAAAGCAACATGTATTTTTTAACTGGAACAAAAGAGCTTTCTTTCATATTTTATCAAGACAATGTATAAAGTAATCAAATGTTTTAAAAAGTCTTTGCTCCTAATCTATGGGCAGACTTGATTCAGACATTTCATTTCTTCATAATAGACTTAGGGCTTTCTTCCAAAATTGAGATCTATATCTCATGATCTTTATCACTTCTAAACAAGTCCATGAAACAGAAACTGAAGTACAGTTCTGGTCAGAGGAAAGGAATTCACACATTATATTTGTGAGTCTATACTTTAAGCTACCATTACTTTATAAATGATCCCATTAACATTACCTCCTCCCCCAAATAAATAATCTATGTCTACTCATATTTTCACTTCTATTCAGGAAGAGAAACTAAAATTCAGACAAACAGAAGTACAAAGTAAGGCTTAAATAGCTACATATGCCTACATATACTGCTAAGCTAACTACATATACCCCTTCAATTAGGGATTCTAAAGTTATATATGAAGAGTCTGAAATTTGTTATTTGTGATTCTGGAAAATACTAAAGATTTTGATGGCACTGATTACATGACTGAAGGGAGTGTGAATATAAAAGTTTTTATTTGAACCAATTACCTGCACATTGAAATCAATTTAAATAAAGCAATAAAGAAAATTTATCTCAGAACACTCTGAATCTCAAAGTTTCAACAGAATAATGGTACTATGCTATCATAAAACTCTTTAAACTCTCTATTCTGGCTCTCAGTGTACTTTCAAATCGCAACTGTCTCCTTTCTTCTCAGTGAAAACTTTGCAAGTTAGCTGTCATTTGAAGTTTTTATTTTCCTATGAGTACCACACTGTGAGGGTTTTCTGACAATGCCTTTGGGGGATGAAAAGTACCCTAATTTTCATTCTGTCAGAACACTCTGACTCTACAGCAGTCAGACCTTTGTGAATGCACAGGTAACAAAACTGGAAGTTACTTCCACCGCCACCCTCTGACAACAAAATATCTTCTCAGCATTCTGCCAAAGCTTTCTCATATTTCTGCCACCAGAATTCTTCCATTATTTAATTTTCTTTTTAATTTTTATTTTTCTTTCTTGTCAATACTAAAAAGTGAGATAACTCAGAGCTACAAACTATCAGGAGTTATGGGTTGTTAAAGGACCTAGCAATAAAAACAGGATTTTAAAGGGACAGATTACATGTTTGCAGATATGATTGACTGAAACTGTGTGTGGAATAAACTACCAAAACACTTATCATAGCAAAGTAATACAGAATATCAGAGACGTGCACAGGCATAGTAATGTCTTCTGGACGTCACATCGAATCATATGTCTCCTAATAATCAAAAAAGGAAAAAAAATTGAAATATTCCTTAAAGCTAATTTATTTTTCCTGTGAAAGAATTCAACAACCACAGTAATATTCTCTATAAAAAAACCAGAATCTACAGAGTTGATGCTTATGGCTTATGCAAATGTTAAAAAATTGACATAGCTAAGATATTTAGTAAAATTGTTGTACAATTTAGTAACTGCTTGCCTGCCTAAAGGTCACTATTTCAGACCACTGAAGTCCTATGAGTTCAAGGACTCCAATTGTTACATATATATATTTTTTAATCCCAGATAATTACTATATAATAAATATTTTAACAGATTTAAAAGGGTAGCTTCTGTGCTATTGGAACATTCATTTTTATATTTGAAAGCTTCCATACATGGCATGTTCAGAGACACAATGTTTGATAAATACTGCACTTGTAAATGCAAAAGATGACAGACAAGCTTTTGGCAGGAGGACACTGACATTTCTATGGTCATTCTAAATGCAATTTCTAGTAAGAACCTGGACCTGGAACTCAGCATATTGACTAGAAACCTAGGGGGACTGTGTTCACATACCCTAATGTCTGCATACTGTCAGATAAATCCCAGTTTATCTGTCTGGAGAACAAGTATTGCCATAAGGAAACTGCATGATCCAGCTCCCTTACAAAGGGGTCACTGTGATCTTGCACCCATTTCTTTATTCATTGATCTCTGTCCACCAACTCTGTACAAATACCATGTGACCATTAAGTACAGTGGGGGTTATCTCATGTACCTTTTTTGTTGAAATACTCTGCAAACTGGTTTTCCTACAGTAATCATACATTTTTAATATTTTTAAAAACCACAGCACTGTAAAAGCTACTGAGAAGAAATTAACTCTGCCCTAGCTGAAACTAAGGCACAAGCCCTTTAAGACAAAAAACCTCTGTGAGACAGACAAAGCCAGAAGAAACGTCAAGTGAGGGAGGCTAACTGTCCCCATTTTACTTCCAAGGCAGTAACTAAGCAGTCTGTCACAGCACTTTTCTGTCAGAACAGCCCCCTGTAGATTAGGAGACTCCTCTAAAAGAAGAGGTACTTTTTAAACTGTTGGTGCCACAACAATTATGTCAGATTAGGAAATCTCATGAACTGCATAAAACCTAAAAGCTTCCACTAGGATGAAAAGTCATACATTATGCATTTGAAAGGTATTAAACACAGTGGTTTGCATTATCAGATGAAAGCATCTTGGAGTAATCACAAATAATTGAGCATTTGTTGTCTCCACTTAAAAAGTATACTGTTGCTATGCAAATGGAAAATCACAGCATGTTTACAGATGCATATTTTTCTAGCTGCAGAGAATACAAATTTCAAACTTCAGGAAAAAGACATGAAGAAATGAAGACATGATTCTATATGAAGGAATATTTTTTATAACCACAGCTACCTAATGATTGTGGGTGAGATGATGGTGTTTAGTTTTACTATATTATTTTTTGTATGGAATGATTGATCAGATCTTTCACATAAAGCAGGGCTGCAAAAACAGATGGAGAACAAAAATTCAAAAGCTCATAAAAGCTTTTTCGGGAGCTCATAAACACTAACAACAATGGCATATAATAGGAAACCAATAAGAAGGGAAAAATGGTGACATGAAAAAACCCCACAGTTCTATTCTACTACAAATAGCTATTTTATTTTTAGAACTATATACTATAAAATGAAATATACCTCATTTTTTTAAAATGTTCAAGTATGTAGAAGTTACCAGAGTGGATTAGAAGCGTGATCCATGTGGTCAAATACTAGGATTTAAAGAGTGGCCAAAGCAAACTGCTTTAGAGCAAGGTATAAAAGAGGCCTAGCCATAGAAAAAGCTACTCTTTGAAGTCCTTCTCTTCATTATTAATCACTAGAGCCTACACCAAGCCTTCAAGTATGATATTTTTCCCTTAATATTTTCTACCACTAAAAAATGATATTACGCACTTTTAAAATCATTTTTATATATTTTTAATATTGTTAGATTCTCGGTTTCTGACAGATGTGTGAAGGCTTATCTGTGTATCTGCAGAATGAATGGTTGTTTTGAGATCTACCTCCACAACTTCACGAGTGTATAACATACCACAGTGATGTGCATTGGCACTCAAGAGACTGGCCTCTGACTCCTCTGCATTCAGGTCCTGCATTCATTATAAAAGTAAAACACTTATCCATTGGATAGACAGAACTCCTACCAGAGTGGAATCCCTTCAGAGTTACAGCTGAGCACCCATTCTGCACTTTTCATATTCAGGTACATCTGGGTTTTTGATGATGAAGCTATATCAAATTGTTGAGGAATTGAACTGCTTGGGAACACCAGGCAGAGCTGCAGCAAACAAGAACTGCCCTGGGTGCCAGCAGATTTTGCAAGGACTGCACTGAATTCTGTGTGGAATCAGAGCAAGAAAGACTATTGCCACACTTCTTAAAGTCACTAACAGATTCAAGGGCAGCCATTATTTCAGCACAGATATCCTGAGATATCCTTTATCTCCTGGGAAAGGAGCTGTGCAATTTTTCTATGTTAGTCATCAGTTCCCATTAACAAGCAGTTGTAGCTGAAGGCTGTGCTTCCCCTAGGGCTGGTGTAGAATATTGTATATAGCACTCCATGAAGGAAGGATGCAAGATAGCGAACTTGAGTCAATGACAATTTTTTTACCTCTAACTTGGCAAATAAGCTATAATTTAAAATTGGTTGGGATTGAATCAGATACATTTATTCTGGGTTTGCTCACAGAAAAGCTCAATCATGTTAACTATTTTTAATTAATAAGTATTTTATTTATCTCTGCATAATATATTTTCTTTTCAGGCCCTTGAAAGAAAAACAAATCAAATCAAATAGAGCTAAGAGAGACAGAAGAGGTGGCAGCATCCGTTTACATTATAAATATTATTAAAATTTTATTGGTTAGCCTCATAACCATTCTTGAGAATGGAGGGACTTGGTCTCATATTTCCCAGAACAGTAGCTTCATGAACATGCTACAGAGCATCATGGAATTATATTTTTCCATAGAGATTCAAAAAAAGTGGCTTAACATACCTTGAAACAACATGGAAAACTGCTAATTAAACTGAAATTTCAAAGTAGATCTTCATGCCTGGACTTGCAGGAATACTGTCAACAGAGATGAAGACCACTGACCTGGCATTCCCATGCTGTGAAAAAAAATTGGGATCTATGTACAAAGCAGCAACATTTTCTGTTCAGTGATCATGTGAAAGTCTGTCCAAATGGCAAACTTTCAGGACAGTGACTCCACCAAATGTCCTGCCCACCTTAATTAATGTTATAAGTGATCCAAACACCACTTGCTGAGAATTAATTCAATATTCATACAATATGCACACATAATTTTCCATCTACTGACAGCTACTTTCTCCTTATTTGCATAACCAAATCAGAACACAGGAATAAAAAAGAAAGCCATTATTAAAACATTCTCCCCATGCAGTCCTAGGAGACCTCTCATAATAATCTTTAGCTAGTCACTCATTTGAAAAAAATCCAGGAAGGTTGTTCAGTGAAAACAGAAATCTGCTGCCTCCATAACTTTCCAGAACAGCTACTGGATACTTTGTTTCCTCTCAAAATTGTTCAGTAATCTTAGAAGACAACTGAAAATATCAAAACAAAGAAAAGGAAATATGTCATTTTTGCATATGGAGCACAGATAAATAATGTAAAGGAGCTGGACTTTGCGTGAACTGCATATACAGTAGATACAAAATTGTCAGAATTAGGAAATCAAGTGCTAGATGGCTGAATTTACAGCAGACTATCTTGGATATATTAAAAGATTAGATTCCTAAGCTTTCCAAGAAAATTAGCTTCTTTTGTTAAGGTTCTCTCCAGCCACAATGGCTCCCTAAACACAACCTGTTTGTTAAAATATTTCCTCAACAACAGTTCTGTATCTCTGAAATAGCTACATTTCCTGTTAGCTGTTTATTCATCTGAAATGAGCAGACATGATATCTGAAACTGCAGACAAGTATGTTTTTAATAGACTGCATTGGGGGAAACTTGTGTAAGAAGAAACAGGACAACAAGGGCCCATCTTTGGAAATTCCATGTACTCTAGTTTCCTTAATGTTCTTTGACAAATCTAAGTACTTGAAACTTCTAGCATGTAACAGAAGGCTTTTTTTTTCTTTTTCTCTTTCTTTTTTTAACATAGATATTACTCTCACAGTTAATTAGGTTGTGAGCAAAATACAGTCATCACCTGAGTTAGGAAACATGCACGCTTAAGTTTCCTAAGGAACAACACTGTGATTCTTCAAAATAAGCAAAATAGGCCTTGGTTATAGGAAGAAAAAAGAGAGATGAGCTGTGAATATATTGAAAAAGTGATTTCAACAAGAAGTCAATAAGGCATAAAGTTTGGAGCCCCTGTGAAATATACTTCACCTAAGTGGGTGGCTAAGTAGGAAGGAGAGTATTGTTTACCAGCACTGAAAAAACTAGAATAAAAAAGGAAAAATCACTGAGAAAATAAGCACTCTGTTGCTCAGAATAACATCACTGCTGGCTAACCTGACAGGTTAGATCTAAGTAACTTGCTTATACTCTGTCATTTTAAACAGCATGGTAGTGTAACTGCAGTAAAAAATAGGTCTCGGCACCAGCTCTCAGGCATTACATGTGTTGGAGAGGTGCTGGTTTCATTTTACAATTGCAGGGATCTAGACTTCTGTCAACCTGTGTGCACAACAGCTTTAAGAGGAATGCCTCTGTTCACACACAGGAAAAGGGTCCCAAAGAGCTTGTGTTAACATTCAGATGACAATTAAAATCAGGCTCAATCCTTTCATTGAATAGGTTAAAAGTCTAGTGTAATTTTACAAAAGCCTTTATTTCATTCATGTAGAGGAGACAGAAATTACTTATTAGGCTTATAGTCAAACAGTGCTCTGAAAGGTATTAGTGCACTCCATAAGATGAAATTGACAGCACTTAAAAATCTCTTCATTGCAATTAAAACAAAAATTCTACTTGGTAGATCTTCAGCCAACTGTCACTGTTTTGAAACACAAACAACTTTTTCCAGCAGTGAGGTGTAGAAACCACATTAACTTATGTCATACAGAAGAGGCTCAAGTGCAATTTTGACATTTCCTTGTTATATTCTGGCGACCTTGAGAGGAAATGAAAATAGTCAAATCCTAAAATGTCTGGCTTTGAACCACCTTCTCAAAGCAAGCGTAGCTGGAGCAAAGCCAGCTGACAGCGCTTCCCTCTAGCCCCCAGCCTAGCAACTACCTGCCAAATTATCATACAGAGCTACATGGGTGCAAAGAGAAAGAGACACTCAAAAAAACCTCTAAGAAACAGTCAGCCAACCAGATCTGCTTGTTACATCCCTGCCTAGGAGAGAGGAGGAAGCACACCACATATTTCTCTCTCTTCTTTTTATGCCTCCCTTGTGTTTAAAAGCTGCTCTGCTAAAGCAATGTTTAAGGACATAAATGTACTCAACACTTTCCCTGTTTTGGGTGCTTAGAAAACCAGAACTATTTGTAATGCATTTTTTATGCCTTCTCCTTGTGTGCAGGAGAATGCAAACACACTTGGGCTATTAAAACTACACAAAAGTACAGGATAGCCAGCTCAATTTTAACCCAAGTCAAATATGACCTACATTTTAGATAAAAAATGAAAACCATAATGTCAAATTCCACGGTTATATTCTTATATAACACAGATGCACAAAATTCCAGTTTACACAGGTCCCTTTAGAAAAGCTTTTAGTAGCTTGAAACATAGATGGGATGCATACAGACAAAGTATTAAAGGAAAAGCACAGGCATTGATGTTTCTTGACATCACTGGCAAAACTCTCACTCACTTGACCGTGGCTTTACCAGAACCTTTCAAAAGTAGAGCACTAAACAAAAGAAAGAGAACTTGAACAAATTTGAGAATGCAAGGGGAGGGGAAGGGGGAAATGTTTGTAAAACCATCTAAATTTAAGAGTGAAAGTAGCAAACACCAATAACTAATTGCCATGATCGATATCAGGGAGGGAGAGGAGGAAGAGACACAGAGATAAGCTGAGAGTTTAAGTCCTAATTCATACAGAAAAGAACTAGTAATTTGGATATAAGATGCCAAGGATATAAGATATTGGGATATAGAAAGAAAAACAGCACTGGCTGCAATGATGGCTGTCTCTTGGACAAATTACCAAGTAAGCAAGCAGGGAAATGAGAGGATTTAAACCTGCAAAAATTGGAGGTTGAAAATAACAAAGGTTATATCTTTGATGGTGATTGGAAACAAAGAAATTACAAGCCTCATTGACAAGGCAAGTAGTTTGGAGAAATAGCAGAGACATTCCCAACTTGGGATATGGAAGCCTTGAGGTATGTGATCTTTGTAGATCAATAAAATTTTATGCCGTGTGATGGCTCAAAAGGATAGGAGGTTGATGTGTTCTGGAAGAAGCTGCTTCAGTTTGTACCATAATCTAAAGCACCCTTTCAGTAGATCAGTTCTTAAGGAAAACATATGGTGCAAAGAATTCCCTTACAGAGACTGTTTGTAAAGCAGTTTTGGGCTTTGAGACCCAACTCAGCATCATGCCACAGTGGTTTGCCTGTGTCTTTTTGATGACTAGATTAGGAGATAGATGCCTTGCCTGCTGTGAGCTCTTCTGCTATACCTCATTCAATTATGACTTCTAACTTTCCGGAAAAGACATTTGCAATATGTAATGTGTTCCTCAGCATCAGAGCTAAAAATCTCTTCCTTTATTTTCCATTGAACACCATCTTGTAAGTAGTTCCCCTCGTGTCTTCTAATCTCCTTCTAACCTCGTTGTTTTGTAATTGGGAAGTGTTTTGCAGTACCTGAATGAATGGCATTCACAATACCTGTGAATAGCTGCTCTTGATCTGTTCCATCTGAGTTCAGTGGGAAAAAAAATCATGTACTTGGCTTTTCTTCCCTTCATTGTTCAGTTATTCTTACTGTCCAATTGAAGAACTAAAGATGTTTTCTGTAGAAAATAGATTTATGCAGGTGCTGTGTCATCAGTTCTATCAATGAGCCCAATAACACCACTTCAATCCCAGCCATATGCTTCACAATATCAAATGAACGTGACCTTCATAATCACCATGAAAACAATCATTTGACCATTCTACTAGGGTCATGTTTCTGGTAAATTGATTGATTTGATTGATTTCCAGACTTGATTACTCTCAAGTCTGGAAAGAACCATTTTAAGAAAATAAAATTCAAAATCTATGTGCACACTGAAATTAAATGTCTAAGATTAAGAAAATATTTCATAATTAATCTATTTTTATTTGAAGTACTAAAAAAAAATATTTTATGCTATGTTTAAATTTTGACTCTCTTGGATGAGCTTACATGAATCTCTCTATTCCCTATTGTCATTTCATTCCCTGTCAGGAAGATTCACTGCAAACTGAAAGATAAACCTAAAAAAATAGGTTTATATGACCAATTAAATGTTTTTGTTTTGTTTTTTTTTTTTTTTTCTTAAATAGAAATTTCTTATATATCTATTAAAATTGTTGTTTTTGCTGCACCTTCTATACTAGCTGTTCTTGTTTCATGCAAGAAAGAGCTTATAGTTATGTGAAAATAAATACTTGTACACACACACACTCACATGCATATTTAGTATTAATAATCTACTGAAATAGTTATCCCATAATAAGATTAGTTTTGTGTTTTAAGAGTAAGCATAAAGCTCACTAGTCATGGTGAAATAATTTCCTGTTTCTGGTATTTCTATCTATATATGACATGAATTTAAATGTCACTGTCCCTTAAATGAAATTTTAGAATTTTATTGAATCTATCAATTCTGTTACAAATTTTACTGGGCTTATATCTCATTAGATTTTTTTGTCTGGATCTTGTATTTTGATAGGATGTCCAATATACTGTCATCTTCCCAGCCGTACAAATTATGACAATTCTTTAACAGAATGGTCACAAGGGGCTGAAACATACATCAACGCACTGTGCTCAGCAAACACTTCAGTTGAGTCACCATAATTGTGCTTCAAAATGTTATTTGTCTAAAGGAAATACAAGGTAATATGGCTTTTATCAGGTGCTGATCACCTAATGAGGATCAAGTTCACCAGTGTGGTGTCAAGTTTAAGCCGGGGTAGGTGATGAGCCTGTAAAGCATTGCTACTTAGGCTAAGCCTATGCATGACAATTTACCAGTCCACAGCATTCTGTCCTGTCTGTAAGGTCAAAATATGATACTGGTATGAATCCTATGCAAAATTAGAATTCTTGTAGGAGAAGATAAGAAAGACAAGAAGCTGAATATCTGCTCAGAGCGAAGCTAAAAGTCTTGTTAGTTTGTTTCTTGCGCCTTCCATACATGTGTTTACTTGCTTTCAGTAAGGCACAAGCCTCCTTAAAGCTACAACAAAGGCTATTGATGTACTGCTTCCAACTTGGCAAGAGCTAGCAAGAACATGAAGTTTCCCAAGAGCATCCCAGAAATAGTTCCACACAATTTCTAGAGAGTGTTCTATTTAAAGATTTTCTATTTGTCTTAACAAGAGTATAAGTGTTAAAGATAGTTTCAATTAACTTTCTCTTAGCCATAGCTTTTTTTTTCCCCAGGATGTGGGTATATCAAATCATTCTTAGCTGAAAAAAATCTCTCTTCCTGTCTACTTACAAATATTTTTCACTAAGTGATAAATTTGCTTAAAGATATTTTCTATATGGTTTGTGTTATCACTGGTTTTACTTTACGAAAATTAAACCAGCCCTTACAGTGCCCCAAAAACCTGAGATGTTTTAAATGCTGGAAGGATTTATCTTAAACTGCACTTGTTGAAGACAACCAGATTTTTAGCACTGAAGAAATCACAGCCAAAAGATCAATATTTTTGTGAGGTGAATCTGATTCTTAAAACTACAGTAGCTAAGGTATATTTTTTTCAATATTATCTTTATGGAACATTTCTGGTCTGTCACCAACTTCTTTCTGTGATTATTGATTTTTTTAAACAAAAAAGATGATGAGTTATTTAGCTATCTGTGCTTCACAAAATTATTTCTGCTTCTCAGTAAGAATTAATTACTTATCACAGAAGCCAGCAAGTAGCCAAAAAGATCTATTTAAAGTTCTTTAGTACACAATTTCATCTTCATCTACATGTTACCAACTCTCTGACATTCCCCAGGATGGGGTAGGATGCTGATCACAGGCAAAATTAATTTTTCTGGCAGCTCATTCCTGACTTTGGGAGAAAAGCCATCATTCATGATGGGGCCAGAAGCAAACATGTGCAGACAAGCAAAATGCCAGTGTTTTCCATTATGTGGCAGGTGCACATCTTTTCAATGTATACAGCTAGGTATGCCAGCTCAGTGTTCATGCTGGAACAGACATGTAGCTTTGAAAAAATGAAAAGGATTTGTAACCCTCAGGTGCACACATGAGCACCTCACTAGGCTAAAAAAAATAAAATATATATTTTACTAAATACTACACTTCTTTCTTGGAGGAGCTGGCGTTGTGTCTCTTTGTGAAATGTCCTAGAAAACTTATAATAGATTGGACTAAATGATCTTAAAGGTCTTTTCCAACCTGGCTCATTCTGTGATTCTGTAATTAAAATCAGTGCTCAGCGTACATACTCAAAATCCTTGTAGCTTCATTAATGAAATGAATGAAATTAAATGAAATCCCACTCTAAAGGCAATGGGCATATCTTAAAACAATAAAGTCGAGTCTTTAAAATTACATATACTTTACCTTTGCCCAGTCATTCAGCACAGCCATTCAGCAAGAACACTTCCTGAAACTCAGGTACACACTATGTGAATAACAAAAAAAATCTAAACAGGGGCTAGAAGTTTTTAAAAGTAGTATTTTCTAAAAAGTACTTGGCCTGAAAACTCATCAAAAATCTTTTCATAAGTGTTTTTTTTAAAGTGCAAGGCTGGTGTTAAGTCAACAGTCCAGACATTTTTCAGTTTAACAAAGCGGAAAGAGTTTAAATCTTGTGAAATTATGCTCTTTAAATATCAGTTCCAAATTTCAATTTAAACTTACAAGGATAGAAAAGGTTGAAACTCAAAAAAAAGCTTTGAAAATCCTTACAATATTTTAAATTACCCAATCCATCAGTTTTGTCTCATGTATCAGCTAATAGGGTTTAAAAATAAAAATATAATCACATTATTTTCCTTAGAAATAACTTCTGGTATGGATTCCCACAGAGCAACTTTTGGAAGAAAAGGGGATCTCTTAACTGGTTTCTCATTACAGGTACCTTTTCAAGGTTATGCTGCCACCCAGGAGAAGTAATGACTACTCCTCTGTCCTCTAACTCATGGCAGGCTGGGAAGGAAGACAGGTTTGGGGGCTGCTGAAATGGATTGTTCAGGCAGTGGGTGAACAAGCAATGACCCAGCAATGACCATGGCCTGCAGTGCACTGAATATCTTCCAGCTGGAGGGGAACATGCTGCCTCAGCAACAAAAAAAAGAAGCAAGGAACTTCCTCTCAGACAGAAAGGGAGCAGAGGAAGATGGGGCAATAAACGGCGATTTGGTCACACTCTTGTTCACAGCTCTTTTAACACTCTGCTTCTACAGCAGAACAACAAAGTTCCAATTTCTGCCAAGGATTAGGTTGGAGGAAATTATGAAGCATAGAAATAATTTATCTCATGATATTTTACATTTGAAAAAACATGAAATGAGAAGGATGAAAAGTTTCTCCATTCCTAACATGATTTCCAGTGAGAGGGAAGGATAGTTCTATCAAATAATCTGGTGAATTTTAACTAATTTTATGTTCCAAGACATAGAATAATACAGTCATTTAGGCTGGAAAAGCCCTCAAACATCATCAAATCCAATCATTGACCTAACACTGCCAAGTCCACCACTAAACCATGTCTCTAAGTGCCACATCTATGTCTTTTAAACACCTCCAGGGACAGTGACACCACCAGTTCCCTGCTCAGTGCTTGACCACACTTTCAGTGAAGAGATTTTTCCTAACATCCAACCTAAACCTGCCCAGCCACAACCTGATACAATTTTCTCTTGTCCTATCACTTGCTACCTAGGAGAAAAACAACATCCTTCTTGCTACAGAAAGCTGTAGAAACAAGGTAAACAAGTCCAGTTTTCTGAATTGCTCCTTATGAATCTTGTACTTTAGACATGCAAAAATTCAAGTATTCATAGTTTTTTTATAATCTTGCAAGTACTCCCATATTCTAAAAAATCTGAATAAAAAACCATTAGGAGCACAGAAATGGAGTTTTGAACAATGATACACTGCTGAATATGGAATGTATCACTTCAGCACTCTTCTAACTTCTGCTCCTGTAATAAGGAAAATGAGAAACTGTTTAAAATATCCTTCGAATGAATCCTCATGCTACGCACAGTGTTGGCAGCAGAGATTCCAGTTTAATCAAGCCAAAAATTATTCATAAAATTAAAGAAATGCTAAATTTATAAGTTGCTTTTTTGGACTTTTTCCTATGATGCGTATTGCACAGACTACCTGCAGAGCTAGATCTCCACATACAACCAGGATTAGAAGAGAATGCTTTGAGGTGAAGAACAAGCTCAGTGCTGTGCCCTTCATTAATACAGTCTGGGGAATCATTAAGATGCTGTTTTCTTGCCGTCACAGGAATATATTTAGTCAAGAATTCATAACGTAAACACACACACAAGATGATTTCCATATCTTTTTTAGAAATATGGGAGAAGGAAGAAGTCTCTACCTGAACTAGCATTAGCAGTTGTTTTCTTTAAACTAATGAACATGTATTACTACTCTGATGGAATTAGCTCTTCCTCCAACTGAGAACTGAATTTCTTTATCTTGACAATTACAGCAGTAATTTACAAGTCAAATTAATAGAGGAATACTTTTGGTATTGTTTCTAACTTCTTTAAGTGTTACTAACAAAGATGGATATAAGCATAAGATCCACTGAACAATAAATACAGCATGAAAAGAGCTGGAACAGTAAGATCATAAGGATAATAACTTACGAGAAAATTTTTGTTATAAAATTACAATTTTTCTATATTGCAGTTATGAAAAGAGAGGTCAGAGTTGTCAGAATAATTGAAAATACATTAAAATTTATCTGCCTTGTTAGATCACACCTTGTAATTGCTTCCAGTTGGAGGAGATGGAAGAAATTATTCAGTGTTTTTATGGCCTTTCCTTAGCAGAAAGTGAAACATCTCTTCATTCACAGTATGGGGAACAAGTATTCATCTTCTCATTCAAGCAAAGTATTTCCAGATTAATACAATAAATTATTTCTGATAATAATGGTGTGTGATAATAATCTGCGGATAAACATGATTTATCCACCTGTCAAAAATGCTAAAAGGGAGGGAATTTACAAAGTGCAGTTTATTAAATAGGGTTTCAGACAGCCATCTATCCTCAGAAGATTTTAGTGCAATCTGCCATTTTAAATTAATTTTACAGAGGAATTCAAACACCTGTTTTAATCACTCAGCTATTCAATACAGTTTTCAGTGGCATTCTGGTCATTATGACATTTCAGACATCTCTATCCTAGATGATTGCAGTACTTCCAGTGTTTGGCTATATACATGTGCATGACATAGAGAAAAGCTATATTCACAGAATGCTTTCTCACAGAATTTCTCTCCTTTGGCTCTAAAACACTTCACTGACATTAATATGTTAGAAAATTTGTGGTTTATGTCTTAGGAGGCCATTTGTCATTCAGTTTAATGACAAACTGGAAAAATTTAATTTTTTTGTAGTAGGTTCTTTTCATGAAGAATGAGCTGTCAAAACAGGCATGAACACGAATGGACAAAATCATGAACTAGACAAAAAAAAATCACACAGAACCTAAAGTAAATGTTCATATTTTCTCTGCAGGACATCTGTAAGAATTACAACCTCAAAATAGCGTGTTTAGTACCATAGGGCATTTATATTCTGCTATTTATATTATTGCTTGAAAATAAGGACAAATGAGTAAATGTGGAGACCAATACAAGCCACCAAGCTTGAATTATGCCAGGTTATTTTGGATTGGTACTTTTAACATTTTTTTAGTTATCTCTGTATATATATATATGTGTGTGTGTATATATATATATATATATATATATATATATGTATCTGTAAAATTGCTTCAATAATATACAGTAGTTTTCTCAATTTTATATTAGTTTCAAACTTACATGTAAACTGAGATAATACAAATTTTAAAAAACAGCATTTGTTATAAAGTGCTGTTAAAAATATTACAAATGTCAAGACTAGAAACCAACATATTCCCATGGCATTTGTTGAGTTACCTTAATTTTTACTGTGTTTTTTCTTATGCATGCAAATTCAGACATTTAACTCAGCTGCATTCACTAGCTAGAGACCCAAGATTCTTCATGAGTGAAATAGAGCAGTTTCCCCTTCTGTGCTTCCCAGCAAGCACATATCATCAAGATTCCTAGTCTGTCTGCAGATAAGTATTTATGCTTATTTAAATTACCTTCATCATGCATATTTGAAGTTTGATTGATGCCAACACTCAATTTATGGACTTGTGCTGACTCTACACTCCTCTAGACTATTTACAGAATCTCTTAGGAAACCTATGCTTTTGAATTGATCCCCAAGGCCACTAAATGTAAGGGTAAGTTTTCTAGGGTGAGCTTGGAGTTTTGGATCTAGACATCTATTTTCAGCACTGATGGTACGTTTTTTTGTTTAACAGTGATATTGACAGTGAAATAAAAGCTGCTCAGTAGGTTTGTTATTTAATTAATGTTAATTGTATACTTAAATGTACAACCTCTTTTTCAAGAAATACTTAGTAACTTCTGCTATTATTGCAAGCACTGCTAATGTCTAGGAAAACTTCAAAACATTTTGGAAAAGTTTTAAGCACTCGTTATTCAAACAGAAGTGTATCTAAAGTTAGCAACTGGAAGTACCCCTGGCAAGTAATGAATGTCATGATAAATTTATTACTGTCAACATTTCATAAAGGAAACATTGCTTTAAAATAGCATTTTAAAATCCCCAGGTTTTATTGCTCTTTTCTCTCTCAGTAAGCTCAAGCCATAAAAAAAATAATAATTCCAGGATTCTAAAATAACTGCAATGTAAGTAAGCACCAAAAAAAGTCCATGTAAGTTTTTCATTTGTTTCATCCTCCAAAAAGATCATATCAAATTTCAAATAAAATATTCTAGAATACACTAGCTTGTTTTTAAAATGCTAATATGGTGTTGTGCATCAACTGAGAAACTGTAAGTTTATTCAGACCATGCATATGTGTGCAGTAAGTTTTACACATTTTTATCCCATTCAGAGAAGTATTTAAATTGTATGGAATATGTTAACTGTTTTGAAGGTGTCTGTAAAACTCTTTGTTATTTGCAGCAAAAAGAAGATGCACTTTGGAGAGAATTATTTGAATTACAGAGATAATGTATTAGCACTTTTTCTCTCCATAAAGAAGAGGAAAGAAAAACAAATAATTTAGAAAGAAAAAATGGCAGTAAACAAGTGAAATTTAATGTTAGAAGCTGTGTGATTTAGCATCATTTGTGTGTTCAGTCTTGGGCTTAAAAAATGAAATGCAAAAGAGATGTTAATTAATCTCGTCTTTTAAAATCATCCTTTACTATAAGCCAAGGTGAACTGATGGTCTAAATCAAAGTCACTGCATGGTTACCAGCAGAGAAATATTTCCTATTTCAAGACTCAATTATTTTGGTTCAAGTACTTGCCATAAACCTGACCACATTAAGCTGTTAAAAATACCACACATTTATACAACAAAACATTTTTGTGACTTAAGCCTACAAATACAAAAAAACAATTTACCTAAACATGTTTTCCTATGTCAAATGGAATTTTTTAACTTACTCTATCTGTCCTAAGCCATTACCTTGGTACTCACTTTGACACCTTGCCAAGGCTGACCTAGAACGCTAAATGGAATTAAAGAATAGAGTAGGTATTTACTAAAAGGCTTCAATGGATACACCTTGGGCAATACAAGAGTTAAGCCAGGGCTACACCAAACTTGAAACCCAAAATGGTCACAAAATGGACCACTGATCATGAGGTCTCTCACTTTTATAAGTTCTAGTCCATTTGCATATTGGAGTTAATTGTCCAGTTATAGCTTTAGATTATGAAGTCCCATCCTTCTTGGTTTTTTTTCTTCAGTCCACGTTGTTTATGCTCTTGGGCCTGCAATTTGGATCAGTTGTCCTTGGTCCCCAACTAGGAAAGGAATTGTTCTGTCTAGCTACTCTGTGAAGAGATTGTACCATCCCTTAATATGAAGCACAGAACCAAACACTAAAGCAGTAGAGAATCTGAAAAATATAAAAGCTAAAACCTAAGGCATCAACTTCCCCAACTTAATCCAAAAAGCCATGAAACTAAGCCTGATCCAATTGAGTAAGTCTGCTTCAATTTCTAGGGAGGAAAATATTTTTTTGCCACACTCTCTGCCCCATACAATTCTGCTTGAATTAGGAAGTGTTCCATCAAGGTATACAGAACTGTTCTTTAATTCCACAGACAAGGGCGCCCTCTAAACTAGATACATGTCAAACCTTTCCCCAATTATAAGTGAACACACGCTGACTTTTCCAATTACATTAAAATGAATATTTGAAAACGTTATACAAAACCTGCTAGAAGACAAGAATTTATATTAAAGACTGTTAACTTTAATTTCTTAAGAATTTCCATATATCAAATATTTGCAGTTTTGAAGATTGATGCTAGTATTATTCCTTTTCCCTGCCTAACTTGTCATTTTCACCACTGTCACCTCAATAAATACTCACACAGTTGACATTTACCTCTGCCTTCCCATTAAAACAGAGGAGAGTCACATGTCTGATGCAGTTTGCATCAATCATTTCATTTCTTATTAAATTATCATGAAAATGTTTTCTTTTTGCATTGATATAATAATTAGTGAATTATGCCTTATATTAATTTACACACACTTCATTCACCATTCATTTCCTGCTCTTCTATTTTTGGTTCTTTTAAATTTTTAAAGTTTTGTGTGTCAACCAGAGACAAAAGTAATTCTTTCATTCTGCCCTGGCATTTTTCTTCATTATTTTTGACAAATGTAAGTTGATCTTCTTAGACTTGTGGAATGTAACCAGTTCTATCAGATCTGTAGATGATAACAAAGATTGATAGCGCTTCATGTAACAGGCCACAGCATCACTGAAGGGCAATAACAAACGTTAGAAGAAACAGTCATTAAAGGTTATATTGAGAAATTGTCAACATTTTTATGCCAGTCACACAACAATCAAAATCAGTTTCTTGTGTTAATATATAAGAAATCTACCTTTTGAGACACACACTTTATTGTCTGTGAATTCTGATGGTTTGTTTGCCATTTAGAATTACTCATTTTTAAGAGAGAAAATGTTTTAGTGCTGTAATTTTTGAGAGATGAAAATAGAAAAATAGCAGTGTTTTGATAGGGAAACACATCATCACTTACCTTCTCTGCTGATTGGGCCGTACCAAAAAAGATTGGAATAAAAGCTAACCAAATTATGCAGGTTGTGTACATAGTAAATCCAATAGGTTTTGCTTCATTGAAGGTCTCTGGAACCCCTCTTGTTTTAATAGCATAAACAGTGCATGTGACCATCAAGAGAATACTATATCCAAGGGAACAAATGAGAGAAAGATCTGAAATGTCACATTTGAGAACTCCTCTGGCATTTTCTGGTTCAAGTGTCCTCTGCTCTCCATAGTCTACAATGGTATGTGGCGGATCGATAGCAAACCAGATGAAGACTCCAATAAGCTGGAAGGAGATGAGGCTGAAAGTGATCACCAGCTGAGAAGCTGGACTAATAAATTTGGGAGCTGTGACAGATTTTTTACCTTGTTCAAATATTCTGTGAATCCTGTTTGTTTTGGTGAGCAACGCAGCATAGCTGAAACACATGCCGAGTCCTAAAAAGATCCTTCGAAATGAGCAGACCACTGTATCAGGAGCTGCAATCATTAAAAAAGTAATGGAGTAACAGAGAAAAATCCCGGTCAGGAGCACATAGCTGAGCTCCCGCCCGGAGGCCCTGACGATGGGCGTGTCGTTGTGGCGGACAAATGTCACAATCACAAAGGTGGTGGCAATTATCCCGAGAATAGCTATGAAGACAGGCACGATGGCCCAAGGAGAATGCCACTCCAGCTTGATTATAGGGATAAGCTGGCAATCCGTGCGGTTGGCATTTGGCCTCTTGTTAATGGGACAGAGTTCACAGTTGAATTCATCCACCTGGTAATGGTAGCCCTCGCAGCGCTCGCAGTGCCAGCAGCAGGGCACTCCCTTCACCGTCTTCTTTCTTTCCCCAGCTTTACACGGCAGGCTGCAGACAGATGCTGGATGAGTGTGTTCTCTGTTAGCCCACTGCATATCTTCTACCTGTGGGTATAAAAAATTAATGAGGCTTCTATTTTCCTTCATTTATAATATCCTAATCCTGGCCACAGGTTTGCCATAAATCACTACTTGCTGACAGCACAAATACAGTTTACCATAATAAGAAACCTGCTTCTTTCCCTTGCACTGACTTTAAAAAAGTGTTAAATGATTGTGTCCAATAAATCATTTATGCCACAGGCTTGATGAGTGTCATTAGTTTCTATTTACCTCTTTACTGCTGACCAAATTGACATCTGTAAAGATATTTATTGACTCCAGGCTACTTTAAAAGCAAAAAGCCTCATACACAGTGCTGTAAAAAGTTAATCACATACAAATATAAATATCAGTGGTTCTCAAACATTTAATTACAAAATATGTCTATTTTCAGAGTGAGCTTCAGAGCAATTTCTGGTACAGTAAAGAAATAAATTAAAATCTCCACGCATCAGCTCTAGCAAAACGAAGAGTTCCATGTACTGTGATGCCATCCCTTCCACAAATGTGGATATTTTACACTTTTCCACTTTTGATGCCTTGGAATACTCAAAAGTATTTTGTTTGCATTTCTAGAAGATTAAAATAAGTATATACTGCTTTCTGAATAACAATGGAAAAAGATGTCATGGCTACTGCCTTAGTTCTCCTGATATAATAAGTCCAGGGATCCTTTTGTAGCACAGAACAATGCAATCTTGTTTTAGAAATCCCAGCTTTCTCTGCAGCAGCACATTAGCAAAATACACTTTTTTCATTCACCTATGTATTCTTCCTGCATGCCCTGCAAATGAAATCTGAATTGGGAACCCTTGGATTTAAAAAATTTCCTACTTAACATTATCACTCAGCTTGGTGCCAGCTGTCCTTAGCCCACCCTTATTGAAGCCCTGTTCTGCAGAGGTCACTGAGAGCGAACCCGAGCTGTGGGTAGAGCAGAGCCCCTGGTGGGCAGCAGAACCACTCCTTGTTGCTCCAGGCCCCACCTTTCATTCCTTTGTGAGGCGGTGAGCACTCAAGGACAAAGCATTTCCCTTGTTCTTGCCTATTAAGTACTTAGCACTTTTGTTTCATTTGGAGGCTGCACTCATAAGCGAAACAGCAGTAACAAAACTTCAGGCGTCAGGAATGTTTTCAGTTCCTTCTGGAGGAGGACAGAATGAGGACAGCTTATAAAAAGGGGTAATTTTGGCCTTTAAAGTTTATTTTTTCAGCAACTTTTCAACAGACTTGAGGGGAAATCACAGTGTAGCATTGCTGGCCTTATGTGCCTTCCCCAGAGCGCCAGTTCCAGCATTGCGCAGGGTGAATAAAGCAGCAACAAGCAGGCAGACTCCTGCTCTTTTCTGTGCCCCTTCGGTGCAGGAGTTAGATGTCCTCCACTCCAAGGGACCACAGAGTAACAAGGAGACAGGAATCACTCATAAAACCAGCTCTGTGAACCCTCAGGGTCACTCGAGGATTTCAGTGGGAGGGGATCGTGAATCTCCAGAAGTCAACCAGATTTTATATGAAGGATTGTGATGACTATGCAAAATACATCCTCTGGTGACTTTGGAAAAGAAAATCATTTAAGCAATTAGCTTCCTAAAAAGAACAAGAATAACCCAGTTTTGTATGAAACAGCTTTGATAGAGCTCCAGCAGAGCACTTGATACACTAAAAAAATTCACCTCTATTACAATCTCCTGGTTTTAATCACTGAAATCCTAAAAGCCCACATAACCCCTTATTGTTTCATCTACTGGATGTGAGAAAAAACATGCTATGACAAAATCAGCATGATAGTGAAGGCAATTTGTCTTCACATTGTTGCTAGGAGAATAAATACAAATCTTGTGATTTAGTCACACACTACAATAATGGGGGGCAACAGTAAACCATGGTCATTAATCCAGAGCTGTGGATAAATTTCGAATGACTCAGAAAATGACAGTACTACGTATTGGCTAGATTATAGCACACAATACAGGATCACCAGGAGAGCAGACACCACCTTATCCAGCATAGACTTAGAATGGCATGAACAGGCAATATCTCATCCAGCAGAAAGCCTGACAGGATAAAGCTTAGCTGTCCCATTTCCAAACACATTTGAATTAGAAAGGTGAGTTTATACCAGATCAGTATTTAATACCATGACTCTACAGTGGGGGTTTTTTGGCATTAAGCATCCTAAGGTCACATTTACTGTATTGTGAATCGATGGCTTAGATAAGTACAGAGAATTCCCTTTTGTCTTTTAGAGCTTCTACTTTACTAAAAAGAAAATTTAAAATTAAAAAAAAAAAAGAAAACCCTTTAATTTTACAGCTATTTACAATTTCACATACTTTTGTCCTGACAGTATTTTAATTGACTAAAAACATGCCTAAAATCTCTTAATGGTTTGCAAAACATTACAATGCCTCAGATTACACCTCACATTGGCAACAACTGATAATAAATTCCTACTTCTGAAGCTAGCTAACAAAGATTCACATATGTTTTTCACTCTGATACATCTGACACAAACTAAAAAAGATATAATTTCCAGCATATAAATTTATATAAAGTTATGAATGTTGAAAAACTCACTGGATAAAGCATTGTTTTCCCTAATAAAGGAACTATTAATATAAACACTATTGACTGGTTAGCCATAGAAAAAGGTCAAACAAAAATGATTCTTAAAGCATAGAAAATTCTAAATCAATGTAGAAAATAACCAGAATGAATGGCTGGGGTAGGTGGATTTTACAAGGTTTAAATCCTATGCTTTAAAATCTTGATGGTCTGGATTAATTTTCTAGGCAAAAAACCACATGTAGGGTGACCTAGATTTATCAAAAAGCTTTAAAAAAATGTCATGAGTTTTTGCTCACTAGTTTTGTACTAGTACAAATAGTAGTACTGTTGTAGTACTGTTTAAGAAGAAAGAGGAGATATAGTCCCAATAAACATTGGCCAGAGTTTGAAATTGAAAATTGCTTCAAAATACTTGTATATCTGAGAAAATTCTGGCATTGGGGGATGAAAACTCTAGAAACTTGTGGAAAGATGGGATTCTCCCATGAACACAACCATCTGACAATTCAGTTTATAGCTCCCTTAACAAAGAATTTGCCACAGTAAGAACCAATCAACAGAGCAAAACTGTTAATTCTGAGGAACTGATGATAACATTGGTCTGTATTTGAAATTAGAGTCTGAAGAAGAAGGTTATATTGACCTAATTTTGACATAGTTCAGTGGGCTTCATTAATGAAGGTTAACTGTCCTTCTGGAAAGTATATTCTGTTTTCATTTCAGCCGAAAGCAACCCTGTTCACTTAGCCCAATGCCCACTTCACAATGAGAGAGTGTGCTAAGTGGGAATAATTAGCAGATTCCTTTCACTAGCTGACTCTTGATTGAAAACAAAATACTGAGGTATGTATTTGCTCAGACTGCTACTTGGACAATACTCTAGAAGATAGAGCAAGGGAAACTATACCTCAGAGTGAGCACTGCGCTTCTATTACATTTGAACAGGTCTGTTAAGGGTTTCTGTACATGCAAACCTTAATAACTGGAAAAACATGTTAATTCTGGTCGTCTGGTTCACTCCCAGCTATCCACAACCTGTAGTAGTCTTTTCCTGTAATGTATTTTTGAGCTATTATTTCACATAATATAAAAGTAATAATTAAATGCAGTACAAAACATAATTACAATAGTCTTAATTATCTATCGGTTTTTCACTGATTGTATGTATCAAAGAGTCCAGTTTCTTGAACTTATGCAGAAGATTCACCCATGCCATTACTTTTCTCTCTTTATGAGCTGGTACTATTGATCCCACTTCTTCCCTGAGAATAACTTTTTAGAATAAATGACAGCAGGAACTGTTAAGAAACTACAAAACAAGGGAGGATCATTTGGGAACATAGAACAAGGGACAATTATCATTTCCAGAACTACTGAAAACCTGTAACAGTCAAGCTTTAAAGGGAGTTGCTGGATGCTCATCCTCTTCTGAAAATCATAATTTTTTATGTAGACATAAACACTTAGCAGTGGAACTTTCAAAAGTGCCAAGGGGAACTTGCTCAATGTAGCTAATTAATTTAAATGAGAGTTAAGTGCCTTGTC
Organism: Camarhynchus parvulus; assembly: GCF_901933205.1. Taxonomy (NCBI): domain Eukaryota; kingdom Metazoa; phylum Chordata; class Aves; order Passeriformes; family Thraupidae; genus Camarhynchus; species Camarhynchus parvulus. Next base: position 50,079,069 of record NC_044586.1, read on the forward strand.
TGTTTAACTGCTTTTGAAAATCCCACTATGCTTCCATCTGCACTTTTCACAACATAAATACTTTGGAAAACTTGCCCTAAAGTGATCCAGAAGTTCAAATGTTAAAAAACTAACTTCAGGAGATCTTAACTTTAGGCACACATTTCTAAAGATTGTCATGGGGGAAAGAAACTCTCAGAGGCCAAAGTCAGACAAAAGAAACACAGAAAATAAGGTGGGTTTTGACATTGAAAAAGGATTAGGTTCTGCAACTCTTCAGCTCTTACTGATTAAAATGTCTGGGTCTGCAGCATTCTTTATATTGCTCAGACCTTACCAAGGCTGAGCCAGTCTCCGATTGTTAAGTAACCTTGGATAAACATGGTTTCTGGAAGATTTATTTTGTCACCTCATTTTCATGTAATATCTTCTAGATCCAGTTCATTACAAGGCAAAGTTCATTGCTAAATGTATGTGACATCATCTAGCTCAGCTGGACTGGGATAGCCTAGCTCTGTACCTAGTATTAGTAATGGTTTAAATATTATCTCAATTTTATTCAAGTAGCTCCTCTGAATTTGGAAAATACCTGGTCGATGTGCTATCATGAAATACCTCACATTTCCCCAAGATGTGGTTCCATTTCCTACTATTCCAACACTTGTCTGTGTGAAAACATCAGAAATACTTTGACAGCATATCTGCAAGACGTGTATTCATTTGCTATGAAATGGATCATGATACATAAAGAGAATGGCTTCATTGCTATTTCAACAGACATAAAAATTGTCTCTACATGAGATATTTGCCTGATGGGGCTGCAATTTGCTTTAATGTGCAGCATTAAGATTCACAGTTCGCTAAACTATTAAAATACAGACAAAATGCCATTTCATATCAAAACCAAATAAACACCTCTGTCCTTCATGAACATTGCAAACACAATTTCCTCTAATATCTAATAATAGAGCTAAAAACAAATGATGTGAGAACTTGGCTGAAAGAATACAAGATTGACATGATACAGTACAAATAGCACATTCACATTTCTGGAACATACATTCTTCCAATTACCAGGCAACTCATTTAGCAATGTAATTTAGCAATGCCCTCAGGAACCGAAGAAGACTGATCAAAAATGCTAATAGGTCAAATATAATTTCTGAATTATGTGTCCAATATATATGTACAAAAGCACTCTGCCTCCTGTTCTTAATTATCATGAAGAAACTTATCAGTTACTTAATTCAGCAACCCATGAACAATATAAAGAGACGTGGACAACCTTCAAAGGATTTTTCAGAGTATGTCGCTTGGGTAATATTTAAATGTTTCTGATTATGCTATATTATCACTTGCAAGAATTTTCATTTTTCTTTCAAATCTTAGAGCCAGATATTCATTTAAAAATGAAAAATTAATGTTTAATTGTTTGTTGTAAAAATGGAATTATGTGAGTTCTGGATAGAGTAATGCAAATGGTAATTAAGAGTTGTGGGAGCAGACAGACTGTAGTCTGTTAGCCAAGACTTTCAGAAGGATCAGGAGTCTTATATATAAATTCATGATACTTTTAATAGATATCGAGATTCTTAGCTATTACAATGACAAAGAACTGAAATAACACCTCCAACTATAACTACGATTTTTCTTATTTCTATCTCAAATTCCTGAAAGTATTTACCTTCTGACAAAAAGACCCATCATAGGAGTATAGCAAGAGAGAGAATTAAGGGAATTTCATCCAGTGTTTGGATTTTTAATTTGTCTTATATACCTATTCTCATAGTAAAAGTTAAAGTCTTTAATGTACCTTGTCCAATCAAGTCATCGGAACCATTAAAATCCAAAATTAGACTGAACTGGTTCAACTAGAAAAAAATTCATTTTGAGTCTAAAAATAATGATAAGGGCATTCTGTCTGCCAGATAGACTTATCCCATTAAAGAAAAGCTGGGTATACAAACAAATATTTAAGCAGGCATGTACAGAAGGGAAATAAGTCAATGACAAAAAAACCAATTTATAATAAAATAAAACAAAACTGAGAACTACTCCAGATTGCCATGCCAGTATAACATCACTATCATTACCAAATTTGTCATAATTGCTGTAAATTATTTATATCATTCACCCTATACAGATGTTTTTTCTAACAACTGAGATGTCATTTTCTTTAATTTTAGTCATAGATATTCCAAGAGTTCTGCAAGAAACATGGAGTTATATATTTGGTTTTACCATGTACTGGTTGAAAACTAATGCAGTCTAATATCAGTTTGAGGAGTCTAAGCTTGATGAGTATGAAAGGATCAGGCTGAAATACTACAAGGTAAATAATTTTTTCTCTTTTTCTTTAGGATCAGAAGTACAGGTTGTTGAAAGAATCCAGATGGAAGCTGATTTCTCCTAACAGTAAATTCACCTGCCCAAATTTCCTCCTAGGGAAACCAGTTACCTCTCTCACAGCTTTCTTGAAGGAAAAACAATTAAATTTAACATCATTTTTGTATGAACATTTACATTTGAATATTTACATACTATTTACATGTATAATTATTTTTATGCAAGTGTATTTTTATGAGTGCAAAGACTCAATACCAAAAATGCTTTCTCAGCATGTCATAATTTTTCTTGTCATCTCCAGTTTCAGAACTGCAATATCACCAATCTCTGGAATTACTAAAATAAAGAGAATGCATTTTTATTGTTCTGAACATGTTAACAAGTCCTTCTCAGTTAGAGAAAAATACTTATAGGGAAGGATGCTCTAAGGTAATGCATAAAAACTTAATGCTATTAAAAATATAAAGATTCTTATGTTCATAAATAGAGAAGTTTAAATACTTGTCTTGCTTTATTAATGCAAATATGTTATTTAGTGGGCTGATATAGTAATTTTACCTCAAAGAAACCAACCCATATAATTAAGTCAGATAATTACTAATGCTGGCTGAATACTTACATAGAGGAGCACACTGTGTTAGCCTAAAACGGGGAATAATCATGCCACAGTATCACAATATACAAAGAGTGTTTATTAGTGCTATACAGTCTTAAACTGCTAGCCTTTATATAGCTTGGGATCTAGTTTACTTTTTTCTTTTGGCTTGTTTTGGTTTGTGTTTTTTGTTTGTTTGTTTTTGTTTTGTTTTTACTTATACTTTACTCCTCCCATGATTTGGCTTCTTCTGATTCTTTCAGAATTGCTGACCCTAGCAGATACGTGGTACAAAGCTAGGAGGAGCTGCAGTGTAATACCTTCTTCAGTTTGCCAAACAAGAAGCATTAATATGGATGGAATAATTGGGAAACATAATTTTACTCTCAAATGCCTTGGGGAGTAGACAACACAAAGTGCAATGATTAGCAGGTCGTCAAATAAAGAACTAGTGTTACTGCACTGTGTAACCACCAAATGGAATTTTACAGAAATCTAGTAGGCACTTCAATATATGCAATTTATTTTTTTCCTTTACTGAAAGCATGAACCACAATTAATGTTCAAGCACTTGCTTCTGAAGATAGCCTCTTTATTTACAAAGGAGACAAGAAATTACCCCCAACCAAATCAAAGAAGCCAAACAAACCAAAACACACAACCACAGAAACATCCAATTCTAGATGACATTGGCAGACTTCGGATTTTTTGAATGCCCTTTCAGTGATCTACTTTCTATATTTTTAAAACATACAATTAGTACCAATGTATCACACTGAAAATCAGGTTTCCAAAGTTATTTTTTATGCAGACCACTTTCACATATACAATCTCCCTTGCATATCCTTACCTAGAGGGCCCTGCTGCCCTTACATGTCCCTGACATGCACTTGAAGAGAATTTTATGAGCATTTATAAATAAAACTCATGATGTACACATAGGGATTGAAGTCATTATACACTACCAAAAGCAGACTGTGCCGTAATTTTGCATATGTAATTAAACAGGTGTTTAAGAAAAGACTGGATGTGGCACTACGTGCCACGGTCTAGTTGACAAGATGGTGTTGTGTCGTAGGTTGGACTTCATGATCTCAAGGGTCTTTTCCAACTTAGATGATTCTGTGATTCTGTGTTCAAAACACTCAAATTAAAAACAAACTAACTAACTAAATTTCTCAGAAACTTGTCAGATTTAGATTTTAAAATAAATGGGCTTTTGAGAGGAATTCTTCCACCATCACATTTTTTGTCAACTGATTGGTTCTGATCAGCTCTAGTACTAAGGCTATGTGAACCATAATGCTTGAAGTACTTTTTTACTTCCTGCAGTTGATCATGCAGAAATAGCCTGCAAGCATACCTTAAAAAATTTAGTCTTTCAGGAAAAGAAAAGGAGCATAGTTCTTGCAAAGATTTTTTTAACATCACTTTCTTGTGCCTGGAGAACCTCCTTCATTCCTCCCAAGGCCCATCACTAGTCTAATAGCTTAGCTGCATTTCTTGATGAAAGTTTTAACACCTATAACAAACATGCTCCCTCCCAAATCCAGTTCTTTTAGCTACAGTTACCTAAATTAGAGCTGGCTTGTCCCAAGCCCAGTGCTCCATAGCTACTGTGTTTGCCTCCAACCTGTGTCAGGTGCCTTTCAAACCCAATTGTCCCCAGATTCTTCCTCACTTCACAGCTCAGCAAAGAGAAAAGGAACACAAGGGGTTCAGCACAGTTGCCATTTGAATTTAATACAGGTTTTTTTTTTAATTTTCAGACTATATAATTTCATAAATCCCCTTTGTTTCATGAAAAATATTCACCATGACATGCTTTTAATTATTGTATTGGTTAAAGGTGAGTTTATCAAAACAAAGAGCTATTGTCCCCAAACTCCTTCATGATGGGCTGTGAAACAAATGTACTGGGCTAAACCTTCAGCTAATTTAGTTCAGCCCAGTAAGTTTAGTACCGTTATGCTAATAAGTTATTATTTCTTAAGGGGATGACCTATCACAGTTTTTATCTTTAATATTGAATTATTTTTAAAATAGAAATTAGCCAATCACAAAAAAGCCTCAGTTCAATATGAAGAAAAAGATGCTGATAAGTTTGTTTAGGTTTTAATCCTCCCCCATTATTTTTAAATGGTTTAATCTATGTCCTATTTTTAAGTAGTTTAATCTACCTCCTATTTCTTGATCAGAGCAAAAGGCACTGTGTGTGTGAAACTGAAAAATGAATGGTCCCAAATTCCATCCTGAACAACCCTTTCTACAAATTAATACCAACACAGATAATATACTCTTTTTATTCCCTCTCTGCTTACAGATCAAGATGTCAGTGGCACTAAGGGCTGTACAAACCTACAAAAAATCATGGTCTCAATCTCAAAGAATTTACACTCAAACTATAAGATAAAGGAAAGCAGAGTATTTGCAGAATACAGAACAGATCATTGTAAAACTATCAAGGCAATACAGATCAGCATGATAGTCAGCAGCCATCTCAAATAGGGGTTTTTTGAGGAAATTTTGTCAAAAAAGATTTTTAACGAGGCAACAGAAAGAGGAAATCAGGGCAATTTTGTATCTATTTACTGAGCTTTCATCCAAGCATAAGACAGACAGCATGAAGGCATTGGCTTCACCAGTGACCTCCCAAAGAGTAACATAAAACAAAGCTGAAATATCCTGTGCATCTTAGCTTCTAAAAAATGTTTTAGCAAAGTGATGCACTCGAAATTTTGGGAAAAGTTGCCCTCACTTCAGCAACCTTCATTGACTCTGACAGAGGAACAGACAAACTCAGCTGACATACAAGGATAAAATTTATTTACTTGTCTGAAAAAAAAGAGGCACTATATACCTAAACTGTTCCTGACAGATTTGTCCAACCTCTTTTTAGGAAAGAAAAGCTGTAGTACATTATATTATGAAATAGATCAAACTCTAAACCCCAGAACACTATTTGAAGATGGTTTCCCACTTCAATGACACACATCTTATTTTCCAGCTCTTCTTCAAGAAGAGCCAGATCTTTTCATGATAAAGACTTTGAATTTTTAGCACCACATTTTAACACAACATAAACAAAAGAAACCACACTAGCCCTTTAAACACAGTTCCAGACAGGAAGACCACATACACAAAAAGTGTGAAAGTCTGAACTAACTCAGGACAGGCAGAAAACAGATTGTATTTTATACTGAGATTTCCAGCAGCAGGAGAAGAACTTTCGCTGTCAACTTAGTGCTGTTGCTTAGAATGAAGAGTCAATAATTAAATTTAAAATTCTGCAGAGAGACCTAGTGATCTGGAAGGAACAAAAACAAGCACGAGGAAGAAGTTTAAACTAGAGAAAGTGCCACACAACATGTTTAGTCAGGAGGGGAAGAAACAAACCAAAACCAAAAATACCTCTTACTAAAGAAATAAGGGTGAAGATTTTCAAAATGAGAGAAAGTGAAAGGGTTTCATACGGACTAAAAATATTGGGATTTATTTTGCAATATTTACAGAACTGAGTAGATAGCAAGCTCTTGAGAATTTAGGGGGAAATATGGAGAATTTGAAAACGGGAAGCCTAGTGCTTACATGCTGAAAAGGGAGGGAATGACGAAGCCAGGGAATTATCAATCATTCATTTTGACTTGGATTCCAAGAAAAATCCTGAAAGAAATAAACAAATACATTTCAAAAACACAGAGAAAACAAACAAGACAAGTAACAGCCAAAAGGGATCTGTCATCAATGGGCTGTCACATTTCCTTCAGTAAGAGGGTAACAGGCAATGTGGATGAGAGACAAGCAGCCAGGTGTCATTTATCTTAACATTAGAAAGATTTTTGACAACATCTCAAATTACACTCTCAGTCACAGGCAACCTAGTGAAACAGATTTAGCCCCTAAGGGCTAGGTGCAAATTATATCAGAAAGCTGAGGAAAGATAAATTTGTAGTTGATTTACTGTCAGAAGAGAAGGGATGGCACTGGGTGTGGTCTAGAAAGGTCTGTTGTTAGTCTGCTATTATTCAATATTTGTAATAACCACTCGCTTTGTCTCGATCATAAAATAGAGTATAGGGTGATCAAATTTGGGCAGTAACACTGGGAAAGGCTGAAGCCACGCTGAAGGTCAGAATACTTATTTCAAATGATACTGCAGAGTCTGAAAAAATGAAGCATCCAGTTTAACAGGGACAACTAGCAGTACATTATGGGTCAGGAAGGACAGAGGTGGCAGCTCTGCAGAAGAAAAAGAGATCTCAGGGCTCTAGTAGATTGTGATATATTGAACCAATGTCGTCCTGTTGCAAAGGGGCAGAAGCCAGATAAATGCAGATAGATACAACAGTCTTCCCCCTCTACTCTCCATCATGACTACATGAAATTATGTTTCTCCTGTACTCTGCACTAGTAAGACTGCAGTCAGAACACTTTCTGAAGGCTAGGTCATTGTGTTTCCCTTTGAAGGAGAATCAAATGGGGAGTCCAGAGGAAATCTGCAAAGATCAGAAGCACATCTAGAAAACACGATCTGTGTGACTAAATTGAACAAATTCCTCTTGTATAGCCTGAAGAAATAACATAGCCTAGGAGGTAAAACAACAGTCCTCAAATACATGAAAAGGATGAGGATGTGCACGATGTACACTGAATAAAATGAGCTTAAATTATAGCAAGAAGGAGTAAAGTTGGGTATTCTTAAGACATTTTGGAGCGATAAGAGTAGCTAAAAATGAAAGATAATGCCTTCAGAAGCTGCAAAGTCTTCATCCTTAAAACAACATAAGTGTAGAAGATGTTAACTTTATCCAAGGGCTAGAGAGTCTCTTGAGATCTCTTTTGCTGTCTTCTATAACGCAAAGGCAGATTTCAGGTACTAAATATTTTGGGAACAAATAAAACTATCATAACTAGGCTAAATAAATAGGAAAATAGAAAAATGCCAATGTACTCTCTTGACAGCTAAGTTCTTTAGGCTGTCTTTTGCGATTTTACAGAATACCTATTTAGGAAAAATATTTACAAGAAAAAAGTAAACAAGAAATTGTAATGATCCTACTTTTCCTATGTCTTGCATAATTAATGATGTATTTTAAATATGGTATGGTAAATTGCTTTTGGTTTGCAGTGAAAATGCTTCTCTAAGTGTTAGGGAAAGAAGGTCTAAGTAAAAGAAATCACCACTGCTGCAATAATAAACTGTTTCCCACACAAGGGAACCTCAATCAGTTTGGGATGTATTAAGCATCTAGAATGTAAAAAAGAAGTCCAACTTGGAGTCCTATACATGAACGGAAAACAGGCAGAGAAGTTGTCCTTAACTAGTAAAGTGATGCACAACCTGAAGCAAAGATCCTAAATAAATAATCAGGTTTATAACTCCATAACTCTTTCAGGGCTTTCTTCTAGAGCTCTTGCTAAAGACTGCTAAAGACAGTCTTGTATTCAGCACAAAACCAAGTACAGGAGTCCAGTTGCTCCTATGCCTCCCAGCATTTGCTCAAGGGATACAGGACATTGCCTCTGAGGGGATTATTAGAAGATCCAGCCTGCCAAACAAATGAAAGCCAGAAAACTTTAGAACTGATGACCCCATCTTTGAATCACTACAAAATCAGTATTTACAGCTCACCTACTCCAACCAGCCCAGGGCAGCCCAGTACTTAATTATCCTCATCCTTAGAATCTTCTAGCATGTCTGCATTAGATATCTCTCACTGTAATTCAAATCCACTCCTTCTCCTAATAGCCAAATTAACTATGCCTAACATAGTTCTTTTCCTGAATAATCCTTTCTGTATTGGAAGAGATTAACACAGCCCCCCTCAATGCAGTTTTCTTCAGACTAAACAACCCTAGTTTGCCCAATCTTTCCCTAAAGGCATACTTTTAGATGGCTGATCATTATAATTGCTTGCAGCTGGACTCTCTCCAGCTACTTTACTTTTCAGAGAGAAGTCCCCGTTCTGCTAAGGAGCTCACAGCACTGAAGGAGAGAACAGATCAATTACATCACAAGCCTAGGAGTTCCTTGCTGTAATGGCTTCTGGCGATGCAAATCAGTTAACCATTCCAAAGCTATTGCTTAGCCTTATGCCTAAGTTTTCCATAAAAATGGGAGTTCAATTCCTGCAGTTACCAGAAAGGGCACTGCAATCCTCCTTCTTTGACCCAGTCATTTCAAGCATATTTTATTGACATATTCAACACTAAATCTGTTTACTGTGAGCTGAAGTTACAATTAAATTAGCTATGCATTCTTCATTTCCTGCGTTAAGATGTATTAATATCACCATTAAATCTAGTGATACCATTTTGGATATTCAGAAAATAATTCCCTATCTTAAATATATTTTTTAAATAGTGTTTGGGGATTTATCCAGATGAGAAGTCCTGGATAAATATTACATTACTATCCTGAAGTAATTAAAATAATATTAGTGCAAGATGAAGAGAATTGCAGCAAAACAAACAGAAAAAACTATAATCATACAGTACTGTTCTGTTGGCTGCTGGTTATTTTCTTTCATCCTATAATAACTATTGAAGGCCTTTTTCATTTTCCTTTTAATGATTGTTAATTTTGTGGTAGACTTCCATTATGTAATACAAATGAGCAATAATTAATTTAATAATTTAATCTGCGATTTTTGCTTTTAAGGACTTTTAAACAATTTGCTTCAAGCTTTAAAGGGCAGCTCAATTTTCAAATTACAAGATGTATGTAAATTTCAGGGTGGTGTCAATGCTAAAACTCACATTAGCTTGTACCAGGGGAGTAGCTAACCCTGCTCTGAAGTCCTGTTGCATATGAATGCAAAACTCTCCGGGAATTCATTCAAAAGCTCCTGAATTTTTATTGTTCTATCACTGCTCACTTTTTTTACTGTGAAAGAGAAAAGAATATTTTAAAACATAAGTTCTATGCTTGTCATTCCTTTCCAGTTTGTTAAAAAAACAGGAATACTCTTGGTCCTGTTGGTTATGGCTATTCAAAGAACAATTCATTCTAATCATACCACTTACAAAAGATGAACACAAAAAGCTATAAAATATCTACCACCCAGTCAAGAATCCTGTGACAAATTCACAGCCAAACATAGAACTGCAACTTCATGCTTCATTTGAGGAACCTGACTTTCACTCACCCTGACAAGGTGAGAAAAAAGTCACTATTCATCCCAACTCTCAAGCAGAGACTGTTTCACTGGCAATTTCCTATCATTCTAATGAAGAAAAAATGGTTATCAAATTTCAGGACATCTTCCCAGCAGCTATCTTTTATCTGTTTTCTTTTTTGTTTACGTGTTTGTTTTTCTATAGAGAATCAGTTAAGAAGTCCACTTCATTTAGGGGGAAAAAAGACTATTAGGACCAAAGTAAAAAACTTCAGAAGGAAGACAAGTTGTCATTCTTCAGTTTTTCTAAGGTCATTAGCTCTTGAATGTAGGTTCTGTTTTGATTTTCAGTTATGTCTGAAATAGTTTCTGTCTAATATGGGCACTTCTGAAAAACATTTAATGATCTTTTAACATCTGTATTCAGCCTATTTCCTCTTCATCACAAAACTTTTTATATCAATACAACCCGTAACCTTTCAATAGCATAAAATCCCAATTTTATTCCATGTGTCTTGTGTTTTTTGTCTTGTATCCGCTTCTCATTTATTGCAGCCTACTGTTGACTTATCTTTTTAATCTAGAATTGGTCCTTAGCAGACACAATTTTCATATTGACCTAAGACACTAACAGTAGGGAAGAACAAATCCTGAGTTATACTACTTGACCAGTGCTAAGATCAGGACTAGTTTTGTGAAACCTAACTAGTCTAGAAACCATAACAGTCTCTTCTATTTTCAGCTTTATGTAGAATAAAGAAAGATAGCAGTACAATTTTGAGAATAGAAGAACCTAAAATATTTCCGCTTGTCTCCTTTAGTTTTATTTTTAACTTGGGATCAACAATTTTCAGTCAAATGACATGGGTTTGTTTGAGAAAAAGTTTGAACTCTACTGCCTTATTACATGCAGGCAGAAGAACACCCTGCAGGCCATATGATTGTCATATTTTGTTTATAGATATAATCATATTCAGCACTAAGTGCTTTTGTTTTGTATTTCCCTGTACTGTGTTCTTTTGTTAAACACAGGGCTTAGGTTCAGCATTTTAAAAACATCTATCAATTATATAATAGCTACCACAGGAAAAGAAGAGGCTTTCTGACTTCTTTAATGAAATACAGTGGCCTACAGCAAAGCTTGAAACTTATTTAATGCAGTTATGGAAAACATCAGAAGTTTTTTGAGTCATTTTCTTTTACCATGTCACAAGAAAGGGAACTAATGGATTTTGAATCTGTAACTTTCAAAAATAATTGACTAATTTCAGTGTTGATGGATTCCTTCAGTATTAGATACAAGACATGAGGCCTAGAAAAGAAGAGAAATCAAATACTGATTCAAATCTCTTTATGATCTGGCTGCCTTAAGGGAAGCTCACTGTCAGTGCGAGGTTGCCAATTTTTACTAGTTCACCAATCACTGTGCTTAAGGCTGATGGTGGTTATGGCTGTCTCTCTGATAGTTCATCACATCAGTGTAATTTTAATTTATAGTTTTCGTCATAAATCAAGATTATTATGGAAAAATGGATGCCCCTGAGTCATTTATATCCTCCGTGCATACACTCCATAAATGTGAAAGCTTATGCATCTTATTATTTCTAAGAGAATGTTAGAAATCTGTTATTGTAAAATCTCCTTTTTATTTTAACAGAACTCTTGTGCTCCAGTGAAAAACAAAACAAAACAAGACACAAAAATCCCAAACAACAAAACAAATACAAGTGAATTCTGTCTTTAAAATTCATGTTTTCACTTGAAACACAGAATCAGAGAAAGGCAGAGCATTCAAAGCAACCTGAAAGATCGTCTAGTTCCAGCCCCTCTGCTGTGAGCAGGGTCACCTTTCACTAGATCAGGTTGCTTAGAACCCATCCAACCCAGCCTCAAACAGCTCCGAGGAAACATGCAGGGGTTTTATATGCTTTGGATTTTTCTTAAGGAGTAGTATCACACAAGTTGATATCCACTTCAGCATTTTAACTGCATCAGCTAAATGTGTGATTTTGAAATCACCCATAATTGTGTCTGCCTGAGGACTCATCAGAAGACCAAAATCACTAACTTGGAAGAATATGGATTTAGATCTACATATTTCTTTCATATTGGGGTCTTTAAACACAGATTTTGGTAGATCCAAACAATGTATAAGCTTGAAATGCAATCTTAGATTGTTTCAAATTGTATCTTAAAAATATCGCCTTTTTTTTTTTAATCAAATATTAGATTTTAAAATTCTTTAACATTTCAACTTTTCTTTTTCCAACTGGTACTTAGCTTTAAAAACAGTATTTTTAAAGGCATTCAGAGCATGTTAAAATAAATGTTCAGAGAAAAAAAGAAATTAACCAAACCAAACTGAATGGGTTTCTAAGGAAAGGAACTCAGGAAGTCATTATTAAAACTTTAGGGCTGGGACTATTTCCATCCACTGCCACTGACAAAAGCCACCAGTCAACATCTGTGTCTAGCCCTTACAACAGCACATGCTATACAGAACAGTTTCTAAGGGTGAATTCATTATTAATCATAAAAGGAACTTGATTCATATTATAAGTGCAATGAAAAGCAAGCTTGTTTCTAACAACTTTACTTGAACAGATATTACATGGTTGAGAGCTCAAATTTGCTAAACCCACACATTTGTAGAGAACTTTTACATATGACCTGGTATGCAAAATGCTGTTGCAATATTAATAAAACATAACTTTTGCAAGAAAAGCTACCTTTGCCTGGATTTTTATTCATCATAAAAACTAGATTTTTTTTTTGGAAGAAAGCATTTTAACTATCAGACTTCCCTGAAAATTAAGTTAACTTTTTTCTACTGATAAAGAAAAGAAAATTATGAAATAAACAGAAAACACTGACAGTTAATGTATCATCAATGAGCAGAAGTTCTAAGGCAGTTATTTCTTTCATTCCTTGAAAATCATACTAAAAGTTTGAAAGGTCTGGTTGTTTCCAGTATATTAAGATCACTTAAAGTCAGGAACCCTTGGAGAGTAAAAGGACTTTACTAAAACAGGTGTACTTTTACATGGTCAGAATCATCAGACAGTCAGGTTCTTTGAGATTATTGTTGGACATTTCTAAATATTTGCTTTCAGGGTTTCCTTGTGTCTGTCAAAGACTGAGATACCTTATTCAAACTCAATAATCATGCAAAAATTTTAATTTGGAAGATCATTAATGCTTCTTAATTTAATTTATCTACTGTTTCAGCATTGTGATGCATTTGTTTTGTAAGTATTACAAGAGTAGGACTGATCAGTAGTCATGAAGTGCCTGTATCTGGAAGCTATAGTTGCTTCAGAGGAAATTTAAAAGGTCAGTTAGCCTAAAGGAGAGCATTAATACTACTGAAGTCTCCATGAAGAAACCAGCATCAGAGCTAGAAGGGTCTCTGCAGCTGGTGAAGCCTGCTGAGAAAGAGCCCCTTAGGGAGGGTGATGCAGAGTCTTTATCCAGCCAGTCAGCACTTCCTGCCCAAAGGGAAAACCAGCACTGCAACGAGAAAGGAACAAGTCTGAAGCTTGACAAGGACCCTGCAGAGTCAGTGAAACTTTGAGGAGCCAGAGACATCAGCAGAGCAACCCTGAAATCTGCAGGTGGTGGCCAGAGATAGACTGGGGCTAGCTACCAGGTGAGAAGACACAGCCCAGACAACAAACCTGCAGCAAAAATATGATCTAAATTAGCAAAAAGCATCTTAAGGAAAAGGAAAAGTAGTGGGAATGAGGAAATCGGAAATAGAAAAGGGAAACCTTTCGATTAAGTTATTTAGATGGAAGATATGTTCTAGTTTGTCTTACAATAATTTTTCCAAGGGTTGAACTGTACTAAAAACCTGATACTTTCAAGATTTATTTTTCTGACAGGGAAAATAAACAGATTAATAAAAAAGATAAATTTTCTGAAGCACAATACCAGCTGCATAGATGAACATAATCATAAACACATCATAGCTACAACATGTTAACACACAATTTGAGGAAGAAATATCTGTAAAAACAGGGTAGAGGTATCTACAGAGGATATCTAGCTTACAAATAGTCACTAAAAATCATAGTTACACATGTCTTCATTAAAATTAAACTAGAGGAGAAAGAGTACGGGGGGAAAGTATTATATTTTAAAAGCGTCTCCTTTAAAGAGCAGCAGGGTAAAAATTGTTCTGCCATCTTAATACTGCTTCACTTTCAATAAATATAGATGTTTTCACGGAAACTAATGAAAACATCCACTGTGTTCCCTATGATTCATTGGCAATCAAAAGCACTTCCCAATTTGCAATATGATGATCTGGAGTATTGACAATCATTCAAAATGATTGCTCGGTTTTAATATATTTTGTCTAGTGAGAGGAGGCAACAGCTTTGCCATAGCAGATCATCATCTGTCATAACTGCCATCAGCACCTGCTAAGAGTTTAGTGAGTGTGCAGGAGGAGCCAGCCCTGTGTGCCTGCTCACACCCTGGCCCGTGAGAGCAGGGGGTGGTGGAGCAAGAGCAGGACCCTCACACAAGGCTGGGAGCAGAACCTTGCACTGCAGGGCACTGTGCCAACCCACCCATGTAGGGGGATAGAATATAAGAAAATAAAGAGAGCGTAGAAAGTAATCTTACCCCTAAGGAGCTGCAGCGGGGCCAATTAGCAAAGATTAGGAACAGGCCTGACTTCAACAGGCCACAGCTGTAACCAATGAGAAGAAGAGGGCTATAAAAGAGTGGGTTGGCTGGTTGAGAAGGGAATTGGATTTAGTTGGCTACTTTGTGAAGAAGAAAGAGTTGGTGCTGTGAGGAGTACTGCCCACAAGAAACACCAAAAAGATGTGAAACTTTTGTGATAAGGAGACAACAGTATGGAACCCCTGCAATTAGATGACAACGCAGCCATATCTTCACAACTTCACATACTGGACAGAGCCTGCCTGAGAGCTGGAAAAACCAGTTGTATCCAGCACGTGAGCTCATGGTGGTGGAAAAAGAGAGCCAAACAACATTCAACACATCCTTAACTAATGAGAGATAATGAGGGCATCCTTAGATAAATCCTTTCCTGTCAGATTTGTGGTCAATGTGGTTAGTACAATGTGGTTTCAGTAGTATGAGTACCCATCAATCCAATCATATTTCAGAGTTCCCTTGAGTGCATATACATGAGGCAGAAATAATGGGACTGAAAAATTACAGGCGTAATGAAAAATTTAGACGTCTAGGGGGATATAGAAAAAGACAGATCATAATGAAACTAAAACTGAAGCAAAATTTTCAGTATCTTCTTTGATATTACTATATAACTGTTATGTTAGTACTAGAATTTGTGCAAAATGTGTGCATCAGTTTTTGAGTTAATTTAATAAATACTAACTTCTCAGAAAAATGTAGCAATTATCAAAATCTGGAATGTATTCCATAATAGTTATGATAAGAATCT
The DNA here is from genome assembly GCF_901933205.1 of Camarhynchus parvulus. Taxonomy (NCBI): domain Eukaryota; kingdom Metazoa; phylum Chordata; class Aves; order Passeriformes; family Thraupidae; genus Camarhynchus; species Camarhynchus parvulus. The sequence continues at coordinate 50,094,550 of NC_044586.1, forward strand.
AACTGTAGCCTTTTCCAGAAATTAATGTTTATTATTAAACTTGTTTAACCATTTTTTTTCCTTTCATGCCCTCCAACACACAGATATTTAGGTTAGTGAAGGGAAATAACACTGCCTCACAATCTGCAACACACAGCTTCTGTTGGTAGGATTTTTTTCTATTTGGCCAGATTAACTAAATAAATGAGTCCCTGACAAGTAGTTACAGATATTAAATTGTAGATATGCTAAAGTGGTTTAACAGCTGTGGATCAAAATGGGGAGCTATCATATGTGTTATTGTGGATAGCACTCAGATAATTATTGCAAAATAGTCTGATCAGGAGAATAATTTGTAAATATTTACTACACTGTCTTTGTGACTCTTCATCAGGAACCTCTCACATGGAAAACCACAGATATTCGAAACTTTCTCTTTGTGGTTTTATTGAATTCACTTCATGAACTTCCTTTGGTGTACCTAGTCATCAATTCACACTGTTGCCCTTCTCATCAGCCTTTAGCAAAACAACATTGGTATTTGCAGAGGTACCCAAACAGCTAACACAAGTATATTGCATATCTAATAAGGAAAGAGATTAAATTCATTTTTCTTCTTCTCTCTTTACATGAAGACATCTTCTTCCAGAAAGTATTTTGGACCCAAAAATTTCTGAAATTAAACCTTGATGCCTATTTGTCACACAAATCTATGTAATATATCCTCTGAATTTTGTTAGGACAGCAATTTTCAACCCAAATATAATTCCAAGCACAGATGGAATTTAACTACCCCAAAACTTGCAAAAGAGATTAAGACAGCAATTAAAAACACCATCTAAAGATGGGTAAATTGTGGTTTTTCATTCCTTCTGTTATGAAGTAATCAGGGACAATACAAATCCTAATTATTCATGTAGAAAAACACCTAAGTCTCCCTTTATATTCAAGGAATATTTTTATTGCAGTAGTTCATCATCCCTATGTTTTAACCAAATCAGAAGTGGTTAGAATTCAAACTTGTCTTTTATGAAATACATTTCCATCCTCTTATATTATTTGAAATACCTGGGCAATTTACCTGCCCCCATACCTTTTTTTAAAGGAAAAGTTATTATTTACTTCCCTACTTTATTAATCTCTCTGAGGAATAACAGATATAAAATGATTTGAAAATATCATCTGAAGGAGCTGATAACTACACGACCCATCTGACTTAAAAATATAAACAATTTTATTCAGGCTATTGTGCAAGCTTTTACTGCCTTCTCAAGAACAGAGGGGTAGTGCTTTGTTCTGCCAACTGACAGAGAATAAATAATATTTTTTAAGTGTTTAAAATAATTTAATACTCAAATGAGTATTATCCAATGTCAGTATCATAATCCGATTGGTAGAACCATAGAATCATTTAGGTTGAAAAGAAACGTAAGATCATCAAGTCTAACCATTGGCCTGACATGGCCAAATCCACCACTGAAGCATGTCCCTAAAGGCCACATCTACATATCTTTTAAATACCCCCAGTGATGGCGACCACTTCCCTGGGCAACCTGTTCCAATGCTTGATCACCCTTTCAATGATGAAATTTTTTTCTAATGTCTGATCTAAACCTCCCCTGGTGCAACTTCCTGTAGTTTCCCCTGTCCCATCACTTCTTTCTTTCAGGTAGTTGTAGAGAGCCGGAAATTCTCCCCTGAGGCTCATTTTCTACCTAACAAAATAACTGAGTCTCATTTTCTACCTAACGAAATAACTGAGCCCAGTTCCCTCATTCAGTTCTCACAAGACCTGTGCTATAGACCCTTCACTATCTTCATTGCCCTTTTCTGGACATGCCCCAACCCCTCAATGTCTTGTAGTATTCAAGGGGAACTTTATTGGTCTCTACAACTACTTGAAAGAAAGTTGTAGACAGGTGGAGGTCAGTCTTTTCTCACAGGGTGATAGAAATGGTTTCAAGTTGTGCCAGGACAGGTTTAGATTTCATAATAGGAAAAAAATCTTCCATTGTAAGGGTGATCAAGCAATGGAATAGGCTGCCCAGGGAAGTGATGGAATCAACATCCCTGAAGATATTTAAAAGACTTGTAGATGTGGCCTTGGGGACATGGTTTAGTGGTGGTCCAAGCAGTGTTTGATTGATAGTTGCACTCAACAACCTTAGATGTTTATGCCAACCTTGATGATTCTATGATTCTATCAGCTGCAGCCTCTCCAGGGCCAAGTACAGAGGAACAGTTACTGCCCTGGTCCTGCTAGCCTCACTATTTCTGATACAGCCAAGATGCCATTGGCCTTCTTGGCTGCCTGAGCACACTCCAGCTCCTGATCAGCTGTGTCAACCAACATTCCCAGGACCTTTTCTGCTGGGCAGTTTTCCAGCCACTTTGCCCCTAGACTGTTTGGGTTGCTGTGACCCAAGGGTAGGACTCACCCCTTCACCTCGTTGAACCTCATGTAATTGGCCATGGCAATCAACCAGCCTGTCCTCAGTGCTCTGCAGAGCCTTCCTACTCTGCAGGAGATCAACACTTCTGCTCAACTTGGGTCTCGTCTGCAAATTTACTGAGGGTGCACATGATCACCTTGTCCAGATCATTGATAAAAACATTAAACAGGACCCAGTACTGACCCCAGGAGAGCACCACTTGTCACCAGCTGCTAACTGGATGTAACTCCATTCACTATCATCTCTGGATGGCTCATCCCTCCAGCCAGTGCTTTACCCAGTGAACAGTGCGCCTATCCAAGCCATGAGCATCCAGTTTCAGCAAGACAATACTAAGGGAAACAGTGTACTTACGTTTAGATGAAGTTGATTGCTCCACTGACCGATTACTTTGTATTCTGTACTCTTATTGGTGATTTGATACTGAAAAATATCATAGCGTCCAGGAGCATCTCCATTTTCATTGAAAACAACAGGTGTTCCAGCACTCCCTGAAAAAAATATTAAAAGCAATAAATACCTTTAAAGGAATTTTAAAAATACACATTAAGGAAAAAATTCTAATTAGAAATTGAACAGGTTCTTCATAATGCAAATATAGTATGATAATACATTCAAAAACCTCCCCAAAACAAAATGTATTATATTATCATCGTCACAAAATCTACCCTATGAGTCTATGAAAATAATTTTAAAATATAATCCTTTGCTGACTTTTTCTCTGGTTGTTTGGTTGAGGGTGTTTTTTATGTGTGTTATAGAACATTAGGAAATTCTAGGATAAAACAGAAATGAAGACATTTCTTTTGACATGAAGAAAGACAATATTTCACTTTAGGATGTGTATACTTGTCAGTAGGCAAAAAATAGCAATCTTGTCATGAACTACATTAAAAATTTCCCAGTTAAGTACAAAAATGTTGTTAATATCCTCAACTTAGGAGCCAATACTCATAAAATACCTTGAGATGCAAATGGTTAAATTGTGTCAAAGTAAGTATGCTGCTTCTAACACTGACCACCTATGAAAAAATATTTTATCAAAATAAATTAAGTACATCAGCTGTGCTTGTTGCTCTCTCCTCTATACATGACACTGCCTGACAGAAAAGGCCATTGCTGAAGCTGTCAAAGTTATAAATTGACACTGTTCTTACTCGATCAACAAAATGTTCAAAGATTGAAAACTACACATCTACCTTGGCAACCAGACCAGCCAAATTAGAACACATTTTGATGGATTCCCTCAAGGTGACATCAAGGACCTGCACTCCTGCAGAGACCTTTCAAAAGCTACTCCCCTTCCCCAAATTTTTATTTATGGGTGAATCATATTTACCGTTGAGGTCCATTGAAGAAAAATCCAAGTATGCTAATGTTCTATTTCAGTGACTGGAGATGAAATTTATCTTTACTGGGGGAAAAACCCAAACCACCAAAAAATGCCCCCACAATGTTTTCATGTTTCTCCATGTAAACACCCAAGAAAAGAATAGCCAGTTCACAGTAAATTCCTATGCTATAACATGTGTTAATGTACCACGTAGAGTCACTAAGTCCACTGTGAATGGTTTCCAGAGAATGAAAAAAAAAAAGTTTGAAATTCTGGGTACCTATCAAGCAGAAATAAACTAGTAGAATAGGAGCAGTCTACACACTCCAAGATTTCAACATAAATTCTTCTTGTCTGTCTGTCTGTCTCTCTCCCATAAAGTATTTTGTTCTCTAAAGCATTTTGTTTTGTATAACAGCTTTCATATAAAATTGATATCCAGTGAAATAAACAGTATTTTGAGAGTGACAAGTGGCACATTAAATACTGTGCCAATTTCACAGTTCTGCCAGAAAAATTCTGGCTGCAAAAATTGGACGTGAGCAACCATGGAAGAAGAGTATCAAAAATTATGTGTGGTAAAGACTTAAGACCCCATGAAGATAGAAGAAACTCTACAGAAAATTTTGGAAAGCTCTTCATGCTTTACTCCCAATTATTTTGACAGAATGAAGGGCAAGAAAAATCCCAGTCTACAATCTTTCAAGCAATGAAATTATTCTTCACTGCTCACACTGCAGGTTGATGCAATAAATTTTTTCCACCCAACAAACACATACTCAGCTGTTGTTGGTTCATAGTTATGGAGGTAACCTTCAAAACATTACTGTACAGTAACAATAGAATTCATCTTTCCACTCAGCAGCATTTGAAGACCTCATGGAAAAACAGTCATTTTTATGAACAGATAGGAAATGTTCTTGGTATACCTTAAGACCAATTGGAACTTAAAACATTATAATGCTCAGCAATGAGATTGTGAGCTTATAATATATGGCTGGCTTTAGAAAGATCTTCTGGTGGTTTTAGTTGGGATAAGTTGATTTTTTTCATAGTAGGTCGGGGCTCTGATTTGGATTTGTGCTAAAAACTGTTGGCAGCACAGGGAGTTTTTAGCTATTTCTGAGCAACATTTACAGAGTCAAGGTGTTTTCTGCTTTTCATCCCACTCCACCACTGGGGAGGCTGGGGATGCATAAGGAGTTGGGAGGGGACCAATCAGGACAGATGACCCCAACTGACTCAAGGCATATTGTTCATTTCATTCTCTACCATAAAACATCATGTTTAGCATATAAACCTGGAGAAGAAGACGGAAGAAGGAGACATTTGGGGAGATGGCATTAAGTCACTCACTCTATGTATGATGCTTTCCTGGGGATGACTGAACACCTGCATGTGGTGAATGAAGTCCTTTTGCTTGGTTTATGTGTGCAGCTTTTGCTTCACTTATTAAACTGTCTTTATCTCAACCCATCTATTTTCTCAATTTTACCCTTCCAGTTCTCTCCCAGTCCAGCTGGTTGAGGAAGGATCGAGCCTGTGTGATGCTCAGCTGCAGGGGTTAATCCACAACACATAAAGTGACTGACTAGTCCAAACCAGAACTACCTTTCTTTTTTGGTGTAGTGCTGTTCTCAGCTAGAGCACAACAGCATCTCATGCTGAGCACCACAATCAACAGGGACATAGCAACTCGCTAAATTCAGCAGGCTCTCCAACTGAGTCCAGCAAGATTTTTCCCATGAGGCAAAAGTCAAACAACCTTTGTCAAGTTAATAAAACCAGGCTTGCTAAAAGCTGGAATAAGTCACAGAAGATTTACACTCCCTAACACTGAGAAAAAAACACTATCCCTTTGTTAAACAGCAGATTTTAGAAAGTACAGTAACAGCCACAGTGCCTGCTCTAAAGTATATTTGATTGTGTTTTAGCAATGCTGCCATAACTTGTATATTCTGTTAACAAGGAAACTATTGCTTTAATCCATGTCTTATTATATTCACATTCCATTGTGGAATAAAACATTTAATGAACTATAACTAGGAGGTATGCATGACTGGATTGTGCTAATAAACCATTAGCTGCATAACCAGGAAAGCAAAGTTAAAGGCTTTTGAAGAAAACCTGTGGATTTTACCAGTGGTTTCCAAAATAATGACTGCAAGATGGTAGCAGAAGTCTTGAAAGTGTAAGGACAAAATGAAAGTGTAAGACAAACTAGATGCCTCAAGGTTATAAACAAACTACCAATGGTTAATTAATATTCTTTAAAAATGTTAACCTCATCTGAAGAAAAATATACCCTTGGTGAATGATCTGAATGAAGAGTGGACACGAGAATGGATAGTCCTCAAATTGAAAAGGTTTTCTAAGAAAATATATTTTGTTGGATAGTCCATCAAATTAAAGTGCATACTTCTGTGGAAAAACTGATTTATGCTGTAGAGAGGACAGATAATAAACCATGTGGAGAAACACTGTAGTTGACCATAACAACTAATCCCATGTGAGGAGGCAAACTTGGATTCAGTATATGGCACTCGAACAAATGCCGTGGAAGTATACAAGTGTCTCTTTTTGTGACAACCTGATATGCAGAACTGAGCACTCTTGGTATCTGGTACTGCCACATGGACTCTATAATTGCCATTGCAGGGAATTGCATCATAATTCAAGTTTAAGACAGAATTTAAATGCTCCTCTTGTTAATCATTGAGGTCTACCTGCAAAATTTAAATTTAACACACTGTAGAGAGGAAGTAACACAGAATAAAACAAAGACCTGAGGTAGTGAGCCAGGACTACATAAATTCCAGCTTAGATAAAAAGTACTTTGGGAAACCACAACAAACTGTTCTTGAGTAGTGTATTTATACTAGAGAATGAACCTGGCTGCCTTCATTTGGGAACCACATTCATTGGAAACCATCATAGGAAAAATGCTACTTTTGCTTAGGATAAATGTTTCTGTATTGCTAGTTTAGACCTCCACAGAGAACAGAGAAAGCAGGGTACTTTTTTAGAAACAATTTCACTGATTCAAATTTTAAAAATATTTTTAAAGGAATCATTTAATAAAGCAATTATTTAATCATTTAATCATTTTAAAGCAATCATTTAATATTTTTAAAGCAATCATTAAATTGATCATTAATAAATGATCAATTTAATCATTTAAAGAGAAAGGAGGGAACTATGTCTTCAAGCCTTTTCATATTTTATTCTACATGTAGTTCTGTTGCCTGTGTAATTTTAGTTCATGAATGACTTAGGTAATTGTATTCAATCTGTCACCAATTTAACTAAATTTTTAAGTTATTCTGGATGTCCAGAAGAAAAGTACCTGGTAGAATTTCCAGACTACATAATAAGCTTGGCTAACTATGGAAAATCATGTGTGAGCTTTTACATTCGTCATCTCTCCTTCATACCAATATTTTTCAGTTTGGTTTGGGCTGGGCTGGGGTTTTTTAATATAAAGCCATAATTACTAACTTATCTTGAGATCTGTTTCAGAAGTATCTCTTTGCTGAGCAAAGGACTTATTTATAATTTTTAGGTATAAAGTATTCAGTACTCTGGTACTGAAAGAAATTCTCCCTCCTCCTTCCTACTTTGCAGCAATCATCATTAAAGAACACTGGGTGTTAAATTAGCACCTCAGCTAGACATTTCAGAGTGTTTCTGTGACCTCAGCTGTTTATGAGCCTTTCAAAATGCAGGTTGAAATAGCCAGAAAAATTATTTGAGAAGAAAAAATGGTAAAATGGATGACGTTTTTAAATCTGATTCAAGGCTGTGATGAGCCCTTTTGAATTTTCAGCGCCTTTCATAGATATCAAGGAGGACCCTTTCTGATAAGCAACTGTTGTATTACAGTTCCTTTGTGCACTGGACTTGAAAATTCACATTCTTCTGAAGAAATCTTTAAACATGTACCCTGATATTCTTGAGATGCTGATGCTGCTCAGCAACTATCTAATCCTTCATGTGCCTAGTTTGTCAAATTACATTTCAAATGATTCTAAAATATCTACTCTTGTACTGTAGACCATAATATTAGATCCCTGTGAGATTACATCATGCACTTTGCTAATGCCTTCCACTGAAATTCTCTTTGCATTTCATGAAGTGGAAAAGAAGTAGCTTTACTTGTAAACCACCAGTTCATGTGTAGTACTGGCCAAGTGCATATAGAAATGATTAATATATAAAAGTTCCTAAATTAAGAGCAGCACTAGCCTTTTTTTAAAAAAACCTTTTAAATTAAATCAACACACTTGGATTCCTCTGATACGAAATTCTTTTAATCTTTTTTTATGATGAGGCCCTGTTACTTCAGCACAAAAGTGTAGAAAAGTGGTTGTGCTGATAAGTCTCACAACTGCCATTTACAGAATGCCATTTACAACTCTCGTGGAGCAGATTTCATCATAAAGCGTGATACCAGATACAAATCTTTTATTTATGAAATCATATGTCTCTGGATTTATATTAATTTTTTTTTTTTAATTTGAAAATAAATTTACTTAAGCTGAGTCTTCATCCTGTCTTCAGCTGTTTCACATAAACTACTTCATCTGCTATGAATCTAAAGAAGGAAACCTGGATTCAATGGTAGATTTAGGAGAATGGAAGTCAAGCAGCTATGTAGTGCACTATAATACAATTAACTCTTAACTGTCTCTTAATTAACTATACACCATCTCTTAGCATTCAGCTTTATGGAAAAGCTTCTCAGATTTATATGATTAACTCTTGTTTTATTAATTCATGCAAATAATTTCAAGTATTAGAATTAAGGGTTCAGATTTTTTTTTAATGATCATTTCATTCTAAGAAGGTTTTAAAAGGAAAAAGTACTACAGAGATGTACATTAATTAAATTGTTCTCAGAAAAGTAAAAAGAGAGAGAATAACCATTTGAACTTTCAGTACCAAAAGTTTCCAGAGAAGAAAAATGCATAAAGAAAAATCAAGCAAGATGTTAGTCAATGAGACAAATGAAATAGAAGGTTGAAATGGAATAAATGGAAAGAGTAAATGCAGGCTGTTATAATGATTAATAGGAAAAAAAACCTGAAAATTATAAACAACTAATCAGAAAATTATAAACAACTAGCAAAAGTAAATTTGTGAATGTCAGGCTGCCAGAGAAAGAATATAAAGTGTACCAAGCTATGTGAGGTTTGTAACAAATTAAGCCATTATCTGCTCAATCTCCACACAGCAGACATTTTAAAACAATGAGCAAAATGAGCAACGTGGTTACTGAAATGTAAAATGATGATTGTCTTACACCTATTCAAAATCTGAAAATACTTTTTTTCATGCTTACCCTACATGTTTCAGTTCAAGTTTAGGACAATAAAACGAGTTATTATCCAGTTGCATTAAATATAGACCTTTACTGACATTTTAAATATCCTAAGATACTGGATACATCCACACAGATATGCAGAATCTGCATATGACAGAGAATCTGTGCCTTTCTGAGGCAGCAGCTGGAGGCCAGATGGATACCCTGGGGTATCTTAAATGGCATTTGATGCCCATGTTTAGGCAATTTATCTTACTTACCACAGGGCAAATTCTGGCTGTTCATGTATGAATGCACAAAATAGAATGAAACTAAGAGTGCTACAAGAAATGAATTATATACAGATTTAGGGTATATGTAATACAAGTTATAGTGGTACCCTTTGCAAGGCTTATAGAGAAAGTAAACAATTTGGTATTGAAATAAACTGATATAAATGAATTCCAGGTCAGGCAGCACAACTTTACATTTTTGAAGCTGATGGATGAGAACTTAGGCTGTGGTTTTGCACAGAAGCATATAATTTATTTGTTGTCTTGGTCCTCAGCATAGTGAAAAAATTAAAATTGTGTATTTCTATGAAAGGAACAGTTCATTCCACTCTTGTATAACATCAGCCAGGGCAAGTACCATAAGCCCATGGTATTTAAAATAACAAATACCAAGTAGAGCTTTTTTCCTTACAGAATCTATTAGAGCTTCTTCCCACATCAAGCACAGAGACATGCATCATAAAACCTACCCTGAAATGAATAAAATTCAGAGATGAGACTGAACTCTAGCCATCAACAGTATAGGAGTAGTAAAAAACAATTTGCCCCACTATTAATTAGTTGGTGTAACAGTGGGTTTTAAAAGTAGTGATCTAAATGCAAACTCTGGTTCATGCAGTCCTTCAGCTACAACTTCATGAAGTATATACAGGAGAAAAATTCATCTACATTTTCCTTGTTCCCTACATTCTCTTCCCCAGAATCAGCTATTGGCCACTCTCAGCAAATATACTACAGTGGTGACATTTTTGTTCTTACCCTCTAACAAAAAACTCAACCCAGAATATAAAACCACCAAACTCTAGCTCCTCTCCTTACAGCACCTTGACTCTACTATCAGAAAATATGTATACCTGTAATACGACTGTATCACAGATTAAACTTTGAATTCTGCCAGATAAAGAATTAAAATTGGTAGACACCAGTCTGTCACCTGCTATGGTGACACAGAACTGAGCAGGCAGTTTTGTGTTCCCCAGTCTGGACTTAGCCCATTCTCTGCTCAACAAGGCTGCACCTGACTTCTCCTCCCAGTGGTGGGACAATGCTGTGTGAATGACCTTCCCTACTCCAGTGCTAGCAGGGAGGGGTAGGATATGCAGCTGAGCTACTTCACAGGTAGGTGCTACAGCAAGGCAGGAATTATCACTGTGGCCTTGTCAGAAGCATCCATCAATCCTAGGAAGAGAATGTGATGAATGAGCTTCTGATGGGGAAGGAGCTACTGAAGAACAGAAAACAAGCCCCTTTGAACCTTCCCTGCCACCTTAGCTTTGTTCCTTTCACCTCTGGAAAAGAGACAGCTCTGTCCATACATGGGAGGGGGTTTTGAGGAGAAGAGAGGAGGGAAGGAGTGAGACAAAAAGCTTGCTGTTCCCTACATGTAACCAAAAAGCTCAGTGCTGCCAGTATATTTGAAAGAATAGAGCTTCTTTTTATTCTGTACTCAAAAAAATCCATAGAGACAGGTTTCATCTTAAAATCTACAGCATATATTGTGAGCCAGAGAAGACTGATTCAGTTTTACAGCTGAAGAATCCAGCAAGTCAAAAAAGCCAACAGGCTCAGGGAACGGATATTGTATGCAATGGGAACAGATCACTCAATCCCCTAAAGATCAACACATGGTATAAAATTCAACTGAGAGATAAAGACTACTCTAGTAAGATACTAAAATAGTAGCAGGGCAATATGACATTATCTAGTACAAGCTAACAGCTTGTACTGAAAGAGGAAGTTATAAGAGGGTGGTTAGATTTCTCATATAAAAATGTGTGAATACATGCATAAAGTTTTGTTTGCACGGTATTATAGACTGGAGAGTATCAAATACTCTTTGGTGGAAAATGGTGATTTTAATGTTATCAAGTACATGTGCATATTTTGTTTTTAAATGTTGTGGTTTGACATTCTTTTCTCTTTTTAAATATAGTTTTCAGCACAAGTAGTAGCAAGCACATTTCTTATAGTCCCTCTGAGAAGAGTTCATGGTTATGATTTTCCACCCAAAAAAAAAGAAAAAAAGAGTAGCTGACACATATGCTGGGACATAAGTGGGAGTGAAAGTGTGAGGAATCTTTTCCACAAATACAACCACAAGTAATTTTTTAGAATTACCAAAATGAATACACTTTAAGTAGACATGAATTTCTCTGTTAAATCACCTGCAGACCCCAGCAACACAACCACAACCATGTTATGGGAACATTCCCAGATTAACAGGATTTTCATACCATTTCTGTTGTCATGATTCTTCTAGCAAAAAAAAAAAACCAAAAACTTCTTTCAAGAAGCTGTTGCTATATAAAGCCATTCAAAGAGATCAGAAGAGATTGAGGACATTCAGGACTGTCCAAGATATTATGCAACTTTTTTAACCTAAAATTCTAAATAGCTAGGAAACACAGAATAATTGTCTTCTGAACATAAATCATTTGTTTATCTCAGTGTATGCAAGGACTCACCAACATATATTTGAGAACTACATGGCATGAAGAGCTTGAAGGGTGCACCCTGTCCATATCTCTCTTCACCATTGACTATTGTGAGATACCGAGGATCCTATTTATCCTACTTGTTCCATTTTTCCTGCTGTGTGGCACTGTTTGGTTAGGGTTTTGTTGTGCTTCAATCCCCCTTCCTTTTATTTTTGGGGGGGCAGGGGAAGGTTGTTGTTTTGTTGTTTAGGATGGGTTTTGTTGGTTTTGTTTTACTTCCCCCAAAAAGATGTAAGTATTTCAGCACTGCTGACTGCATATTTTTTGTCAGGTTTTGGGTAAGAGCCTATCAAGCTGACAATTGACAGAGTGCCTTTCAGATGATACCAGACTTTTCTCATCAGCTTGCATGTACTGAATGTGAGAAGGCAGAGATGAGTTACAGCTGTCCATTTCAGACTCCAGTCTCAGCATTTACTTCATACCAGGATGAAAACATGCCACCCAGATACATACATACTTCTGTGAACTTCAGCAGTCAAAGGACACCAAGTGTTTTAGATAAGGAAATAGCTTCGTTAATACTAGTAACTCACAAGTGCATGTACAGTCTCAGGAAAGAGAGTTTTCTTCCCTCTGTTATGGAACCACAAGAGAGAAGGGAAATGTGGAGCTCAGTGAAAGCTGTGCCCAAAAGGTAGTGGGGCTCATACAAGGAAGATGATCAAAGAAAGCCACACACCATAGGAATCAGTGCAGACTGTGATGTGCAGGAACTAGTTAAGCTGCAAGGGCTGTCTGCAGAAAAAGTGGGCATCTCAAGAGCGATCTATATTTCTAGGTTCTTTTGGACAAATGTCTTTAGAGTCTGTCTAGCCTCTCAAGCAAGTCCTCTGTGTTAATAGGTTCCTGAGGCCAGTGAAAAGCAAATAAAAGTTCTTTGCCTCAGGTAACAGTTGCCTGGGGAGTGAGGGAGCATCCTGGTGAGTAAAGATAACCATCCTTAGAGTAATTGTAAAAATGTCAAAAAAATGGGAAATGGTCCAGCTAACAGGCTTCATCCCCTATACAATGATTGCTCTGCCAATGCCAAGAGAGCTTTTATTTATGATTTTGCTCCTCTGTCTCCAGGCTCTTGGAAGTCCTAGACCATAGCCATAGTTCTCAGATATCATTACTGACATCTTGGCATTCTGTTACTTCTTTTCTAAGTCTCCATTATTCTTCCAGATATGGCATATTTCTAGAATAAAAATGAACAGAAAACAAGCAAACAAAATCAGTGTCACATAATCATAATTGAAATAATGGATTGCAGAGAGAATGAAGGAACAAAACAATTTCCTATTTAAGGCTTATATGCAATGTAGTTATTTTACCAAAAAAATCCAATACTCAATGTACAAATCCACAGCCAAAAGCAATTAGCTATAAGAATGTTCTGAAAGCACATAAATAATTTAAGATTTCTCAAACAAGACACATCTGCGTCCTTAACATTGTCTCATTGGGATTGTCATTATGTAACAGACATTAGTCCATTAACATTTAGTTAGCAGACACCTGAAACTTAAATGCCATTTTCTTCTCTGTCTAACCAAGCTTCACATGCAGCTTATTATGACCAATGTAGTCTCAGTCACCCATGAGGATAGTTCATCTTGCTGAACAAGACCCTATTTGACATTGAGCCATTTCCTGTTTATTTCGTGGAATGCAATCAGCTGTGTGTTAATTAAAATAATTAAACAGGTTAAAAGTATATCAGGGCATTTCCTAATATTGATTTCTATCACTTGTCAAGGATGAAACCCAACCTTGCTTCCAATGCTGTAGCTGGGGCTTAAACTCTGACATTTAGTGAGGACAACACTCTGAAGAGGAACTGTTAAATATCCATGAGCCATTTTGTAACTCGATTTCTTTTGTGTCGTCTACATCAAAAATGAACTAAGTCACACAACTGTACACACATACGCACACACAGATCTGCAGGCTATGCTTCAATTACCACAAAAAAAAAATTGAGAGGCATCAAGCAGAAACATCACTCTCGGAATCGTAGCTTTAAATTTTCCAAAGTATCCAAGGCAAGGTTATTTCAGCCTTATGACCTTGTCGTGTCTTATTCTCTGATGTTTCTAGAATGCAAAACCATCTAATGCAATTCACAACAAATGTTACGTTATTCATTAAAGTATTACCTTGTGCCAGAAGGAGGGAAAGACTACAAAGCAGTTACTGAGAAGCCTGATGTGCAAGTAAAAAATGCTTGAAATTCCTGAGTCCTTCAAGTCTGCACAGCAGTAATTAATGTACTGCAATCAAAGGATAAGTAATTTATAGGATTTTGCTATCTTGTTTCTTTGCAATTGCAACAACCATTAGTGAGCAACTGATGTCCACTGAAAATTTACTCTGTTGCCATGGTTATTTTAAGGCAATTGTAAAGCCACTAATCTCCAAAGACATAAAACTATATTAATGCTATAAAACATTTAAGAAGTTGTTTTGGTTTACAATGTTTTACAATCCGTTTATGGGTCACAGTTTTACTGAAAAGCTGACTTAAATTTGGAAGTAATTTAAAACACCTATAACCTATGTACTCACTCCCATGCTTCCCGCTTTTTAAAAACCCTACTTTAGAGATCACACAGACTATGTGGGAGGTCAGTCCATGGAATCGTTCAGTATTAAATTTTCAGAAACTTATATACCAATGTCTGCACTAATTTTTATACCTTCATGGTTGTTGTGAAGGAGTATAACTGGACTTTTTTCACTGACTCTTGCCTAGGATACAAGGTTATTCACCTGGTTAAATGGACCATATTTGAAGCTGTTGATATCTGGGGCAGTAATTTACTTTTATTGAAGACAAATGGGGACAATTTTTTAACAGGAAAACAAGTCTTTATTAGAAGAACTATATATTCTCTGAACAGCTGATCTCTCCATTCAAGGAGACTGGTGATGAGTGTTCTTCAGTGAGATATTTTTTTACAGGTGCTATTCTGTATTAATATTAGGGAACACAGGCCATATTGTTAATCCAGTAAGACTTGAGGCTGCACATCTCAATTTCATCTACTGGTATGAGAAATTCACATTACAAAAAATGTCCGTAGAATTAACTGTTAGTAGAATAATAACTGTCAGTAGAAATAATAACATTTTTAGTATTACTGAAATTTTACGGCTAATCTCAAAAAAATTCCTTTTGGATCCCAGATACTAAATTCATGTAATGAGAGAGAATCTTTTTAGCTTGCTTTAAAATTTTTGAATTCTCAGGACCATGGAGAAAAGCTTTCTTTTGCAGCCAAAATCCTAGTCAAAAAAACCCAGATGGTGCAAAAGAAATTCTCCAAGACTATTTTTAATCTTAAATTTTAAATGTTTCTTTAGGGACCTTGCTCAAGACATCTGAATTCATGGTATTGGAACACTTAGTTATGGTAAGTGATATGATGAAAAATGGTACATTAGACATCCTTCAAATTTTGGCATTATCTTCCCTATATAACTTAAATATATAATGACTAAAAGTCATATACATCAAACAATACTGATTTCTTCCTTCAGTATCATAGGGAAAACATTTAAATTCTGTTTAACTAGATAATTAAATTAGGTTTGCAACTGATTTTCATTATGGAAAAAACCACAAAATTTTTAAAAAATCTCAAACCCAAGAGATATATTTTATAGATGTGTTGTTTGGCTCAAAATTTCCAAAAATAAATCTTTCTAGTTTATCACTGTACAATGAGAGTAACATAAAAACATATGTCCACATTTTTTCTTTTTCAACTGTTATCAGGGTTTTTAATATTTAATATGCTAGTTTGGTTTGAAGTCCCTAAAAAGATACTATTTTCACAGCTGGGCAAACCAGACACCATTCTTCTTTGAATGCGTACTCAACCATAGTAATGACACTGTCCTGGTTTCCTGCTTGCCACAAAGGGATTTTTTAAAATCTGATTTAAATGTCAGCCTATCGGAAGCTCATGGAGTGCAGGGACCTGTTGAATTGCCAAGAGATGAAATCACACACCTTGAGCTGGCAAAAGACACACTTGGCAAGCAGGCTGAACCCAGCAATACTAGGTTGAGAAAAAGACTCATACATGAACAGAAGTTAAAAATGAAGGAAAGAAAAAGAGCATCTTGCTTATAGTGCTATTAAGAATATCAAAAAATAAGATTCTAGAACTCACTTGAAGGTAGTTTTAATTGGTTGTCAAATTCATATGATTATGTCTGGGTATCCAAAATCAAAGATAATGGCATTTAAAAATAATTCATAATCTAAAATTTAGTACCTAGATTCAATCAAATATTCAATGCAATTGTTGGAACTCATGTAGCCATAGTTTCTCAGGTATTTAATATAAGCAGAGTTTTGCCAGCTTGTGAAGTCTCAGATAATAGCCACAGAAAACAGCATTGTGTGCTTACTTACCATCACAGACAAGCCAGATTTTTAAAATGTCAGTAAACCGAGTGTTCTCACTGATAACTATGATGCAATATGAAGATCTAACTGCTACCACTATTTCAAAGACCACATAAACCCCCTAATTTGCTAATTGTAGTTCTACCTGCTTAAAATAATGCAATCATCCTTGCAGGTGGTTAGACAGGTGGTTAGAGGAAATGCTGTTATTGCACTAGGTACCTGGCAGACATATACTGGAAAGGGCCTTGTATAGATTCTCATTTCCTTTTGCTGTTTCCCTGTGAGAAAGTTGGACTTCTGCAGCCCAAAAGAGTAAAAATCAATATTGCCTCTGAAGTATTCAGAGCAGAGCAAATCCCCTTACAAAAACAAAAACAAAACAAAACAAAAAAACCCAAAACACAAACAAACAAACAAACAAAAAATTGTCCACGCCTTGTTGTGATTAAAAACACAGTAAAAGGTATGAAAAGGTATGATAGTGGGAATCTCTGCTTACTATAGCTTGAGCAACTGCAATGAGACACAGCCTGTGTTCATTACTACAACTTGAACAAGCTTCCTTCACAGTTACATCTGTGTATTTATAAGGTAGTGTTAAGTCCTATGAGAAGAAGATTTAGGATTTGATGATCCCATTGTGTAAAATAAAGCAACCACTCTACATAAACTGTGTTTGAGATTTTTAATTCTATTGGATGATTCCATTAAAAAATTATTTACAGACTAATTCTCCCAAATACAGAGACAAGACTCTAGATGCTGATCTTACAGAAACTGCCTAAGAGTTTCAAAAATTGCTTCAAGGAAGGATCCTATCCAAGAGAAAGAATACTTTGCCATTACCACGGCATCTCAGATTTCTGCTTCTTTCCCTTAAAGTAAAAACTCCAACCCCTTGGCCCACTCAAATATTGCTGCTTTCTATGCCCATATCATACCTCCATTGGAACAATGGCTATATTACCCATCAAAACTCAAATTAGAAAAATAAAAGTATGACTTTTTATTTAGGAAAATATTACAAAACCTTTTCAGATTCTTAATTCTACCTCTGCAGTTATCTGGAGCCCTTTCAGATTTGTTTCTTTCGAGGATAAGTTGTCATATGAAACATGTAGTTGCAAACATTAGTTAAATAAAAAAAGTAATGCACATAAAATCCTGTTTCCTTGAAACTCATCTGATTTTTTGCTATTTCTACAGTCCAAGGAAGTATTAGGTCATTTTGTAGCTGATTGTCCAAACTGGTCTAGGCGGGAAAGCCTGGAGGAAGGTATCACTGAGCTTCTTCAGAGGTGCCAACACACCCACTCAGTACAGTGCATTGTACCTTGGCAGCACAACCTCCACAACCAGCAGAGCTTCCTCAGCACCGCGTGGAATCAGGGCAAGGCACCCACATGCCACAGTACTGCATTCTCACCTGGACTCTGATCTCTGAAAGCTTCACATACAGTTCTGCAGAGTTTACATGTTTATTTTTTGGCAATAAACAGGTATAAAGGTGCCGGCTGAGAATGTTCACCTTTCCTCACCTTCCTTCTTGCAGTGAGAGCATATGCATTCACATTCCAAGCTTCAGATGGAGTGGTCTCACCTGATGTTTATGCCAGATTATACCTCCTACCTGTCTGATGATATTTCACATTTTGCCTTCTATCACTCTTTTTCCACTCACTTTCTCACAATGAAATTTTTTGGTTTATTTTTATAAAATCTTGTTCTGATCATTGCACTACTTTCTTGTTCTGCTTTAATTTCCTATTGCTTGTTTCTTTAGGATGAACAAAATCCTGTCATGGAGTAGAGCTCAGCTTCATAAAGAGTTCTTGAATAAATAAAAATACAGGTAATCACTAAAATCATAGTGAGTTGGTTTCTTGGGAAATATTCTCCTAAAATTCATCCATCTAAACTGATTTCCACTACCTGATAATCTGATGGACTTACTTGAATTAAAAGAATTGTGTTTATTGAGAAAAGCAAAGCCAATAATTTCTGATAGATGACTCACAACCTTTTGAAAAGTCTGTCCAGAAAACAATTTATTCACAGTATCATTTTTATAAATTGTGTCCAGAGTTTAAACAATTAAAGTTAAAAATAGAAACAAAAAACCCCAAACAAACCAACCCAAAACAACAACAACCAAAACAACACCAAACAAAACCAAACAAAACCCAAAGTGCAAAAAGGCACTTGCAAAAGTCTGGTCATTGAGAAGATTTTCTTTACAGATATAATCCAGCATATTAAAAAGGCTTCAAACTTTTTTATACAGACTCCCCACAGTTACTGTAAGCTCTATAAAAGAAGATCCTAATTTGCTCCAGTCAAGCTATGCATGAGAGCTAAAATCCACCTGTACACCATCTGTTCCAGGATTGAGGATGTGAAGTAATGAAGAACATTTAGAAGAGCAGGATAATGATTCAAAACACCATGAAGAGAGCATCACAGTATCCATCTAAGTCTATAATGATCATTCCCTAATACAGTGACCTAAATCTAATCAGCGATGCATGGTAATATATGAAAACACAGTCTTTAGCACCTGCAGCAATACATCTCACCTGTGATATGCTGCAGGTACCAGACTCCAAGACATTTTTAATTAATCACATTCTGCTTATCTAAATATTCCCCCAATGTTCATATAAACTGTTTATTTCTTCCACATCAAAAATTGTACTGGCAAACAAGGAATTTTTACCATTTACTTCTGCTGAACAAATTTCAGCCTTTTTTTTCTGTGAATTTTCATATCATATACATGTTAAAGTACAAAATGAAATATTTTTCTTCAGAATTGCTTTATATCATGATGAGACAAAATACTCTTCAGCAATATATTTAAAGTTTATATGTCTCTAAGTTTAATAGCACAATTCAAAAAATAACCAGATTTGAACTTAGGATGTTATTTTTAAATTCATACTTTCTAATATTTCTTGATTTTTTTTTAATCCCATAGTAAATATTTTTAAAGATAAAGGAATACCAATCAAATGACTGTTCATACCAGAACTTAAAAATAGATTTAAAGAAAAGTATTTTTAAGAAAACTATCAAACAAAACCCCTTTTCAATGAAAATTTTTTTGTGGCTTTTCAATGAAAATTCTCAAACTTTTTTTCAGAGAAAATCTAAAAAGTTTATGAATTTTAAAGAAAGTGTTTTTATCAAGAGTACATAAATTAATTAAAATTGTGTATATTTAAAGAAAAAGAAACCTATTTGGGTTAAGACTGGATGCACCTCAGAAAACAAGAAAACAAACCTCATCCTTGCATGCTCAAGTTTTCTAGATCAAACTGAAATGCAAAAGGTTGAGCTATCTTGGAGTAAGCAGAATACACTTTGCAAGCTTTCTTGAACTACACACATTATCTAACCCTCCAGCTATTTAGGTATTAACAATTTTAGAATCATTTGGCAACTTGTGTGAATTTTTACCAGAAATTAATACACAGAATAGAGACAAGAAACGCCATGGAGGCCATTTTTCTGGCCTTCTTATAGTACTCAAGGAATGCATTATTGAACTGTGAAAGATGTTTATTTGTTCCTATGACAGTAACCCACTTCATATGAATGTCACATGTACCATATTCTGCAAAAAGTAAAAAGGAATGAATGAATTTTCACTCTCCTGGTGTTGTGCAATATAATGGAAGTTACTCAAACAAATCCCTTTTCACCATAAGAAAATATAAGAATGACATGGACCTGTTGGAGTGAAGCAAGTCCAGAGCAGGCCATGAAAATGTTCAGAGGCACAGAGCACCTCTCCCATTGAAGAGACAACAAGAGAGCTGGAGAAGAACATTTAACAAGGGCATGTGACAGCACAAGGGCAATGGCTTTAAACTGAATGTGGACAGGTTTAGATTAGAGATTAGAAAATAACTATTCCCTGTGATGCTGATGAGGCACTGAAAGAGGTTGTCTGGAGAAGCTGTGGATGCCTCATCCCTGGAAGTGTTCATGGTCAGGTTGAATGGGGCTCTGAGAAGTCTGTTCTGGTAACAAATGTCTCTGCCCACAGTGGGGGAGATGGAACTGGGTGATATTTATGGTCCTTTCCAGGATAGGCCATTCTATGATTCCATGATAAATTCATAATTTTATTCTTAACTGATAAATCCAAGGGTATGGTTTTCCTGGTGTTTTAGTGTTTGGTTTACATGCAATGAATTATAAAATGCAGAAAATATATAATAATCATCAAAATTTTAAAAAAATTATCATTTCCAAATTAAATTTTTCAAGTGCAAATAAAAAAGCCTTTCCCTGATATTATCTTTTAATGTCAGCATATTTAATACCAAATTGCAGAAATAGGCACATAAAAGTCCACAGAAAGGCCAATAAAATGTGTCCTAGTTAGACAGACTTCAAAATTCCACATGATGGTTTGTTAAAATTTACTGCATATTTCCTCTTTGCAAAAGGACACTGCCAGCATAGTGCTACAAAGACATTCTGTTGGTTTCTGAGCACAGTTTCAAAGAAATCCTGTAGAGTTTATCTGTGGGTATAATAAGGGACAAAACAGCACTCCTCAGACTGTGCTTTCCAGGGATTGCCAAATAAACTGATTTTTTCTTCCTGGTAATGTCAATAGCAGGGAAAAGAATAAACATGCTTTCCTGGAGCTTTAAAGGACGAAGAGTTTTATACTGAGACTAGAATGCACTTCATGTTCAGTGCAGAGAAGAGTAAAGGAAATCTGTGTATACAGGGAAATTACTGATATTTATGTTCAGCCTGTGCTATGCTGACATCCCTGTTCATTGACCTGTATATAGGTGAAAGATGGCTTTAAACCATAGCTGAACCAAATGCATTGTGAACGGAAACAGAAAGACTAGACAAACTACCCAAAAAATGTACTGTGATACAACACATGCATTAGAGTTTAGAATAGGTGTATTTCCCCCAAAATTGTTATAATGGACATATGAAACTGATGAAGCTATTATCTTCCATCAGAAATTTGTCAGAATACAGAATTTGTGATCTAATAAGGAGCTGTTTCTCATTTGGCAGCATAGACTCTGTCATGACACGGTAGCAAAATGTGATTTCAAAGCAAACTCTGTGGACAATGCCAAGTTCACTGAAACAGAAAAGTCAAATACAGTTATTTTTTTGCATCTAGCTCTCAATCTCAAATTTGTCATCAGAAGTTGTTTATCTAGGCAAAATGGTTCTCCCTTTTTTTAACCTCTGTTTCTTTTCTAAGAACAGTTAAATGTCTGCTATTTAAAAATGAAAGCCATGATTTTTGGTGAGCTTTTTTTGCATGCTTCCAGGGAAAAGCAAATTAAAAAATATTTGCTACAGATTGAAAAACAAGTGAAGAAACACTGCCTATTTTGCAAATAAGTTTAAAGTAACTATAAAAGAAACGAGAAGCAGAAGGGCAAAAAATTTCACTATACACTTAGGACAATATTAATTACTTAAAGACAAGTATTTCAAATTATACTGGATACCTCCACATTTTGTAGTCATTTTTTATTCACATTGATTTTATCCCAGACAAACCAATTGTCTTCATTCTTACATGAACTGTTGTAGAAATGAGGACAGAATGATACAATATCTACTTCCATCCTTAATGCCTTTTTACAAATATTTATATTCTAAAAGACAAATCATATGACTAAAGCCAAAAGTTTTTGAGTGAAAGGGAAGCAAGAAGGCTGCAGTAAAGAATATTGCCAATAAAATAATACCCAGAGTCCTGTAAAGTCTTTTTGTTTTCATTTGTTTTCATTTTGTTTTCAATGGCATTTTTTCTTATGGAAATAAGGAAGTTTCTGTTTCACCACCACAAAAATATGCATAATAAATAATTTTTATCAAGAAATTTTAGGAAATAAACTAAAATTTAAAATTAAAAATTAAGGAGAGTTATTTAAGCATTCTCTTTCATGAAATGTTATCTCAAGCTGTTGAAAGTTTAGCTAATATATCAAAACATTTCTCATACATATTAAACAGATTGCAGATGCTGTTTATGAAAGTTCATGAACTGCTCTTGCTCAATATCAGGTAGTTCAGGATAAGAGGTGTCATGATTTTATTCTATGTATAAAACCTAAACATCAATATTTTAAAGGAAGAAGGTTTTATTAAGTCCCAAGTTTCTCATCTGTATCCACAATGCATATTCATCATATTAATCAATTCATTAACCTAAAGGCTTTCAGTAATCTTGAAGTCAACACAAGCTAATTTTCCTTTTCATTTATCGTGACTTTAGTTTAAACACAGTCAAACATTTTGGACATACATATAAATTTTGCATTTAGAGCAAGGTATAATCTGTTGTACAAAACTGCAGTTGACATAATTCAAAGTACACACCAGACACTAACCTGATAGATCATTAACATACAGAACATTAGCTAATAAATTTATTTTTGCTGTCCTCATGTTAGTACCCAAAAAGAAATAAGCATTGTTTTGGGGTTTTCTTACTCATGCTTCCTCCTTACTTAATTTTCTGTTCACCTGGCAAATATTAACATTTCAGAAGTACAAGACATTTAACTGTGAAGCTTTAATATATTATTGAAAATCCTTTTTCCCACAGAAAGTACCTATAAAACAGGTGGAGTGAAAGTATCAGGGGAGATACTAGCACACACTTTCCCTTGTTCTTGCTGAACATATTTGTATATCTCAGCTGTATTGTGATAAGGTACTTTGCTTTCATTTTATGTCTTATATTAAAACAGGTGGCCTGCAAGTATTACCATGAAAACTGGCACAGTTTTAACACACCTAGACTTCTGCCCTACTTCTACCCAAGGAAGTTAGGCAATTGCCAACTTCCCACATTTCTGTCATCTCTCTGGCCATTCCACAAGGTACAGAACCTATGACATAAGGGGCATTTTAACACTAAAATACATGTAAGCTCAGGCTAAATATTTATGAGTCTGAAATACCATTTCAGAAAGGATTCAAGTGGCAAAAGGTAAGCCCACTGAAAGGAGGGATTTGGTTTCCCTAACTTACTTAAAACACTAAAGACCCCTTAAGTATTACTCTGGTTCTCAAGTCAAGCTGCAGGAAGACACTATGTTGGGCTCATATTATTTCTATATGGAAGTAACTTCCAAGTTCTGATTTACCTTTGTTTGCCTTAAAAAAAAAAAAAAGAACCAAATCGAATTGAAGAATATATTAGTAAAATGGTAATGCATTTATCTTATACACAGCAAACTTCCTACAAAATTAATTGCTGATGAATGGAAATGACCAAATAGATGCCTAAGCAATTCTTAATCTGCTTATAATTGAGTTAATGTAGTTAAGTGAATTCACCTTTACTTTATAGCAATGGAAACCTATTTCCTAGCTGGAACACAGCTATTGAAGTGATTTACTAAGCTTGAGATGTAATGTCATAGGATGCACTCCGTTCTTCTTTTAGCTAAAGACATCCTGGTGAAAACATATCATCTAAAAACAAAAGCAGTGAAATTGTACCCATTTTCATTATTTCATTATCATTGTCTTCTACTTGAGCAACTTTCCACTGAAAGTGTATGCCACTGGGGAACATTCTGTAAGTGTCTATAACAAAAATTCCTTTAGAAATGCACATCACAGTGAGCTGGAAGAGCTATAAACATCCATTCAGCAGATGAACACTGTACACTAAGAGACAGATATTTTGAAAGTGGCCCTGAGCAACAAGGATTAAAAGAGGGGTGGCATCCTGCCTGGCAAGTACCAGAATACTTGAACATGTGATTCCTGCCTCAAAATCAATAATGATGGATTGGAGCATACTCCTTAGGCAGAAGCCTGATTTTGGTTAAGGAATTCAAGCAGTGGGAAAATGCCCCTCTTCTCCCAGCCTTGTCCAACCAAGCAAAGCAACCTTCTCTCCTACTGAGCAGGCAAGTCCTTAGCAGTCTACCCATCCTGTCTCCACAAGTCCTATCTACAAGTTTCTGGCAAACTCTGCTGATGTCTCCTCAAGATCAGTTCTCCCCCTCTTCATCTGTGGAGACATTCTACTTTCTTTTTCTGCCCCATTTTTAGCTTTTACCTGATTGCTTCCCAGGTTAACTTTTTTCTTGCAATTAGGGACTTATAAGCAATTTCACAGTCTAAAAATATAACAGCATTTCTAGTTTCAGCTTGTCTAGCTTCAGCATTCAAGCACTGCTATGCTTGCTAGATTACAAGAAAATTAAGTTCTTCTTTATCAGGGTTTATTTCTTCATGAGACAAGAAAGAATACAAAAGACCTTTTAATTTTCATTAGATAAAATTCTCAACTTTCTCATTGTACAAAGTGCTTGCTAAAATCTTGTAGCACTTCTTTTAATGTCTGCAGTATGCAAGCACCATTTTTAAACAATGAAGACTAGAAATGGATAATGACTTTCAGTGATAACACTCAAATGTCAAAGACACTAAGTTTAATTACACTTTTCATTCTGCTATTATAAACTTAGAATAACATTTGTTTCCTCAACAAAATTCTCTCCAATGAACTGAGATTCAGATGATTATCTGCCCTGTGTCCTAAATTGTTTTCTGATTCCTCACTCCTTAGGACAAAATTTTATGTTCATTAATTATTATTTTATTAAAAAAAAAAAAGTTCCAGAATGAAAAAAATTCACAAACAAAACCATTAAAGGAATTGAGGTAATTTGATTTTTTTGTATTTTTTTTCTTAAGCATACAGAAGTTGATAAATCTTTAAGCAATGTTAGCAATGAAGAAAAATTACTAATTGATTCATGTCCTGGTAAAGTGAGAGAAATGTGCCTTTTTATATCAAAAGATGCATCAGCATATTGCAAAAATGTTGATGAACTCATTAGTTTGCTTGCTTGAAAAGTGCTGTTAACCATACCAAAATGCAGTATAATGATTCCACTGATGCATAATAGAAGAGAAAATACTGAAAGGGGGAGATACAGATACACCTGTTCAATGCCCAAGGTGACTGCTTAGATACTTTTGATTCTGTTAGAGCATAAACAAAAATTCCTTCAAGCATGATTAGGTTTGCCCTCACTTTTGCATTTTCCTGTGAAATTTAAACTAGCCTTGCTTTACATGTTTCATCTGTACTTGCAGTAAGGGAGTGTCAATATAATAATTTTCTTTAACCAGAAAAGCTCAAAGAAAATTAAATTAGTAGGAAACATAAAATACAATTTACTGATTCATTTGAAAGTTTTTTCAGAAAAGCAAACAGGATCAATTATCAAATGATTAAAAATGTCCTGTACATTACAGCCTAGGTAGGAAATTATAAAAAGAAAGCCTTTGAAGAAATCTGCCTCACAAATGTGTCTGCTGGGCAGAAGAGGCATTTTCATCTTTATGGCATATGATAAATTAGTTAAGGGAGCATGCACTCAATCAGTATGGGTAGGATTCATCACTTCACTTAGCTATTTTTAATTGTTATATATAAAGTGGAAAGAGATAGCCAGTGTGATTCATGTTATTCTAAAATTGGTTTTAATGCAAGTGGGTGAATACGGCTCTGAAATTTCCTAAATTTTTGATAAGTTGTTGAAAGATCTTAAATGGCTAAATAAAACTGAATGCCTGGTTTTGCTGTTAAAGTTAGGTGACACAAAACTAGTGCCTTAAATATTTAGGATATGCAAAATAAGTTAAAAAAAGCTCATTAGACCGACATCATGGCTAATTTTCTCTAGGCAAAAAAAAAAGCCCAGCCTGAAAATTATAAAAATTAATCTACTTTTGAAATAAAAAGCTAATTTGAATTATTCAAATTAATTTTTTTTCCCTACAGTTGAAAAAGAGGTCTTCCATTCAGGAAGATAAGGTTCAAGCATACTATATTTTCTGATTTCTTTTTATAGGATTTAATTTCAAGATGGTATTTTGAACTGAGCAACTTCCTTATCAGTTAAAGACTTTCCTTCATTATATATAGCAGTAGTTATCACAATGTGAAAAATTCCAGTCTTGGTAATCATTAATGACAAATCCCAATTTCATGGTTGCTATTCATTTTTCTTTTCCAATTTAGCAGATTCCCCCCAGATATTTACTTTGCTTCTGAAAACCAAAGTTATTTTTCAGTGTAAGAGATACTTGGGGCCCACAAGTATCTTTTTGAGTCAAAAGGCAAACTTTCCTAATAAAAAGGCTAATAGCAATTGAAGCAAATTGGTGCTGCAGTATACATATCCATATTCTCACTATACATCGCAAAAAGCTGCAGATGCTAAAAGCAGCAGGCAATCAAATGAATGTAATGCTGCATCTCCAGACTTTCTTATGTAATTTCCTTTTGCACAGGAAATTTATTGTCTGGGTGATGCAAACCTGCCAGCAAATCACCAGCCAGCTGTTGTTGCCAATTGACAGTGGAAGGTATGTCCAACAGCAGCTGCTTCACTCAACTCTACGTATCAGATTTGCACGGCCAAGCTTTGGTAGTGGGGGAGATACAGGGGTGGTCTCTGTGAGAAGCTGCCAGAAGCTTCCTTCGTGTCCAGCAGAGCCATTCCCTGGAGGCTCCAAAGACGGACATGCTGTTGACCAAAGGCTGGGCCAATTAGAAATGGTGGTAAGACCTCTGTGGTAATAGATTTATGAAGAAGAAGAAAAAAAATCTAATTGCACAGTTGTAATTGTGGCCAGAGAAGAGCAGAGTGAGAACCTGTGAGAGGAACAATTCTGCATTCACCAAGGTCAGTGCAGAAGGCCAGGGAGGAGATAATCCAGGCTCCAGAGCCAAGATTCTTTTATCACCCATGGTGCAGATGAAGAAGCAGCTATGTCTCTGCATCCCATGGAGATCCATGGGAATGCAGAGATCCACCTGCAGTCCATGGAGGAGACTCATCCTGGAGGAGGTGGATGCCTGAGAGGAGGCTGTGAACCTGTGGCAAGTGCGTGGAAAGAGAAGCCCATGGCAGAGCAGCCTGTCCTTGACAGACTGCACCCCACAGAAGAGTGACCCACACTGCAGCAGTCTGAGGGGTGCTGTTGCCTGTGGGATGAATTCACGTTGCAGCAGTTCACAGGGAGCTACTGCTCATGAGATGGATTCACATTAGACAAGCTCATGGAGAACTGTCTGCCACAGGGGGACCCCCACGGTCAGCAGGTGGATGATAACTCTCCCTGAGCAGCAGGAGAAACAAAGTGTCATGAACTGACCATAACCCCCATTTCCATCTCCCTGTGTTGCTGGCAGTGAGGAGATAGAGCTGGAAAGGAGGGAGACGTGGGACAAAGCTGTTTAATGATTTTACTTTTTATTATCCTGCTCTGATTTTGTTAGCAAAAAATTGAACTAATATCTCTAATTTGAGCTTGTTTTGCCCATGATGATATTTGATGAGCGATTTTTTCCAGTCCTTATCTCAACCCATGAACCCTTTTCTTTTCATTCCCCTGTCCAGCTGCAGAGAGGAGCAAGAGAGGGGCTTTGGTTGGAGCTGGCATCCAGTCAGTGTTGACCCACTACACTCTCCTGGCTTTGTTGCATTCACCTTGACTAGTAGTCACAGGTCTATTTTTCAGCACCCATGTATTTCTACTATACCCATCTGTAAATTAAAATTAGATTTCACTTTGAGATTATATAAAAGCAAGCAAGATCTGGTTTAGCTCATAATTTGTTAAAACTCCAAGTTGCACTTTGCTCCTTTTATTTTTTTTGTGTTATGGTGATTCTTACTGTTTTAAGGATTATGGCTTGCCTGGATAAAATGTAGTAATAAATACAAAAGTCAGATCCACTGAATATGAAATTCAGGACTGGTGTACTGCTCTAATAGATCTCACTTTATCTGTTTTCTCCAGATGCACTGAAAATGTCTTCCCTAAGAAGGCAATAACTTAAATATTTGTAAAAACTTATTAAGAAGGCACAGCATCCTAATTCCTTTAGGATACAAGCAAAGGTTAGCTCCCAGGCTGCTTTTAAAAAGAAAACTTAGATTACTGTATTTCAGGAGTGCATGTTTTCTGATCTATTTTAACAGCCAATAACTATCCCAACCTCAAAGCTGCCAGTCAGCAGAATGACAGGATACTTTTCCTTGTTGTGTGTTTAAGAAAAAAGTTTTGGGTAATATTCTCACAGAATTTCCAAACTTTGAAAAATAATCTAAAGGTAAGAGTTGCAAGGCTACTTAATGGGATCCAAATTCGCAATCTGTGCAGAAAACTGAAAAACCTTGTTTGATAAATTAGAGAAATTAGAGACTGGCGAACTACCATATTTTATATATATAATAAATTTATATATATATATATGTGTGTGTGTGTATGTGTGTGTATAAGTATATTTATGCATAAGGAATTGTTATTCATGTTTATAAAGTATGGTGAGTGGGTGAGTACAGACATAAAGAAATCTGTCTGATCATTATCTAAGCACAATTGAATAGAAGTATTCTCCATTAATTGCTGTAAGAAATATTACACCAACCATGCATCCTTGATGTCGATTTGACTGGCAAGTGTGATTGCCAAAGAATTTTATGAGATTTTTCCACGTTGCAAGTCATTTCTACAAAAAGGAGCTATGAAATTGAACACTTCATTGAACTCTGATTGTAGGAGGATAGCTACATAATTAGGTCTTAAATCATTACAGCACATATGAACACATATTTTATATTAGTCATTTAGCAGACCTGGAAAAATACAAGCATAACATATTAATATGTCTATTTTTTAAAGATCTGCTATCAAATTTATAGCTAGAAAAACCCCAAGTGTTTAAGCAAGCAATGAAATAATGTTAACTGAGCTCTATGCTGTTGCTCCCCTTGTTTCCCTGGAGGTTTCTCTCACTATTTTTCTGCATCATCCAAATCTGTAAAAGCTCATGAGGGCCCTGGCTAAAGCAGCAGAGAGCCCAAGAGCCTCAGCACAGGAGGCTCTTAGGACAGAATTCCATTAGCTTTGGCATGAGCTCCCCAGAAGGGAGCCAGGGCAGCCTTAAGGAAGAGCAATGCTGTGCTTTTGATACCTCCTCTGTCTATCAGAACATATATTTACTTCTGCTTGATCTTTTCTTTTTTCTCCAGAATTTCTTTTTGGTATTTAATTTTGTAAAACTAGTGGCATGTAAGAAAATTGTTCTCACATTTATCCTGAATTTTCCACTGAATTGTTAATGATAAGTACAGCACAATGTAACCTGAATCCCACAGAGCAGTGCTGCAGTTTTACCTCCTGACCTCACTTAACTAGGGAAAAGACTAAATTTCAGTCCAAAATAAAAATTTCAGTCAATTTCAATGACATGTTGAACTGAGTTATATGAGAAAAGAGATCTAGATTGTCCAAAATTAAAACCTTATTTCAGTTGTCAGCTCTTGATTATTTTTTAAACTTCTCTCTTCCCCTTTTTGCTCATTCTGATTAATATTTTTATATGTAAACATCTCTCAGTTTCTCTGCTTAGGATAGAAGTAAAACTAATTCTGACTCAAACAAAATTTGCCATGCAAAAGCAAATTTTCAAGGCCTTGTCTTAAGCAAGCCTGTTCCTCCTGGCTGGTAATAGTGAAAGTTTTGACATCCAAATGACACTAATGGCACAGTGGGCTTGTAAAACAAGTTTAAGGAGTTAAATATTCAATAATAGAATATCACCATATTTTTCAGGGGAAGCAACTTAAATATACTTATTTAAAAAAAACTAAAACATGTACTGCCTGTCCAGAGTAATGCATGTTTCAGGAAGTAGTTGTTCTGACTTGAGTAGTAAAAGGCTGTCAAAGCAGGCTGAGAGAAAAGAGAAGAATGATATTTATGTTGTGGAATCTGTTCATAAAAAAAAAGAAAAGAAAAAGAAAAGAAAAAAAACCCAAAACAACAAAAAAAACCACCAACGCCAACCAAAAAACTCCTTGGAAAAGATTGTGGGATTGCCAGACTTTTAAACACATTTTTTCTGACAGTACTAGAAGACTAAACAACCTCTTGAAGAATCATTTCACACTCTTTAAAACATTATAAAGGAAAAACATAATGATAGTAGCATAAACATTATCCATAACTTTACAATTGCTATTTTATTTCACATTTAGATCATAGAGGCAAATATCCACTGCTTAGATACACTATCCACATACTTATTTATTTTCATAACACTCAAAACTTCATTCTTCTGTGTTCAATGCTGCCTTGGATATCAGTAGATGAAAGAGCCATAGCAGAATATCTACCCATAAAGAAACCATACCACAATTGCCAGTGTAAATACCATCTTTATTAATCCTACATTCTTTAAAAATTCCCAGGATATTTTATACAATTTTAAGCATTTAAGCAGAGTAGCCCAGCACACACATTGGTTTATTACTGGGAGATAAAATTCAGATAATGAGATCACTACTTTGGAAGACAGAAAGAAAACACAACTGCAACTGTTGATCCTGTTTTAATGTTGTTTAAGATATTATTTGGGCAAGGAAGAAGCCTTCAGAAAACAAGAGGATTATTACTAGGACTCAGGAAGACACAGGAAAACTCAAATAAGAAGGCTCATATTGCCATTGTTTAAACTCACTGTAATGCCCAAAGGAGTGTACCAAACCTTACATTTCCAGGTAAGCTGTCATAACTTGAGAAGAACTAACTATGATTGGTAAGTAATCACTGTCAAAGGGTCTAAAACAGTGAAAGAAATTAATCACTTGGCATCTACTTTGTGCAAAGGACTTCCAGAATATATACCATTATAAATTCCTTGATTTGACATCAAAGTAGGAGCTTATGTCTTAGGATTGAAATTGTTGTCACTATGAGTAAAAAAATGCATCTATCAAAATAGTCCTTAATTAGCATATCAGAGACCATAGCCAATTTACACTGCACAACAATTGGGGTATTTCTGTATCCAAGGTGTCCATTGCTATGAAAAAAATATTTACCCATCTCTTTTCTGAGCTTTACTGTCATCACATTAATGAGGAAAGTAAAGTAATTATGGTACCTTATCATACTTTCCTCCACAGAACTCTGTATCTTGGACACCTCGGCAATATGTAATACATTGTAGCCATATACACAGTATATAAATAGATCATACAACAAACAAGTAAATTGGGTTTGTGCAGGCATTGCTCTTACTGAAATCAGAGGCAGAAATAGGACAAGGTCAGGCCTTACAATCCTTTAACAAGGAGCATTGATAAAAAGTTGATATAACCATATTGATTTCAATAACTGTATTTTTCTTTTATGCTGGTGTCAGCACACAAGCCAGTCTACACACATTTTCATGTCTGCCTCAGCTTAAACAAAGCCCGTTGGCAGAGTTTCTGGCACCAGCAGCTATTTCACATCTTCACTGTGGATTGCTAACTGCAAGAGTGACCTCCCTAAGCCACTAGCAAAACTTTGTACTAACATACTATCATACCAACTGTATGTCAGTAAAATGTGTGTGTAACTTTCCAGCAAGAAGATGCTGAGGTAAAAGACTGTTTCATGCCTGAAAAAAAACCAAGGGAAATTGTGAGATGGCTTCTAGTTTGGAGAATTTAAACCTCAGTCCCAGATGATGAATCATTCATAAAATTATCTTCATTGGCATCCTTAACACCAGTTTCTAATATCTGTTTCTTCATTATTTATGCTATCTATTCAATCAATGGCTATTACATATTTCAGTTTGTTTTCTAAAATGCTTATTAATGACACTGCTGACATCCCTTTTCCTATCTGTGACACCAGGCTTTTACTTTCTGTGTGGTGAATTAATAACAGCAATTAGCTCTGTGCCTTGACAACACAAAATTCTGCCCAAGGCCTTCTTCAAACATAAAGGAGAAGAAGATTGATTAAAGCAAATGCAATTAATTTAATGTCTCTTGAAGACAAACGGTCAGATGTAATACATATGACATCTTGAAAATCTAGATCCCACTCTTGATTTAAATAATATCACTTCAATATCAAAATTAGGCCAGTTATATGTTTATAGGATCAGAGAAAAAAATGGGTGAAATGGACATATTTAGTTTGGAAACAGAGCAGTTAAATGATAATACTTTTTTTTTCACTACCAAATCTATTAGCCCTGATAATCTAATGATTATGGGGGAAATCTCTGGATTTCCTACATTGGAAGTGGAGTTACATACCTGTTGCTAAAGCCCTCTAAAGAAAATGGATGCTCAAAAATCAGTTTCTATGTTTAAAAGGACAGACTTTGTGGGATGCACATATGCAAACAAAAAGTATTTACAAGCCCATGCAAACCTCTGCATGTGCTCTCTGAGCAACACACATTGATTTCAAGTGTGAATTCTGCCAATTCAAAGAACCCCACAAACAGACAGACATTTCTAAGCAGCAAGAGGCAGCTTTAGAAAAGCAGTGAGGACAAACTATGAAAAGCCATCCAAAAAACCACACAAGTAATCATTTTATAAATTACTATGAAAACTGTTTTCTGTTTGGTCTGAAAATACCATTTGCAGCCTGAGAAGCAAACTGTGTCTTCCAAGTATTAATATCACTGCATAAATGAAGATTTCTAGTACACAAATCATGCACAATGCACAACTGTACAGATGGATGAGAATTTGGATCTAAATGTTCAAACAGACAACAGAAAAAAATTAAAAGTATGTTATGAGAAGTACAGAATTGTGATAGCATAACATCAGTCACATACAACCATTAAAATGTTAAAGGAGTGCTTGGGCAATTCAATCATCCCTCATACAAGATCAGAAAAGCTGCTTTCTAAATTGGAGCAAGATAATTAATTCCCCCCACCCCAAGATTGTTTCAGACATTTCCTGTCATCTTGAATTTCTGAATTAAGACAATGATGATATCCAGTTATATTATTGTTGTTCTTTTATGAAGTGTGACATAAATGATATGAGGCATCTCAACAGCATACAGCTGAACACCAGAAAACTTTACCAGAGGCTTCACATGAACTCAGTTTTACTCCTCAAAACAAAATATATTTTGTGCCTTCTTTCAAAGTTTTTATACAATGAAGATGAACTACAATATTGTTACACAAACACAATTAAGTGTTGCACATCTTTAGCAATTAATATTTCATTAGAAATTGATTTCTGTAAAACTCAGAAGATAAACAATTGCATTCTGTATTTATTAATTTAGATTAGGTGAGGGGTGAGTGGGTAAGGAATAAATATTTACTCCACAAAGTTGACTATTAGCACTGTTAAAACGGAGCACATAGAGCTTTGATCACCTTCAAAATTGTACTAGGACTTCTAATATAGCATAAATGCAGTGCCACATTATTTTGAAGGGTAAAAAGGGTTATTCTTACAGAGAACACCCTTCTGTCCAATACCGAGTAAATGTCAATTAAATCAAGGTTCTCCTGGAGTTGTACTGACCTGAGCATAGTCTCTGCTATACCACTGAGGAGTTAAACTTCTGACAATAAGCTTGGCTAAAACTTCGTGAATTTTACGAAAATATTTTAAATTCCAGCATTCACATCTATCACAAAATGAAATAATTTTAAATGGTTGTGGATTCTTTAGAAAAAGCAAGATAGAGAGGCTAAATGTTATGGGATCACAATGCATCACTAATTCAAGTCTTTCTCTGAACCAAGGTCTCACACATCCCAGTCAAAGAGTTGGAGTTTTTTTATATGTACATCATGATTTTTTTCTCATCCCACCCCCTTCCATTATTTTTATCCATCTGCATTTACTGTGAAGTGACTATAATAAAACATCCTGGGGAAATGGAACTTACATTTTTCATAGTAAGGTTAGGCAAGGTTATATTGCTAGATATGTTATATTATAGTTATAGTTATTATATTTATTATATTTTAGTTATATATAGTTCTATTTAGCAATTTTATATTACTAAAAACTGAAAGGAAGAAATGCCCTGTCCTAAAACAGGAGCCTTATCCATCTCTGTCTATTTGAGACTCTGTATTGAACCTGACGCATCTAATTAATGAGTTATTTTTAGAATATGTAAACTACAATGCTATCTTAATATCCTAACAGCTTTGGCTTCTATAAGCCCACCTTGTCTCATTATTCTCAGGATAATAGAAAACCTAGCTTCGACTGAAAGTTTGGAGGTTGTTTATTCTTCAGATAAAACACTACCCAGAAGCCAAAGCAAAGAGATCAGCAGAAGTGTTGGAGTATCAATACAGTACTATTTTTGTGGCATGTAATTGGTGTGTTTGGGTTTATCATTTCTTTTTTTCCTCTCAAAAGATACAGCTGTATCAGATAGGTCACAAATGATCCAAAAGAGAAGCCTGTTATGAGTAGCCAGAAGCAGAGGAGCAAGAGAAAATACTGTTTTGGTGAAGATGTATACATAAAATATAAAATTTATTGAAAAATAATTTTCATGAAAATGAAAGAGCAAAACATAAATCAACGTGAGTAGGATGAAATTGACTTTTAAAAACAGGTCTGATGCTGACTCAGTGTTGAAGGTACTCTTTTCCTCTGCTTATATTCACAAGAGTCTGCCATTTGGTATGAATTAGGTAGGAAAAAATGCTTCAGTCCTTGGCTTGCTAGGCCGAGTCTGACAGGAGCTGCCCTAGAATTAGGAGCCTCCTGCAGTGCTAAAACACAAATTGATGCTAATCCCTCCTCACCTCCAGCAGGCTAGCAGGTCTTCTTTTTAGTATGCAAAGCCATTTATTATTGGAAAAAATAGGGTTATTCCTCCTCTGGATATATTCGTTCTTGTTTATTTGTTAGCTTTAGCAGAAAGTGGATTTGGCTTTTATCACTGTTCTTTAAACCTTTAGGGAGATTAAACCCTGGCATGCACACTGACCACATGCTCCTAATCCCTCCAAAACATTTTTGGTTTTGAACAATTATTATATGTGCTAAATAGGAATAGAAAAAGTAAAAGTTAAACAATTAAAGGATTGAGTTTTATTACTTTGACACATGTAAAAATATAGCAGGCACATATACCTCAAATCTGTGATTTTGGTGATGAGTACAAGTATATGCAAAAACCTACATATTAATTTTTCCTTGAGACAAATGCATTAAAAATCTCATCTATGTACATTTCCAGCAAACTAGCATTTTTAGGAGCACAATGCAGTAAATCCTGTGAAAATGCACATAAAAGGCAGTTAGGAAAATTATTAATGGTGATATCAGCTCAACAGTAAAAGTGAACCTATTCTAAAGCGCTTCCTACAGAAATTGAATGTTATTTTATTTTAATAATTCTGCCAAAAAAATTGACAATATACAAGCAAACTCTCCTAAAACATCCACCTAAGAATAATTTGCAGCTCCAAAATCTATCTGAAGCAATTTTCAACCAGGTTTCATTCCTTTCTGTTTTCTTTTTAATTCTCCCTTTGCAGAGATAGAAGGTTATGACTTTTAGAGAAAATAAACAGGATGAAAATGAGATACAGAAATAAAAAGGTATTTAAAGACAATCTATTGTACATTGCAAAGGTCCTCAGCTTCAGTTCTGAGTGCATGAGGGTGACAGCCTAGCAAACACTTCACATGGAAGGTTCACAAAAACCCAGTCATGTTAACTCACATTGAACACTCTCTGAAAGCTCAGATGTTATACACTTACATTGAATTCTAGTCAAACATGATCTAGATAAATAGAAATCTTCAGTTATCTTGAACACTTGTAATATGATGAATTAATGTTACTTCACCTCCACCGCCCCACCCATCCTCATCCCTCCACCCCTTCTCACACAGGTAGATGAGCAATTAGGGTCTGACCTTCTATATTAAAATTCCTAAGCCAGAAAGCTCCTGAATATGTAATGTAAAGTGTTTCTGACAAAGGTATTAACAGCAATGATTTTAATATCAAAAATTGATTATAAAAGTTAATAATAATTATAAACTATAATAATAATAATAATAATAATATATAATAATAATAATAATAATAATAATAATAATAATAATAATAATAATAATAATATCTTTTTTTTCCCTTTTCCTATTTAATTTTTCTCTTTTTCAACCACAAGAAACATAAAAAGAATTTACCAACATAGGACTTGGAATAGTGAAGAGCAACGAATAAGGAAATTCAGAATAACATGAGATTTAGAATAAGCAGATGTTCTTTATGCAGGTTTGGTTGGTTTTTTGGTTGTTTGTTTGTTTGGTTGGTTGGTTGGTTGGATGGTAGGTTGGTTGGTTGGTTGGTTTGTAGATTTTTTAAACAAGACAGATTTTTAATTGAATGAATTCATGTGATCATTTAGCATTATCAATTTGCCTCAAAATACTCTTGAGCATTGCTGTTGAAAAGGAGTAATGTTCCACAGCAAGGAAAGAAAATGGTGGTTGAAATCTTATTTTTCATTCCTATTGAATTCCACTTGAAATATTGCAGTGAATATGTTTCCAAACAGTACCTGAGAACACTGTAGAGATGCAGTATGACAGCACTGGCCAGGTGTCAATCATTTCACTCATTTGCTAACTCAGTGTACTCTCAGAATGTCTGTTACCAACCTTGCTTTGTCTTCTGTTTTAATTACTGATGAATAAATTTAATATTTTAATT